>NC_091498.1:10929889-11231514 GCF_947461875.1 Haliaeetus albicilla
GCAAGAGCTTTCAGGGCTGGCCCCTTCCTTGTGGGAGAAGGAGCCGGACGTTTGCCTTTTCGGAAAGAGGCTCTGCCGAGAACGAGTGCCGTGAGATATACCGTCTGTGGTTAAGCACAGATGCCCAGTGCTGTTGTGCCTGTGGATAGGGTGCACGGGGACAGTGAAGACCAGCAAGAGCTTTCAGGGCTGGCCCCTTCCTTGTGGGAGAAGGAGACAGACATTTGCCTTTTCGGAAAGAGGCTCTGCCGAGAACGAGCGCCGTGAGATATGCCGTCTGAGGTTAAGCACAGATGCCCATTGCTGTTGTGCCTGTGGATAGGGTGCACGGGGACAGTGAAGACCAGCAAGAGCTTTCAGGGCTGGCCCCTTCCTTGTGGGAGAAGGAGCCGGACGTTTGCCTTTTCGGAAAGAGGCTCTGCCGAGAACGAGCGCCGTGAGATATGCCGTCAGTGGTTAAGCACAGATGCCCAGTGCTGTTGTGCCTGTGGGTAGGGTGCACGGGGCCAGTGAAGACAAGCAAGAGCTTTCAGGGCTGGCCCCTTCCTTGTGGGAGAAGGAGCCGGACGTTTGCCTTTTCGGAAAGAGGCTCTGCCGAGAACGAGCGCAGTGAGATATGCCGTCTGTGGTTAAGCACAGATGCCCAGTGCTGTTGTGCCTGTGGGTAGGGTGCACGGGGCCAGTGAAGACCAGCAATAGCTTTCAGGGCTGGCCCCTTCCTTGTGGGAGAAGGAGCTGGACGTTTGCCTTTTCGGAAAGAGGCTCTGCCGAGAACGAGCGCCGTGAGATGCTGAGTCTCTGGTTAAGCACAGATGCCCAGTGCTGTTGTGCCTGTGGGTAGGGTGCACGGGGCCAGTGAAGACAAGCAAGAGCTTTCAGGGCTGGCCCCTTCCTTGTGGGAGAAGGAGCCGGACGTTTGCCTTTTCAGAAAGAGGCTCTGCCGAGAACGAGCGCAGTGAGATATGCCGTCTGTGGTTAAGCACAGATGCCCAGTGCTGTTGTGCCTGTGGGTAGGGTGCACGGGGCCAGTGAAGACCAGCAATAGCTTTCAGGGCTGGCCCCTTCCTTGTGGGAGAAGGAGCTGGACGTTTGCCTTTTCGGAAAGAGGCTCTGCCGAGAACGAGCGCCGTGAGATGCTGAGTCTCTGGTTAAGCACAGATGCCCAGTGCTGTTGTGCCTGTGGGTAGGGTGCACGGGGCCAGTGAAGACAAGCAAGAGCTTTCAGGGCTGGCCCCTTCCTTGTGGGAGAAGGAGCCGGACGTTTGCCTTTTCGGAAAGAGGCTCTGCCGAGAACGAGCGCAGTGAGATATGCCGTCTGTGGTTAAGCACAGATGCCCATTGCTGTTGTGCCTGTGGATAGGGTGCACGGGGACAGTGAAGACCAGCAAGAGCTTTCAGGGCTGGCCCCTTCCTTGTGGGAGAAGGAGCCGGACGTTTGCCTTTTCGGAAAGAGGCTCTGCCGAGAACGAGCGCCGTGAGATATGCCGTCAGTGGTTAAGCACAGATGCCCAGTGCTGTTGTGCCTGTGGGTAGGGTGCACGGGGACAGTGAAGACCAGCAAGAGCTTTCAGGGCTGGCCCCTTCCTTGTGGGAGAAGGAGCTGGACGTTTGCCTTTTCGGAAAGAGGCTCTGCCGAGAACGAGCGCCGTGAGATATGCCGTCAGTGGTTAAGCACAGATGCCCAGTGCTGTTGTGCCTGTGGGTAGGGTGCACGGGGACAGTGAAGACCAGCAAGAGCTTTCAGGGCTGGCCCCTTCCTTGTGGGAGAAGGAGCCGGACGTTTGCCTTTTCGGAAAGAGGCTCTGCCGAGAACGAGCGCCGTGAGATGCTGAGTCTCTGGGAAAGCACAGATGCCCAGTGCTGTTGTGCCTGTGGTTAGGGTGCACGGGGACAGTGAAGACCAGCAAGAGCTTTCAGGGCTGGCCCCTTCCTTGTGGGAGAAGGAGCCGGACGTTTGCCTTTTCGGAAAGAGGCTCTGCCGAGAACGAGTGCCGTGAGATATGCCGTCTGTGGTTAAGCACAGATGCCCAGTGCTGTTGTGCCTGTGGATAGGGTGTTTGGGGACGGTTAAGACCAGCAAGAGCTTTCAGGGCTGGCCCCTTCCTTGTGGGAGAAGGAGCCGGACATTTGCCTTTTCGGAAAGAGGCTCTGCCGAGAACGAGCGCCGTGAGATATGCCGTCTAAGGTTAAGCACAGATGCCCAGTGCTGTTGTGCCTGTGCGTAGGGTGCACGGGGCCAGTGAAGACCAGCAAGAGCTTTCAGGGCTGGCCCCTTCCTTGTGGGAGAAGGAGCCGGACGTTTGCCTTTTCTGAAAGAGGCTCTGCCGAGAACGAGCGCCGTGAGATGCTGAGTCTCTGGGAAAGCACAGATGCCCAGTGCTGTTGTGCCTGTGGTTAGGGTGCACGGGGACAGTGAAGACCAGCAAGAGCTTTCAGGGCTGGCCCCTTCCTTGTGGGAGAAGGAGCCGGACGTTTGCCTTTTCGGAAAGAGGCTCTGCCGAGAACGAGCGCCGTGAGATGTTGAGTCTCTGGGAAAGCACAGATGCCCAGTGCTGTTGTGCCTGTGGGTAGGGTGCACGGGGACAGTGAAGACCAGCAAGAGCTTTCAGGGCTGGCCCCTTCCTTGTGGGAGAAGGAGCCGGACGTTTGCCTTTTCAGAAAGAGGCTCTGCCGAGAACGAGCGCCATGAGATATGCCGTCAGTGGTTAAGCACAGATGCCCAGTGCTGTTGTGCCTGTGGGTAGGGTGCACGGGGACAGTGAAGACCAGCAAGAGCTTTCAGGGCTGGCCCCTTCCTTGTGGGAGAAGGAGCCGGACGTTTGCCTTTTCGGAAAGAGGCTCTGCCGAGAACGAGCGCCGTGAGATGCTGTGTCTCTGGGAAAGCACAGATGCCCAGTGCTGTTGTGCCTGTGGGTAGGGTGCACGGGGACAGTGAAGACCAGCAAGAGCTTTCAGGGCTGGCCCCTTCCTTGTGGGAGAAGGAGGCAGACGTTTGCCTTTTCGGAAAGAGGCTCTGCCGAGAACGAGCGCCGTGAGATATGCCGTCTGTGGTTAAGCACAGATGCCCAGTGCTGTTGTGCCTGTGGGTAGGGTGCACGGGGACAGTGAAGACCAGCAAGAGCTTTCAGGGCTGGCCCCTTCCTTGTGGGAGAAGGAGCCGGACGTTTGCCTTTTCGGAAAGAGGCTCTGCCGAGAGCGATCGCAGTGAGATGCTGAGTCTCTGGGAAAGCACAGATGCCCAGTGCTGTTGTGCCTGTGGGTAGGGTGCACGGGGACAGTGAAGACCAGCAAGAGCTTTCAGGGCTGGCCCCTTCCTTGTGGGAGAAGGAGCCGGACGTTTGCCTTTTCGGAAAGAGGCTCTGCCGAGAACGAGCGCCGTGAGATATGCCGTCTGTGGTTAAGCACAGATGCCCAGTGCTGTTGTGCCTGTGGGCAGGGTGCACGGGGATGGTTAAGACCAGCAAGAGCTTTCAGGGCTGGCCCCTTCCTTGTGGGAGAAGGAGCCGGACGTTTGCCTTTTCGGAAAGAGGCTCTGCCGAGAACGAGCGCCGTGAGATGCTGAGTCTCTGGGAAAGCACAGATGCCCAGTGCTGTTGTGCCTGTAGATAGGGTTTTTGGGGACGGTGAAGACCAGCAAGAGCTTTCAGGACTGGCCCCATCCTTGTGGGAGAAGGAGCCGGACGTTTGCCTTTTCGGAAAGAGGCTCTGCCGAGAACGAGCGCCGTGAGATGCTGAGTCTCTGGGAAAGCACAGATGCCCAGTGCTGTTGAGCCTGTGGGTAGGGTGCACGGGGACAGTGAAGACCAGCAAGAGCTTTCAGGGCTGGCCCCTTCCTTGTGGGAGAAGGAGCCAGACGTTTGCCTTTTCGGAAAGAGGCTCTGCCGAGAACGAGCGCCGTGAGATATGCCGTCTGAGGTTAAGCACAGATGCCCATTGCTGTTGTGCCTGTGGATAGGGTGCACGGGGACAGTGAAGACCAGCAAGAGCTTTCAGGGCTGGCCCCTTCCTTGTGGGAGAAGGAGCCGGACGTTTGCCTTTTCGGAAAGAGGCTCTGCCGAGAACGAGCGCCGTGAGATGCTGAGTCTCTGGGAAAGCACAGATGCCCAGTGCTGTTGTGCCTGTGGGTAGGGTGCACGGGGACAGTGAAGACCAGCAAGAGCTTTCAGGGCTGGCCCCTTCCTTGTGGGAGAAGGAGCCGGACGTTTGCCTTTTCGGAAAGAGGCTCTGCCGAGAGCGAGCGCCATGAGATGCTGAGTCTCTGGGAAAGCACAGATGCCCAGTGCTGTTGTGCCTGTGGGTAGGGTGCACGGGGACAGTGAAGACCAGCAAGAGCTTTCAGGACTGGCCCCATCCTTGTGGGAGAAGGAGCTGGACGTTTGCCTTTTCGGAAAGAGGCTCTGCCGAGAACGAGCGCAGTGAGATATGCCGTCTGTGGTTAAGCACAGATGCCCAGTGCTGTTGTGCCTGTGGGTAGGGTGCACGGGGCCAGTGAAGACCAGCAATAGCTTTCAGGGCTGGCCCCTTCCTTGTGGGAGAAGGAGCTGGACGTTTGCCTTTTCGGAAAGAGGCTCTGCCGAGAACGAGCGCCGTGAGATATGCCGTCAGTGGTTAAGCACAGATGCCCAGTGCTGTTGTGCCTGTGGGTAGGGTGCACGGGGACAGTGAAGACCAGCAAGAGCTTTCAGGGCTGGCCCCTTCCTTGTGGGAGAAGGAGCCGGACGTTTGCCTTTTCGGAAAGAGGCTCTGCCGAGAACGAGCGCCGTGAGATGCTGAGTCTCTGGGAAAGCACAGATGCCCAGTGCTGTTGTGCCTGTGGTTAGGGTGCACGGGGACAGTGAAGACCAGCAAGAGCTTTCAGGGCTGGCCCCTTCCTTGTGGGAGAAGGAGCCGGACGTTTGCCTTTTCGGAAAGAGGCTCTGCCGAGAACGAGTGCCGTGAGATATACCGTCTGTGGTTAAGCACAGATGCCCAGTGCTGTTGTGCCTGTGGATAGGGTGCACGGGGACAGTGAAGACCAGCAAGAGCTTTCAGGGCTGGCCCCTTCCTTGTGGGAGAAGGAGACAGACATTTGCCTTTTCGGAAAGAGGCTCTGCCGAGAACGAGCGCCGTGAGATATGCCGTCTGAGGTTAAGCACAGATGCCCATTGCTGTTGTGCCTGTGGATAGGGTGCACGGGGACAGTGAAGACCAGCAAGAGCTTTCAGGGCTGGCCCCTTCCTTGTGGGAGAAGGAGCCGGACGTTTGCCTTTTCGGAAAGAGGCTCTGCCGAGAACGAGCGCCGTGAGATATGCCGTCAGTGGTTAAGCACAGATGCCCAGTGCTGTTGTGCCTGTGGGTAGGGTGCACGGGGCCAGTGAAGACAAGCAAGAGCTTTCAGGGCTGGCCCCTTCCTTGTGGGAGAAGGAGCCGGACGTTTGCCTTTTCGGAAAGAGGCTCTGCCGAGAACGAGCGCAGTGAGATATGCCGTCTGTGGTTAAGCACAGATGCCCAGTGCTGTTGTGCCTGTGGGTAGGGTGCACGGGGCCAGTGAAGACCAGCAATAGCTTTCAGGGCTGGCCCCTTCCTTGTGGGAGAAGGAGCTGGACGTTTGCCTTTTCGGAAAGAGGCTCTGCCGAGAACGAGCGCCGTGAGATGCTGAGTCTCTGGTTAAGCACAGATGCCCAGTGCTGTTGTGCCTGTGGGTAGGGTGCACGGGGCCAGTGAAGACAAGCAAGAGCTTTCAGGGCTGGCCCCTTCCTTGTGGGAGAAGGAGCCGGACGTTTGCCTTTTCAGAAAGAGGCTCTGCCGAGAACGAGCGCAGTGAGATATGCCGTCTGTGGTTAAGCACAGATGCCCAGTGCTGTTGTGCCTGTGGGTAGGGTGCACGGGGCCAGTGAAGACCAGCAATAGCTTTCAGGGCTGGCCCCTTCCTTGTGGGAGAAGGAGCTGGACGTTTGCCTTTTCGGAAAGAGGCTCTGCCGAGAACGAGCGCCGTGAGATGCTGAGTCTCTGGTTAAGCACAGATGCCCAGTGCTGTTGTGCCTGTGGGTAGGGTGCACGGGGCCAGTGAAGACAAGCAAGAGCTTTCAGGGCTGGCCCCTTCCTTGTGGGAGAAGGAGCCGGACGTTTGCCTTTTCAGAAAGAGGCTCTGCCGAGAACGAGCGCAGTGAGATATGCCGTCTGTGGTTAAGCACAGATGCCCATTGCTGTTGTGCCTGTGGATAGGGTGCACGGGGACAGTGAAGACCAGCAAGAGCTTTCAGGGCTGGCCCCTTCCTTGTGGGAGAAGGAGCCGGACGTTTGCCTTTTCGGAAAGAGGCTCTGCCGAGAACGAGCGCCGTGAGATATGCCGTCAGTGGTTAAGCACAGATGCCCAGTGCTGTTGTGCCTGTGGGTAGGGTGCACGGGGACAGTGAAGACCAGCAAGAGCTTTCAGGGCTGGCCCCTTCCTTGTGGGAGAAGGAGCTGGACGTTTGCCTTTTCGGAAAGAGGCTCTGCCGAGAACGAGCGCCGTGAGATATGCCGTCAGTGGTTAAGCACAGATGCCCAGTGCTGTTGTGCCTGTGGGTAGGGTGCACGGGGACAGTGAAGACCAGCAAGAGCTTTCAGGGCTGGCCCCTTCCTTGTGGGAGAAGGAGCCGGACGTTTGCCTTTTCGGAAAGAGGCTCTGCCGAGAACGAGCGCCGTGAGATGCTGAGTCTCTGGGAAAGCACAGATGCCCAGTGCTGTTGTGCCTGTGGTTAGGGTGCACGGGGACAGTGAAGACCAGCAAGAGCTTTCAGGGCTGGCCCCTTCCTTGTGGGAGAAGGAGCCGGACGTTTGCCTTTTCGGAAAGAGGCTCTGCCGAGAACGAGTGCCGTGAGATATGCCGTCTGTGGTTAAGCACAGATGCCCAGTGCTGTTGTGCCTGTGGATAGGGTGTTTGGGGACGGTTAAGACCAGCAAGAGCTTTCAGGGCTGGCCCCTTCCTTGTGGGAGAAGGAGCCGGACATTTGCCTTTTCGGAAAGAGGCTCTGCCGAGAACGAGCGCCGTGAGATATGCCGTCTAAGGTTAAGCACAGATGCCCAGTGCTGTTGTGCCTGTGCGTAGGGTGCACGGGGCCAGTGAAGACCAGCAAGAGCTTTCAGGGCTGGCCCCTTCCTTGTGGGAGAAGGAGCCGGACGTTTGCCTTTTCTGAAAGAGGCTCTGCCGAGAACGAGCGCCGTGAGATGCTGAGTCTCTGGGAAAGCACAGATGCCCAGTGCTGTTGTGCCTGTGGTTAGGGTGCACGGGGACAGTGAAGACCAGCAAGAGCTTTCAGGGCTGGCCCCTTCCTTGTGGGAGAAGGAGCCGGACGTTTGCCTTTTCGGAAAGAGGCTCTGCCGAGAACGAGCGCCGTGAGATGTTGAGTCTCTGGGAAAGCACAGATGCCCATTGCTGTTGTGCCTGTGGGTAGGGTGCACGGGGACAGTGAAGACCAGCAAGAGCTTTCAGGGCTGGCCCCTTCCTTGTGGGAGAAGGAGCCGGACGTTTGCCTTTTCAGAAAGAGGCTCTGCCGAGAACGAGCGCCATGAGATATGCCGTCAGTGGTTAAGCACAGATGCCCAGTGCTGTTGTGCCTGTGGGTAGGGTGCACGGGGACAGTGAAGACCAGCAAGAGCTTTCAGGGCTGGCCCCTTCCTTGTGGGAGAAGGAGCCGGACGTTTGCCTTTTCGGAAAGAGGCTCTGCCGAGAACGAGCGCCGTGAGATGCTGTGTCTCTGGGAAAGCACAGATGCCCAGTGCTGTTGTGCCTGTGGGTAGGGTGCACGGGGACAGTGAAGACCAGCAAGAGCTTTCAGGGCTGGCCCCTTCCTTGTGGGAGAAGGAGGCAGACGTTTGCCTTTTCGGAAAGAGGCTCTGCCGAGAACGAGCGCCGTGAGATATGCCGTCTGTGGTTAAGCACAGATGCCCAGTGCTGTTGTGCCTGTGGGTAGGGTGCACGGGGACAGTGAAGACCAGCAAGAGCTTTCAGGGCTGGCCCCTTCCTTGTGGGAGAAGGAGCCGGACGTTTGCCTTTTCGGAAAGAGGCTCTGCCGAGAGCGATCGCAGTGAGATGCTGAGTCTCTGGGAAAGCACAGATGCCCAGTGCTGTTGTGCCTGTGGGTAGGGTGCACGGGGACAGTGAAGACCAGCAAGAGCTTTCAGGGCTGGCCCCTTCCTTGTGGGAGAAGGAGCCGGACGTTTGCCTTTTCGGAAAGAGGCTCTGCCGAGAACGAGCGCCGTGAGATATGCCGTCTGTGGTTAAGCACAGATGCCCAGTGCTGTTGTGCCTGTGGGCAGGGTGCACGGGGATGGTTAAGACCAGCAAGAGCTTTCAGGGCTGGCCCCTTCCTTGTGGGAGAAGGAGCCGGACGTTTGCCTTTTCGGAAAGAGGCTCTGCCGAGAACGAGCGCTGTGAGATGCTGAGTCTCTGGGAAAGCACAGATGCCCAGTGCTGTTGTGCCTGTAGATAGGGTTTTTGGGGACGGTGAAGACCAGCAAGAGCTTTCAGGACTGGCCCCATCCTTGTGGGAGAAGGAGCCGGACGTTTGCCTTTTCGGAAAGAGGCTCTGCCGAGAACGAGCGCCGTGAGATGCTGAGTCTCTGGGAAAGCACAGATGCCCAGTGCTGTTGAGCCTGTGGGTAGGGTGCACGGGGACAGTGAAGACCAGCAAGAGCTTTCAGGGCTGGCCCCTTCCTTGTGGGAGAAGGAGCCAGACGTTTGCCTTTTCGGAAAGAGGCTCTGCCGAGAACGAGCGCCGTGAGATATGCCGTCTGAGGTTAAGCACAGATGCCCATTGCTGTTGTGCCTGTGGATAGGGTGCACGGGGACAGTGAAGACCAGCAAGAGCTTTCAGGGCTGGCCCCTTCCTTGTGGGAGAAGGAGCCGGACGTTTGCCTTTTCGGAAAGAGGCTCTGCCGAGAACGAGCGCCGTGAGATGCTGAGTCTCTGGGAAAGCACAGATGCCCAGTGCTGTTGTGCCTGTGGGTAGGGTGCACGGGGACAGTGAAGACCAGCAAGAGCTTTCAGGGCTGGCCCCTTCCTTGTGGGAGAAGGAGCCGGACGTTTGCCTTTTCGGAAAGAGGCTCTGCCGAGAGCGAGCGCCATGAGATGCTGAGTCTCTGGGAAAGCACAGATGCCCAGTGCTGTTGTGCCTGTGGGTAGGGTGCACGGGGACAGTGAAGACCAGCAAGAGCTTTCAGGACTGGCCCCATCCTTGTGGGAGAAGGAGCTGGACGTTTGCCTTTTCGGAAAGAGGCTCTGCCGAGAACGAGCGCCGTGAGATGCTGAGTCTCTGGTTAAGCACAGATGCCCAGTGCTGTTGTGCCTGTGGGTAGGGTGCACGGGGCCAGTGAAGACCAGCAAGAGCTTTCAGGGCTGGCCCCTTCCTTGTGGGAGAAGGAGCCGGACGTTTGCCTTTTCGGAAAGAGGCTCTGCCGAGAACGAGCGCCGTGAGATGCTGTGTCTCTGGGAAAGCACAGATGCCCAGTGCTGTTGTGCCTGTGGGTAGGGTGCACGGGGACAGTGAAGACCAGCAAGAGCTTTCAGGGCTGGCCCCTTCCTTGTGGGAGAAGGAGCCGGACGTTTGCCTTTTCTGAAAGAGGCTCTGCCGAGAACGAGCGCCGTGAGATGCTGAGTCTCTGGGAAAGCACAGATGCCCAGTGCTGTTGTGCCTGTGGTTAGGGTGCACGGGGACAGTGAAGACCAGCAAGAGCTTTCAGGGCTGGCCCCTTCCTTGTGGGAGAAGGAGCCGGACGTTTGCCTTTTCGGAAAGAGGCTCTGCCGAGAACGAGCGCCGTGAGATATGCCGTCAGTGGTTAAGCACAGATGCCCAGTGCTGTTGTGCCTGTGGATAGGGTGCACGGGGACAGTGAAGACCAGCAAGAGCTTTCAGGGCTGGCCCCTTCCTTGTGGGAGAAGGAGCCGGACGTTTGCCTTTTCGGAAAGAGGCTCTGCCGAGAACGAGCGCCGTGAGATGCTGAGTCTCTGGGAAAGCACAGATGCCCAGTGCTGTTGTGCCTGTGGGTAGGGTGCACGGGGACAGTGAAGACCAGCAAGAGCTTTCAGGGCTGGCCCCTTCCTTGTGGGAGAAGGAGCCAGACGTTTGCCTTTTCGGAAAGAGGCTCTGCCGAGAACGAGCGCCGTGAGATATGCCGTCTGAGGTTAAGCACAGATGCCCATTGCTGTTGTGCCTGTGGGTAGGGTGCACGGGGCCAGTGAAGACCAGCAAGAGCTTTCAGGGCTGCCCCCTTCCTTGTGGGAGAAGGAGCCGGACGTTTGCCTTTTCGGAAAGAGGCTCTGCCGAGAACGAGCGCCGTGAGATATGCCGTCTGTGGTTAAGCACAGATGCCCAGTGCTGTTGTGCCTGTGGGTAGGGTGCACGGGGACAGTGAAGACCAGCAAGAGCTTTCAGGGCTGGCCCCTTCCTTGTGGGAGAAGGAGACAGACGTTTGCCTTTTCGGAAAGAGGCTCTGCCGAGAACGAGCGCCGTGAGATATGCCGTCTGAGGTTAAGCACAGATGCCCATTGCTGTTGTGCCTGTGGATAGGGTGCACGGGGACAGTGAAGACCAGCAAGAGCTTTCAGGGCTGGCCCCTTCCTTGTGGGAGAAGGAGCCGGACGTTTGCCTTTTCGGAAAGAGGCTCTGCCGAGAACGAGCGCCGTGAGATGCTGGGTCTCTGGGAAAGCACAGATGCCCAGTGCTGTTGTGCCTGTGGGTAGGGTGCACGGGGACAGTGAAGACCAGCAAGAGCTTTCAGGGCTGGCCCCATCCTTGTGGGAGAAGGAGCTGGACGTTTGCCTTTTCGGAAAGAGGCTCTGCCGAGAACGAGCGCCGTGAGATGCTGTGTCTCTGGGAAAGCACAGATGCCCAGTGCTGTTGTGCCTGTGCGTAGGGTGCACGGGGCCAGTGAAGACCAGCAAGAGCTTTCAGGGCTGGCCCCTTCCTTGTGGGAGAAGGAGCCGGACGTTTGCCTTTTCGGAAAGAGGCTCTGCCGAGAACGAGCGCCGTGAGATATGCCGTCAGTGGTTAAGCACAGATGCCCAGTGCTGTTGTGCCTGTGGGTAGGGTGCACGGGGACAGTGAAGACCAGCAAGAGCTTTCAGGGCTGGCCCCTTCCTTGTGGGAGAAGGAGCCGGACGTTTGCCTTTTCGGAAAGAGGCTCTGCCGAGAGCGATCGCAGTGAGATGCTGAGTCTCTGGGAAAGCACAGATGCCCAGTGCTGTTGTGCCTGTGGGTAGGGTGCACGGGGACAGTGAAGACCAGCAAGAACTTTCAGGGCTGGCCCCTTCCTTGTGGGAGAAGGAGCCGGACGTTTGCCTTTTCGGAAAGAGGCTCTGCCGAGAACGAACGCCGTGAGATATGCCGTCTGTGGTTAAGCACAGATGCCCAGTGCTGTTGTGCCTGTGGGTAGGGTGCACGGGGCCAGTGAAGACCAGCAAGAGCTTTCAGGGCTGGCCCCTTCCTTGTGGGAGAAGGAGCCGGACGTTTGCCTTTTCGGAAAGAGGCTCTGCCGAGAACGAGCGCCGTGAGATATGCCGTCTGTGGTTAAGCACAGATGCCCAGTGCTGTTGTGCCTGTAGATAGGGTGTTTGGGGACGGTTAAGACCAGCAAGAGCTTTCAGGGCTGGCCCCTTCCTTGTGGGAGAAGGAGCCGGACGTTTGCCTTTTCGGAAAGAGGCTCTGCCGAGAACGAGCGCCGTGAGATGCTGAGTCTCTGGGAAAGCACAGATGCCCAGTGCTGTTGTGCCTGTGGGTAGGGTGCACGGGGACAGTGAAGACCAGCAAGAGCTTTCAGGGCTGGCCCCTTCCTTGTGGGAGAAGGAGCCAGACGTTTGCCTTTTCGGAAAGAGGCTCTGCCGATAGCGAACGCCGTGAGATATGCCGTCTGAGGTTAAGCACAGATGCTCATTGCTGTTGTGCCTGTGGATAGGGTGCACGGGGCCAGTGAAGACCAGCAAGAGCTTTCAGGGCTGGCCCCTTCCTTGTGGGAGAAGGAGCCGGACGTTTGCCTTTTCGGAAAGAGGCTCTGCCGAGAACGAGCGCCGTGAGATATGCCGTCTGTGGTTAAGCACAGATGCCCAGTGCTGTTGTGCCTGTGGGTAGGGTGCACGGGGACAGTGAAGACCAGCAAGAGCTTTCAGGGCTGGCCCCTTCCTTGTGGGAGAAGGAGACAGACGTTTGCCTTTTCGGAAAGAGGCTCTGCCGAGAACGAGCGCCGTGAGATATGCCGTCTGAGGTTAAGCACAGATGCCCATTGCTGTTGTGCCTGTGGGTAGGGTGCACGGGGACAGTGAAGACCAGCAAGAGCTTTCAGGGCTGGCCCCTTCCTTGTGGGAGAAGGAGCCGGACGTTTGCCTTTTCGGAAAGAGGCTCTGCCGAGAACGAGCGCCGTGAGATATGCCGTCTGAGGTTAAGCACAGATGCCCAGTGCTGCTGTGCCTGTGGGTAGGGTGCACGGGGACAGTGAAGACCAGCAAGAGCTTTCAGGACTGGCCCCATCCTTGTGGGAGAAGGAGCTGGACGTTTGCCTTTTCGGAAAGAGGCTCTGCCGAGAACGAGCGCCGTGAGATGCTGAGTCTCTGGTTAAGCACAGATGCCCAGTGCTGTTGTGCCTGTGGATAGGGTGCACGGGGCCAGTGAAGACCAGCAAGAGCTTTCAGGGCTGGCCCCTTCCTTGTGGGAGAAGGAGCCGGACATTTGCCTTTTCGGAAAGAGGCTCTGCCGAGAACGAGCGCCGTGAGATGCTGTGTCTCTGGGAAAGCACAGATGCCCAGTGCTGTTGTGCCTGTGGGTAGGGTGCACGGGGCCAGTGAAGACCAGCAAGAGCTTTCAGGGCTGGCCCCTTCCTTGTGGGAGAAGGAGCCGGACGTTTGCCTTTTCGGAAAGAGGCTCTGCCGAGAACGAGCGCCGTGAGATATGCCGTCAGTGGTTAAGCACAGATGCCCAGTGCTGTTGTGCCTGTGGGTAGGGTGCACGGGGACAGTGAAGACCAGCAAGAGCTTTCAGGGCTGGCCCCTTCCTTGTGGGAGAAGGAGCCGGACGTTTGCCTTTTCGGAAAGAGGCTCTGCCGAGAACGAGCGCCGTGAGATGCTGAGTCTCTGGGAAAGCACAGATGCCCAGTGCTGTTGTGCCTGTGGTTAGGGTGCACGGGGACAGTGAAGACCAGCAAGAGCTTTCAGGGCTGGCCCCTTCCTTGTGGGAGAAGGAGCCGGACGTTTGCCTTTTCGGAAAGAGGCTCTGCCGAGAGCGATCGCAGTGAGATGCTGAGTCTCTGGGAAAGCACAGATGCCCAGTGCTGTTGTGCCTGTGGGTAGGGTGCACGGGGCCAGTGAAGACCAGCAAGAGCTTTCAGGGCTGGCCCCTTCCTTGTGGGAGAAGGAGCCGGACGTTTGCCTTTTCGGAAAGAGGCTCTGCCGAGAACGAGCGCCGTGAGATATGCCGTCTGTGGTTAAGCACAGATGCCCAGTGCTGTTGTGCCTGTGGGTAGGGTGCACGGGGATGGTTAAGACCAGCAAGAGCTTTCAGGGCTGGCCCCTTCCTTGTGGGAGAAGGAGCCGGACGTTTGCCTTTTCGGAAAGAGGCTCTGCCGAGAACGAGCGCCGTGAGATATGCCGTCTGTGGTTAAGCACAGATGCCCACTGCTGTTGTGCCTGTAGATAGGGTGTTTGGGGACGGTTAAGACCAGCAAGAGCTTTCAGCGCTGGCCCCTTCCTTGTGGGAGAAGGAGCCGGACGTTTGCCTTTTCGGAAAGAGGCTCTGCCGAGAACGAGCGCCGTGAGATGCTGAGTCTCTGGGAAAGCACAGATGCCCAGTGCTGTTGTGCCTGTGGGTAGGGTGCACGGGGACAGTGAAGACCAGCAAGAGCTTTCAGGGCTGGCCCCTTCCTTGTGGGAGAAGGAGACAGACGTTTGCCTTTTCGGAAAGAGGCTCTGCCGAGAACGAGCGCCGTGAGATATGCCGTCTGAGGTTAAGCACAGATGCCCATTGCTGTTGTGCCTGTGGATAGGGTGCACGGGGTCAGTGAAGACCAGCAAGAGCTTTCAGGGCTGGCCCCTTCCTTGTGGGAGAAGGAGCCGGACGTTTGCCTTTTCGGAAAGAGGCTCTGCCGAGAACGAGCGCCGTGAGATATGCCGTCTGTGGTTAAGCACAGATGCCCAGTGCTGTTGTGCCTGTGGGTAGGGTGCACGGGGACAGTGAAGACCAGCAAGAGCTTTCAGGGCTGGCCCCTTCCTTGTGGGAGAAGGAGCCGGACGTTTGCCTTTTCGGAAAGAGGCTCTGCCGAGAGCGAGCGCCATGAGATGCTGAGTCTCTGGGAAAGCACAGATGCCCAGTGCTGTTGTGCCTGTGGTTAGGGTGCACGGGGCCAGTGAAGACCAGCAAGAGCTTTCAGGACTGGCCCCATCCTTGTGGGAGAAGGAGCTGGACGTTTGCCTTTTCGGAAAGAGGCTCTGCCGAGAACGAGCGCCGTGAGATGCTGAGTCTCTGGTTAAGCACAGATGCCCAGTGCTGTTGTGCCTGTGGGTAGGGTGCACGGGGACAGTGAAGACCAGCAAGAGCTTTCAGGGCTGGCCCCTTCCTTGTGGGAGAAGGAGCCGGACGTTTGCCTTTTCGGAAAGAGGCTCTGCCAAGAACGAGCGCCGTGAGATGCTGTGTCTCTGGGAAAGCACAGATGCCCAGTGCTGTTGTGCCTGTGGGTAGGGTGCACGGGGACAGTGAAGACCAGCAAGAGCTTTCAGGGCTGGCCCCTTCCTTGTGGGAGAAGGAGCCGGACGTTTGCCTTTTCAGAAAGAGGCTCTGCCGAGAACGAGCGCCGTGAGATATGCCGTCAGTGGTTAAGCACAGATGCCCAGTGCTGTTGTGCCTGTGGGTAGGGTGCACGGGGACAGTGAAGACCAGCAAGAGCTTTCAGGGCTGGCCCCTTCCTTGTGGGAGAAGGAGCCGGACGTTTGCCTTTTCGGAAAGAGGCTCTGCCGAGAACGAGCGCCGTGAGATGCTGAGTCTCTGGGAAAGCACAGATGCCCAGTGCTGTTGTGCCTGTGGTTAGGGTGCACGGGGCCAGTGAAGACCAGCAAGAGCTTTCAGGGCTGGCCCCTTCCTTGTGGGAGAAGGAGCCGGACGTTTGCCTTTTCGGAAAGAGGCTCTGCCGAGAACGAGCGCCGTGAGAATCTGTGTCTCTGGGAAAGCACAGATGCCCAGTGCTGTTGTGCCTGTGGGTAGGGTGCACGGGGACAGTGAAGACCAGCAAGAGCTTTCAGGGCTGGCCCCTTCCTTGTGGGAGAAGGAGCCGGACGTTTGCCTTTTCAGAAAGAGGCTCTGCCGAGAACGAGCGCCGTGAGATATGCCGTCAGTGGTTAAGCACAGATGCCCAGTGCTGTTGTGCCTGTGGGTAGGGTGCACGGGGACAGTGAAGACCAGCAAGAGCTTTCAGGGCTGGCCCCTTCCTTGTGGGAGAAGGAGACAGACGTTTGCCTTTTCGGAAAGAGGCTCTGCCGAGAACGAGCGCCGTGAGATGCTGAGTCTCTGGGAAAGCACAGATGCCCAGTGCTGTTGTGCCTGTGGATAGGGTGCACGGGGACAGTGAAGACCAGCAAGAGCTTTCAGGGCTGGCCCCTTCCTTGTGGGAGAAGGAGCCGGACGTTTGCCTTTTCGGAAAGAGGCTCTGCCGAGAGCGATCGCAGTGAGATGCTGAGTCTCTGGGAAAGCACAGATGCCCAGTGCTGTTGTGCCTGTGGGTAGGGTGCACGGGGCCAGTGAAGACCAGCAAGAACTTTCAGGGCTGGCCCCTTCCTTGTGGGAGAAGGAGCCGGACGTTTGCCTTTTCGGAAAGAGGCTCTGCCGAGAACGAGCGCCGTGAGATATGCCGTCAGTGGTTAAGCACAGATGCCCAGTGCTGTTGTGCCTGTGGGTAGGGTGCACGGGGACAGTGAAGACCAGCAAGAGCTTTCAGGGCTGGCCCCTTCCTTGTGGGAGAAGGAGCCGGACGTTTGCCTTTTCGGAAAGAGGCTCTGCCGAGAACGAGCGCCGTGAGATATGCCGTCTGTGGTTAAGCACAGATGCCCAGTGCTGTTGTGCCTGTGGGTAGGGTGCACGGGGACAGTGAAGACCAGCAAGAGCTTTCAGGGCTGGCCCCTTCCTTGTGGGAGAAGGAGCCGGACGTTTGCCTTTTCGGAAAGAGGCTCTGCCGAGAACGAGCGCCGTGAGATGCTGAGTCTCTGGGAAAGCACAGATGCCCAGTGCTGTTGTGCCTGTGGGTAGGGTGCACGGGGACAGTGAAGACCAGCAAGAGCTTTCAGGGCTGGCCCCTTCCTTGTGGGAGAAGGAGCCAGACGTTTGCCTTTTCGGAAAGAGGCTCTGCCGAGAACGAGCGCCGTGAGATGCTGAGTCTCTGGGAAAGCACAGATGCCCAGTGCTGTTGTGCCTGTGGTTAGGGTGCACGGGGACAGTGAAGACCAGCAAGAGCTTTCAGGACTGGCCCCATCCTTGTGGGAGAAGGAGCTGGACGTTTGCCTTTTCGGAAAGAGGCTCTGCCGAGAACGAGCGCCGTGAGATGCTGAGTCTCTGGTTAAGCACAGATGCCCAGTGCTGTTGTGCCTGTGGGTAGGGTGCACGGGGCCAGTGAAGACAAGCAAGAGCTTTCAGGGCTGGCCCCTTCCTTGTGGGAGAAGGAGCCGGACGTTTGCCTTTTCAGAAAGAGGCTCTGCCGAGAACGAGCGCAGTGAGATATGCCGTCAGTGGTTAAGCACAGATGCCCAGTGCTGTTGTGCCTGTGGGTAGGGTGCACGGGGCCAGTGAAGACCAGCAATAGCTTTCAGGGCTGGCCCCTTCCTTGTGGGAGAAGGAGCTGGACGTTTGCCTTTTCGGAAAGAGGCTCTGCCGAGAACGAGCGCCGTGAGATATGCCGTCAGTGGTTAAGCACAGATGCCCAGTGCTGTTGTGCCTGTGGGTAGGGTGCACGGGGACAGTGAAGACCAGCAAGAGCTTTCAGGGCTGGCCCCTTCCTTGTGGGAGAAGGAGCCGGACGTTTGCCTTTTCGGAAAGAGGCTCTGCCGAGAACGAGCGCCGTGAGATGCTGAGTCTCTGGGAAAGCACAGATGCCCAGTGCTGTTGTGCCTGTGGTTAGGGTGCACGGGGACAGTGAAGACCAGCAAGAGCTTTCAGGGCTGGCCCCTTCCTTGTGGGAGAAGGAGCCGGACGTTTGCCTTTTCGGAAAGAGGCTCTGCCGAGAACGAGTGCCGTGAGATATGCCGTCTGTGGTTAAGCACAGATGCCCAGTGCTGTTGTGCCTGTGGATAGGGTGTTTGGGGACGGTTAAGACCAGCAAGAGCTTTCAGGGCTGGCCCCTTCCTTGTGGGAGAAGGAGCCGGACATTTGCCTTTTCGGAAAGAGGCTCTGCCGAGAACGAGCGCCGTGAGATATGCCGTCTGAGGTTAAGCACAGATGCCCATTGCTGTTGTGCCTGTGGATAGGGTGCACGGGGACAGTGAAGACCAGCAAGAGCTTTCAGGGCTGGCCCCTTCCTTGTGGGAGAAGGAGCCGGACGTTTGCCTTTTCGGAAAGAGGCTCTGCCGAGAACGAGCGCCGTGAGATATGCCGTCAGTGGTTAAGCACAGATGCCCAGTGCTGTTGTGCCTGTGGGTAGGGTGCACGGGGACAGTGAAGACCAGCAAGAGCTTTCAGGGCTGGCCCCTTCCTTGTGGGAGAAGGAGCTGGACGTTTGCCTTTTCGGAAAGAGGCTCTGCCGAGAACGAGCGCCGTGAGATATGCCGTCAGTGGTTAAGCACAGATGCCCAGTGCTGTTGTGCCTGTGGGTAGGGTGCACGGGGACAGTGAAGACCAGCAAGAGCTTTCAGGGCTGGCCCCTTCCTTGTGGGAGAAGGAGCCGGACGTTTGCCTTTTCGGAAAGAGGCTCTGCCGAGAACGAGCGCCGTGAGATGCTGAGTCTCTGGGAAAGCACAGATGCCCAGTGCTGTTGTGCCTGTGGTTAGGGTGCACGGGGACAGTGAAGACCAGCAAGAGCTTTCAGGGCTGGCCCCTTCCTTGTGGGAGAAGGAGCCGGACGTTTGCCTTTTCGGAAAGAGGCTCTGCCGAGAACGAGTGCCGTGAGATATGCCGTCTGTGGTTAAGCACAGATGCCCAGTGCTGTTGTGCCTGTGGATAGGGTGTTTGGGGACGGTTAAGACCAGCAAGAGCTTTCAGGGCTGGCCCCTTCCTTGTGGGAGAAGGAGCCGGACATTTGCCTTTTCGGAAAGAGGCTCTGCCGAGAACGAGCGCCGTGAGATATGCCGTCTGAGGTTAAGCACAGATGCCCATTGCTGTTGTGCCTGTGGATAGGGTGCACGGGGACAGTGAAGACCAGCAAGAGCTTTCAGGGCTGGCCCCTTCCTTGTGGGAGAAGGAGCCGGACGTTTTCCTTTTCGGAAAGAGGCTCTGCCGAGAACGAGCGCCGTGAGATATGCCGTCAGTGGTTAAGCACAGATGCCCAGTGCTGTTGTGCCTGTGGGTAGGGTGCACGGGGACAGTGAAGACCAGCAAGAGCTTTCAGGGCTGGCCCCTTCCTTGTGGGAGAAGGAGCCGGACGTTTGCCTTTTCGGAAAGAGGCTCTGCCGAGAACGAGCGCCGTGAGATGCTGAGTCTCTGGGAAAGCACAGATGCCCAGTGCTGTTGTGCCTGTGGGTAGGGTGCACGGGGACAGTGAAGACCAGCAAGAGCTTTCAGGACTGGCCCCATCCTTGTGGGAGAAGGAGCTGGACGTTTGCCTTTTCGGAAAGAGGCTCTGCCGAGAACGAGCGCCGTGAGATGCTGAGTCTCTGGTTAAGCACAGATGCCCAGTGCTGTTGTGCCTGTGGGTAGGGTGCACGGGGCCAGTGAAGACCAGCAAGAGCTTTCAGGGCTGGCCCCTTCCTTGTGGGAGAAGGAGCCGGACGTTTGCCTTTTCGGAAAGAGGCTCTGCCGAGAACGAGCGCCGTGAGATATGCCGTCTGTGGTTAAGCACAGATGCCCAGTGCTGTTGTGCCTGTGGGTAGGTTGCACGGGGACAGTGAAGACCAGCAAGAGCTTTCAGGGCTGGCCCCTTCCTTGTGGGAGAAGGAGCCGGACGTTTGCCTTTTCGGAAAGAGGCTCTGCCGAGAACGAGCGCCGTGAGATGCTGAGTCTCTGGGAAAGCACAGATGCCCAGTGCTGTTGTGCCTGTGGATAGGGTGCACGGGGACAGTGAAGACCAGCAAGAGCTTTCAGGGCTGGCCCCTTCCTTGTGGGAGAAGGAGCCGGACGTTTGCCTTTTCGGAAAGAGGCTCTGCCGAGAGCGATCGCAGTGAGATGCTGAGTCTCTGGGAAAGCACAGATGCCCAGTGCTGTTGTGCCTGTGGTTAGGGTGCACGGGGACAGTGAAGACCAGCAAGAACTTTCAGGGCTGGCCCCTTCCTTGTGGGAGAAGGAGCTGGACGTTTGCCTTTTCGGAAAGAGGCTCTGCCGAGAACGAGCGCCGTGAGATATGCCGTCAGTGGTTAAGCACAGATGCCCAGTGCTGTTGTGCCTGTGGGTAGGGTGCACGGGGCCAGTGAAGACCAGCAAGAGCTTTCAGGGCTGGCCCCTTCCTTGTGGGAGAAGGAGCCGGACGTTTGCCTTTTCGGAAAGAGGCTCTGCCGAGAACGAGCGCCGTGAGATATGCCGTCTGTGGTTAAGCACAGATGCCCAGTGCTGTTGTGCCTGTGGGTAGGGTGCACGGGGACGGTTAAGACCAGCAAGAGCTTTCAGGGCTGGCCCCTTCCTTGTGGGAGAAGGAGCCGGACGTTTGCCTTTTCGGAAAGAGGCTCTGCCGAGAACGAGCGCCGTGAGATGCTGAGTCTCTGGGAAAGCACAGATGCCCAGTGCTGTTGTGCCTGTGGGTAGGGTGCACGGGGACAGTGAAGACCAGCAAGAGCTTTCAGGGCTGGCCCCTTCCTTGTGGGAGAAGGAGCCGGACGTTTGCCTTTTCGGAAAGAGGCTCTGCCGAGAACGAGCGCCGTGAGATATGCCGTCTGAGGTTAAGCACAGATGCCCATTGCTGTTGTGCCTGTGGATAGGGTGCACGGGGCCAGTGAAGACCAGCAAGAGCTTTCAGGGCTGGCCCCTTCCTTGTGGGAGAAGGAGCCGGACGTTTGCCTTTTCGGAAAGAGGCTCTGCCGAGAACGAGCGCCGTGAGATATGCCGTCTGTGGTTAAGCACAGATGCCCAGTGCTGTTGTGCCTGTGGGTAGGGTGCACGGGGCCAGTGAAGACCAGCAAGAGCTTTCAGGGCTGGCCCCTTCCTTGTGGGAGAAGGAGCCGGACGTTTGCCTTTTCGGAAAGAGGCTCTGCCGAGAACGAGCGCCGTGAGATGCTGAGTCTCTGGGAAAGCACAGATGCCCAGTGCTGTTGTGCCTGTGGTTAGGGTGCACGGGGACAGTGAAGACCAGCAAGAGCTTTCAGGACTGGCCCCATCCTTGTGGGAGAAGGAGACAGACGTTTGCCTTTTCGGAAAGAGGCTCTGCCGAGAACGAGCGCCGTGAGATGCTGAGTCTCTGGGAAAGCACAGATGCCCAGTGCTGTTGTGCCTGTGGGTAGGGTGCACGGGGCCAGTGAAGACCAGCAAGAGCTTTCAGGGCTGGCCCCTTCCTTGTGGGAGAAGGAGCCGGACGTTTGCCTTTTCAGAAAGAGGCTCTGCCGAGAACGAGCGCCGTGAGATATGCCGTCAGTGGTTAAGCACAGATGCCCAGTGCTGTTGTGCCTGTGGGTAGGGTGCACGGGGACAGTGAAGACCAGCAATAGCTTTCAGGGCTGGCCCCTTCCTTGTGGGAGAAGGAGCCGGACGTTTGCCTTTTCGGAAAGAGGCTCTGCCGAGAACGAGCGCCGTGAGATATGCCGTCAGTGGTTAAGCACAGATGCCCAGTGCTGTTGTGCCTGTGGGTAGGGTGCACGGGGACAGTGAAGACCAGCAAGAGCTTTCAGGGCTGGCCCCTTCCTTGTGGGAGAAGGAGCCGGACGTTTGCCTTTTCGGAAAGAGGCTCTGCCGAGAACGAGCGCCGTGAGATGCTGAGTCTCTGGGAAAGCACAGATGCCCAGTGCTGTTGTGCCTGTGGGTAGGGTGCACGGGGACAGTGAAGACCAGCAAGAGCTTTCAGGGCTGGCCCCTTCCTTGTGGGAGAAGGAGCCGGACGTTTGCCTTTTCGGAAAGAGGCTCTGCCGAGAACGAGCGCCGTGAGATATGCCGTCTGTGGTTAAGCACAGATGCCCAGTGCTGTTGTGCCTGTGGATAGGGTGTTTGGGGACGGTTAAGACCAGCAAGAGTTTTCAGGGCTGGCCCCTTCCTTGTGGGAGAAGGAGCCGGACATTTGCCTTTTCGGAAAGAGGCTCTGCCGAGAACGAGCGCCGTGAGATGCTGAGTCTCTGGGAAAGCACAGATGCCCAGTGCTGTTGTGCCTGTGGATAGGGTGCACGGGGCCAGTGAAGACCAGCAAGAGCTTTCAGGGCTGGCCCCATCCTTGTGGGAGAAGGAGCTGGACGTTTGCCTTTTCGGAAAGAGGCTCTGCCGAGAACGAGCGCCGTGAGATATGCCGTCAGTGGTTAAGCACAGATGCCCAGTGCTGTTGTGCCTGTGGGTAGGGTGCACGGGGACAATGAAGACCAGCAAGAGCTTTCAGGGCTGGCCCCTTCCTTGTGGGAGAAGGAGCCGGACGTTTGCCTTTTCGGAAAGAGGCTCTGCCGAGAACGAGCGCCGTGAGATATGCCGTCTGTGGTTAAGCACAGATGCCCAGTGCTGTTGTGCCTGTGGGTAGGGTGCACGGGGACGGTTAAGACCAGCAAGAGCTTTCAGGGCTGGCCCCTTCCTTGTGGGAGAAGGAGCCGGACGTTTGCCTTTTCGGAAAGAGGCTCTGCCGAGAACGAGCGCCGTGAGATGCTGAGTCTCTGGGAAAGCACAGATGCCCAGTGCTGTTGTGCCTGTGGATAGGGTGCACGGGGCCAGTGAAGACCAGCAAGAGCTTTCAGGGCTGGCCCCTTCCTTGTGGGAGAAGGAGCCGGACGTTGCCTTTTCGGAAAGAGGCTCTGCCGAGAGCGATCGCAGTGAGATGCTGAGTCTCTGGGAAAGCACAGATGCCCAGTGCTGTTGTGCCTGTGGGTAGGGTGCACGGGGACAGTGAAGACCAGCAAGAGCTTTCAGGGCTGGCCCCTTCCTTGTGGGAGAAGGAGCCGGAGGTTTGCCTTTTCGGAAAGAGGCTCTGCCGAGAACGAGCGCCGTGAGATATGCCGTCAGTGGTTAAGCACAGATGCCCAGTGCTGTTGTGCCTGTGGGTAGGGTGCACGGGGCCAGTGAAGACCAGCAAGAGCTTTCAGGGCTGGCCCCTTCCTTGTGGGAGAAGGAGCCGGACGTTTGCCTTTTCGGAAAGAGGCTCTGCCGAGAACGAGCGCCGTGAGATATGCCGTCTGTGGTTAAGCACAGATGCCCAGTGCTGTTGTGCCTGTGGGTAGGTTGCACGGGGACGGTTAAGACCAGCAAGAGCTTTCAGGGCTGGCCCCTTCCTTGTGGGAGAAGGAGCCGGACGTTTGCCTTTTCGGAAAGAGGCTCTGCCGAGAACGAGCGCCGTGAGATGCTGAGTCTCTGGGAAAGCACAGATGCCCAGTGCTGTTGTGCCTGTGGATAGGGTGCACGGGGCCAGTGAAGACCAGCAAGAGCTTTCAGGGCTGGCCCCTTCCTTGTGGGAGAAGGAGCCAGACGTTTGCCTTTTCGGAAAGAGGCTCTGCCGAGAACGAGCGCCGTGAGATATGCCGTCTGAGGTTAAGCACAGATGCCCATTGCTGTTGTGCCTGTGGGTAGGGTGCACGGGGACAGTGAAGACCAGCAAGAGCTTTCAGGGCTGGCCCCATCCTTGTGGGAGAAGGAGCTGGACGTTTGCCTTTTCGGAAAGAGGCTCTGCCGAGAACGAGCGCCGTGAGATGCTGAGTCTCTGGTTAAGCACAGATGCCCAGTGCTGTTGTGCCTGTGGGTAGGGTGCACGGGGCCAGTGAAGACCAGCAAGAGCTTTCAGGGCTGGCCCCTTCCTTGTGGGAGAAGGAGCCGGACGTTTGCCTTTTCGGAAAGAGGCTCTGCCGAGAACGAGCGCCGTGAGATATGCCGTCTGTGGTTAAGCACAGATGCCCAGTGCTGTTGTGCCTGTGGGTAGGTTGCACGGGGACAGTGAAGACCAGCAAGAGCTTTCAGGGCTGGCCCCTTCCTTGTGGGAGAAGGAGCCGGACGTTTGCCTTTTCGGAAAGAGGCTCTGCCGAGAACGAGCGCCGTGAGATGCTGAGTCTCTGGGAAAGCACAGATGCCCAGTGCTGTTGTGCCTGTGGATAGGGTGCACGGGGACAGTGAAGACCAGCAAGAGCTTTCAGGGCTGGCCCCTTCCTTGTGGGAGAAGGAGCCGGACGTTTGCCTTTTCGGAAAGAGGCTCTGCCGAGAGCGATCGCAGTGAGATGCTGAGTCTCTGGGAAAGCACAGATGCCCAGTGCTGTTGTGCCTGTGGGTAGGGTGCACGGGGACAGTGAAGACCAGCAAGAACTTTCAGGGCTGGCCCCTTCCTTGTGGGAGAAGGAGCCGGAGGTTTGCCTTTTCGGAAAGAGGCTCTGCCGAGAACGAGCGCCGTGAGATATGCCGTCAGTGGTTAAGCACAGATGCCCAGTGCTGTTGTGCCTGTGGGTAGGGTGCACGGGGCCAGTGAAGACCAGCAAGAGCTTTCAGGGCTGGCCCCTTCCTTGTGGGAGAAGGAGCCGGACGTTTGCCTTTTCGGAAAGAGGCTCTGCCGAGAACGAGCGCCGTGAGATATGCCGTCTGTGGTTAAGCACAGATGCCCAGTGCTGTTGTGCCTGTGGGTAGGTTGCACGGGGACGGTTAAGACCAGCAAGAGCTTTCAGGGCTGGCCCCTTCCTTGTGGGAGAAGGAGCCGGACGTTTGCCTTTTCGGAAAGAGGCTCTGCCGATAGCGAACGCCGTGAGATTCTGAGTCTCTGGGAAAGCACAGATGCCCAGTGCTGTTGTGCCTGTGGGTAGGGTGCACGGGGACAGTGAAGACCAGCAAGAGCTTTCAGGGCTGGCCCCTTCCTTGTGGGAGAAGGAGGCAGACGTTTGCCTTTTCGGAAAGAGGCTCTGCCGAGAACGAGCGCCGTGAGATATGCCGTCTGAGGTTAAGCACAGATGCCCATTGCTGTTGTGCCTGTGGATAGGGTGCACGGGGCCAGTGAAGACCAGCAAGAGCTTTCAGGGCTGGCCCCTTCCTTGTGGGAGAAGGAGCCGGACGTTTGCCTTTTCGGAAAGAGGCTCTGCCGAGAACGAGCGCCGTGAGATATGCCGTCTGTGGTTAAGCACAGATGCCCAGTGCTGTTGTGCCTGTGGATAGGGTGTTTGGGGACGGTTAAGACCAGCAAGAGCTTTCAGGGCTGGCCCCTTCCTTGTGGGAGAAGGAGCCGGACATTTGCCTTTTCGGAAAGAGGCTCAACCGAGAGCGAACGCAGTGACATGCTGAGTCTCTGGGAAAGCACAGATGCCCATTGCTGTTGTGCCTGTGGGTAGGGTGCACGGGGACAGTGAAGACCAGCAAGAGCTTTCAGGGCTGGCCCCTTCCTTGTGGGAGAAGGAGCCGGACGTTTGCCTTTTCGGAAAGACGCTCTGCCGAGAACGAGCGCCGTGAGATATGCCGTCTGTGGTTAAGCACAGATGCCCATTGCTGCTGTGCCTGTGGATAGGGTGCACGGGGACAGTGAAGACCAGCAAGAGCTTTCAGGGCTGGCCCCTTCCTTGTGGGAGAAGGAGCCGGACGTTTGCCTTTTCGGAAAGAGGCTCTGCCGAGAACGAGCGCCGTGAGATATGCCGTCTGTGGTTAAGCACAGATGCCCAGTGCTGTTGTGCCTGTGGGTAGGGTGCACGGGGACAGTGAAGACCAGCAAGAGCTTTCAGGGCTGGCCCCTTCCTTGTGGTAGAAGGAGCCGGACGTTTGCCTTTTCGGAAAGAGGCTCTGCCGAGAACGAGCGCCTTGAGATGCTGTGTCTCTGGTTAAGCACAGATGCCCAGTGCTGTTGTGCCTGTGGGTAGGGTGCACGGGGACAGTGAAGACCAGCAAGAGCTTTCAGGGCTGGCCCCTTCCTTGTGGGAGAAGGAGCCAGACGTTTGCCTTTTCGGAAAGAGGCTCTGCCGAGAACGAGCGCCGTGAGATATGCCGTCTGAGGTTAAGCACAGATGCCCATTGCTGTTGTGCCTGTGGGTAGGGTGCACGGGGCCAGTGAAGACCAGCAAGAGTTTTCAGGGCTGGCCCCTTCCTTGTGGGAGAAGGAGCCGGACGTTTGCCTTTTCGGAAAGAGGCTCTGCCGAGAGCGAACGCCGTGAGATATGCCGTCTGTGGTTAAGCACAGATGCCCAGTGCTGTTGTGCCTGTGGATAGGGTGCACGGGGACGGTTAAGACCAGCAAGAGCTTTCAGGGCTGGCCCCTTCCTTGTGGGAGAAGGAGACAGACGTTTGCCTTTTCGGAAAGAGGCTCTGCCGAGAACGAGCGCCGTGAGATGCTGAGTCTCTGGGAAAGCACAGATGCCCAGTGCTGTTGTGCCTGTGGGTAGGGTGCACGGGGACAGTGAAGACCAGCAAGAGCTTTCAGGGCTGGCCCCTTCCTTGTGGGAGAAGGAGCCAGACGTTTGCCTTTTCGGAAAGAGGCTCTGCCGAGAACGAGCGCCGTGAGATATGCCGTCTGAGGTTAAGCACAGATGCCCATTGCTGTTGTGCCTGTGGATAGGGTGCACGGGGCCAGTGAAGACCAGCAAGAGCTTTCAGGGCTGGCCCCTTCCTTGTGGGAGAAGGAGCCGGACGTTTGCCTTTTCGGAAAGAGGCTCTGCCGAGAACGAGCGCCGTGAGATATGCCGTCTGTGGTTAAGCACAGATGCCCAGTGCTGTTGTGCCTGTGGGTAGGGTGCACGGGGACAGTGAAGACCAGCAAGAGCTTTCAGGGCTGGCCCCTTCCTTGTGGGAGAAGGAGCCGGACGTTTGCCTTTTCGGAAAGAGGCTCTGCCGAGAACGAGCGCCGTGAGATGCTGAGTCTCTGGGAAAGCACAGATGCCCAGTGCTGTTGTGCCTGTGGTTAGGGTGCACGGGGACAGTGAAGACCAGCAAGAGCTTTCAGGACTGGCCCCATCCTTGTGGGAGAAGGAGCTGGACGTTTGCCTTTTCGGAAAGAGGCTCTGCCGAGAACGAGCGCCGTGAGATGCTGAGTCTCTGGTTAAGCACAGATGCCCAGTGCTGTTGTGCCTGTGGGTAGGGTGCACGGGGCCAGTGAAGACCAGCAAGAGCTTTCAGGGCTGGCCCCTTCCTTGTGGGAGAAGGAGCCGGACGTTTGCCTTTTCAGAAAGAGGCTCTGCCGAGAACGAGCGCCGTGAGATATGCCGTCAGTGGTTAAGCACAGATGCCCAGTGCTGTTGTGCCTGTGCGTAGGGTGCACGGGGACAGTGAAGACCAGCAAGAGCTTTCAGGGCTGGCCCCTTCCTTGTGGGAGAAGGAGCCGGACGTTTGCCTTTTCGGAAAGAGGCTCTGCCGAGAACGAGCGCCGTGAGATATGCCGTCAGTGGTTAAGCACAGATGCCCAGTGCTGTTGTGCCTGTGGGTAGGGTGCACGGGGACAGTGAAGACCAGCAAGAGCTTTCAGGGCTGGCCCCTTCCTTGTGGGAGAAGGAGCCGGACGTTTGCCTTTTCGGAAAGAGGCTCTGCCGAGAACGAGCGCCGTGAGATGCTGAGTCTCTGGGAAAGCACAGATGCCCAGTGCTGTTGTGCCTGTGGGTAGGGTGCACGGGGACAGTGAAGACCAGCAAGAGCTTTCAGGGCTGGCCCCTTCCTTGTGGGAGAAGGAGCCGGACGTTTGCCTTTTCGGAAAGAGGCTCTGCCGAGAACGAGCGCCGTGAGATATGCCGTCTGTGGTTAAGCACAGATGCCCAGTGCTGTTGTGCCTGTGGATAGGGTGTTTGGGGACGGTTAAGACCAGCAAGAGCTTTCAGGGCTGGCCCCTTCCTTGTGGGAGAAGGAGCCGGACATTTGCCTTTTCGGAAAGAGGCTCTGCCGAGAACGAGCGCCGTGAGATGCTGAGTCTCTGGGAAAGCACAGATGCCCAGTGCTGTTGTGCCTGTGGGTAGGGTGCACGGGGACAGTGAAGACCAGCAAGAGCTTTCAGGACTGGCCCCATCCTTGTGGGAGAAGGAGCCGGACGTTTGCCTTTTCGGAAAGAGGCTCTGCCGAGAACGAGCGCCGTGAGATGCTGAGTCTCTGGGAAAGCACAGATGCCCAGTGCTGTTGTGCCTGTGGTTAGGGTGCACGGGGACAGTGAAGACCAGCAAGAGCTTTCAGGACTGGCCCCATCCTTGTGGGAGAAGGAGCTGGACGTTTGCCTTTTCGGAAAGAGGCTCTGCCGAGAACGAGCGCCGTGAGATGCTGAGTCTCTGGTTAAGCACAGATGCCCAGTGCTGTTGTGCCTGTGGGTAGGGTGCACGGGGCCAGTGAAGACCAGCAAGAGCTTTCAGGGCTGGCCCCTTCCTTGTGGGAGAAGGAGCCGGACGTTTGCCTTTTCAGAAAGAGGCTCTGCCGAGAACGAGCGCCGTGAGATATGCCGTCAGTGGTTAAGCACAGATGCCCAGTGCTGTTGTGCCTGTGCGTAGGGTGCACGGGGACAGTGAAGACCAGCAATAGCTTTCAGGGCTGGCCCCTTCCTTGTGGGAGAAGGAGCCGGACGTTTGCCTTTTCAGAAAGAGGCTCTGCCGAGAACGAGCGCCGTGAGATATGCCGTCAGTGGTTAAGCACAGATGCCCAGTGCTGTTGTGCCTGTGGGTAGGGTGCACGGGGACAGTGAAGACCAGCAAGAGCTTTCAGGGCTGGCCCCTTCCTTGTGGGAGAAGGAGCCGGACGTTTGCCTTTTCGGAAAGAGGCTCTGCCGAGAACGAGCGCCGTGAGATGCTGAGTCTCTGGGAAAGCACAAATGCCCAGTGCTGTTGTGCCTGTGGGTAGGGTGCACGGGGACAGTGAAGACCAGCAAGAGCTTTCAGGACTGGCCCCATCCTTGTGGGAGAAGGAGCTGGACGTTTGCCTTTTCGGAAAGAGGCTCTGCCGAGAACGAGCGCCGTGAGATGCTGAGTCTCTGGTTAAGCACAGATGCCCAGTGCTGTTGTGCCTGTGGGTAGGGTGCACGGGGCCAGTGAAGACCAGCAAGAGCTTTCAGGGCTGGCCCCTTCCTTGTGGGAGAAGGAGCCGGACGTTTGCCTTTTCAGAAAGAGGCTCTGCCGAGAACGAGCGCCGTGAGATATGCCGTCAGTGGTTAAGCACAGATGCCCAGTGCTGTTGTGCCTGTGCGTAGGGTGCACGGGGACAGTGAAGACCAGCAATAGCTTTCAGGGCTGGCCCCTTCCTTGTGGGAGAAGGAGCCGGACGTTTGCCTTTTCGGAAAGAGGCTCTGCCGAGAACGAGCGCCGTGAGATATGCCGTCAGTGGTTAAGCACAGATGCCCAGTGCTGTTGTGCCTGTGGGTAGGGTGCACGGGGACAGTGAAGACCAGCAAGAGCTTTCAGGGCTGGCCCCTTCCTTGTGGGAGAAGGAGCCGGACGTTTGCCTTTTCGGAAAGAGGCTCTGCCGAGAACGAGCGCCGTGAGATGCTGAGTCTCTGGGAAAGCACAGATGCCCAGTGCTGTTGTGCCTGTGGGTAGGGTGCACGGGGACAGTGAAGACCAGCAAGAGCTTTCAGGACTGGCCCCATCCTTGTGGGAGAAGGAGCTGGACGTTTGCCTTTTCGGAAAGAGGCTCTGCCGAGAACGAGCGCCGTGAGATGCTGAGTCTCTGGTTAAGCACAGATGCCCAGTGCTGTTGTGCCTGTGGGTAGGGTGCACGGGGCCAGTGAAGACCAGCAAGAGCTTTCAGGGCTGGCCCCTTCCTTGTGGGAGAAGGAGCCGGACGTTTGCCTTTTCAGAAAGAGGCTCTGCCGAGAACGAGCGCCGTGAGATATGCCGTCAGTGGTTAAGCACAGATGCCCAGTGCTGTTGTGCCTGTGCGTAGGGTGCACGGGGACAGTGAAGACCAGCAAGAGCTTTCAGGGCTGGCCCCTTCCTTGTGGGAGAAGGAGCCGGACGTTTGCCTTTTCGGAAAGAGGCTCTGCCGAGAACGAGCGCCGTGAGATATGCCGTCAGTGGTTAAGCACAGATGCCCAGTGCTGTTGTGCCTGTGGGTAGGGTGCACGGGGACAGTGAAGACCAGCAAGAGCTTTCAGGGCTGGCCCCTTCCTTGTGGGAGAAGGAGCCGGACGTTTGCCTTTTCGGAAAGAGGCTCTGCCGAGAACGAGCGCCGTGAGATGCTGAGTCTCTGGGAAAGCACAGATGCCCAGTGCTGTTGTGCCTGTGCGTAGGGTGCACGGGGACAGTGAAGACCAGCAAGAGCTTTCAGGGCTGGCCCCTTCCTTGTGGGAGAAGGAGCCAGACGTTTGCCTTTTCGGAAAGAGGCTCTGCCGAGAACGAGCGCCGTGAGATATGCCGTCTGTGGTTAAGCACAGATGCCCAGTGCTGTTGTGCCTGTGGATAGGGTGTTTGGGGACGGTTAAGACCAGCAAGAGCTTTCAGGGCTGGCCCCTTCCTTGTGGGAGAAGGAGCCGGACATTTGCCTTTTCGGAAAGAGGCTCTGCCGAGAACGAGCGCCGTGAGATGCTGAGTCTCTGGGAAAGCACAGATGCCCAGTGCTGTTGTGCCTGTGGGTAGGGTGCACGGGGACAGTGAAGACCAGCAAGAGCTTTCAGGACTGGCCCCATCCTTGTGGGAGAAGGAGCCGGACGTTTGCCTTTTCGGAAAGAGGCTCTGCCGAGAACGAGCGCCGTGAGATGCTGAGTCTCTGGGAAAGCACAGATGCCCAGTGCTGTTGTGCCTGTGGTTAGGGTGCACGGGGACAGTGAAGACCAGCAAGAGCTTTCAGGACTGGCCCCATCCTTGTGGGAGAAGGAGCTGGACGTTTGCCTTTTCGGAAAGAGGCTCTGCCGAGAACGAGCGCCGTGAGATGCTGAGTCTCTGGTTAAGCACAGATGCCCAGTGCTGTTGTGCCTGTGGGTAGGGTGCACGGGGCCAGTGAAGACCAGCAAGAGCTTTCAGGGCTGGCCCCTTCCTTGTGGGAGAAGGAGCCGGACGTTTGCCTTTTCAGAAAGAGGCTCTGCCGAGAACGAGCGCCGTGAGATATGCCGTCAGTGGTTAAGCACAGATGCCCAGTGCTGTTGTGCCTGTGCGTAGGGTGCACGGGGACAGTGAAGACCAGCAATAGCTTTCAGGGCTGGCCCCTTCCTTGTGGGAGAAGGAGCCGGACGTTTGCCTTTTCGGAAAGAGGCTCTGCCGAGAACGAGCGCCGTGAGATATGCCGTCAGTGGTTAAGCACAGATGCCTAGTGCTGTTGTGCCTGTGGGTAGGGTGCACGGGGACAGTGAAGACCAGCAAGAGCTTTCAGGGCTGGCCCCTTCCTTGTGGGAGAAGGAGCCGGACGTTTGCCTTTTCGGAAAGAGGCTCTGCCGAGAACGAGCGCTGTGAGATGCTGAGTCTCTGGGAAAGCACAGATGCCCAGTGCTGTTGTGCCTGTGGTTAGGGTGCACGGGGACAGTGAAGACCAGCAAGAGCTTTCAGGGCTGGCCCCTTCCTTGTGGGAGAAGGAGCCGGACGTTTGCCTTTTCGGAAAGAGGCTCTGCCGAGAACGAGCGCCGTGAGATATGCCGTCTGTGGTAAAGCACAGATGCCCAGTGCTGTTGTGCCTGTGGATAGGGTGTTTGGGGACGGTTAAGACCAGCAAGAGCTTTCAGGGCTGGCCCCTTCCTTGTGGGAGAAGGAGCCGGACATTTGCCTTTTCGGAAAGAGGCTCTGCCGAGAACGAGCGCCGTGAGATGCTGAGTCTCTGGGAAAGCACAGATGCCCAGTGCTGTTGTGCCTGTGGATAGGGTGCACGGGGACAGTGAAGACCAGCAAGAGCTTTCAGGACTGGCCCCATCCTTGTGGGAGAAGGAGCTGGACGTTTGCCTTTTCGGAAAGAGGCTCTGCCGAGAACGAGCGCCGTGAGATGCTGAGTCTCTGGTTAAGCACAGATGCCCAGTGCTGTTGTGCCTGTGGGTAGGGTGCACGGGGCCAGTGAAGACCAGCAAGAGCTTTCAGGGCTGGCCCCTTCCTTGTGGGAGAAGGAGCCGGACGTTTGCCTTTTCGGAAAGAGGCTCTGCCGAGAACGAGCGCCGTGAGATATGCCGTCTGTGGTTAAGCACAGATGCCCAGTGCTGTTGTGCCTGTGGGTAGGGTGCACGGGGACGGTTAAGACCAGCAAGAGCTTTCAGGGCTGGCCCCTTCCTTGTGGGAGAAGGAGCCGGACGTTTGCCTTTTCGGAAAGAGGCTCTGCCGAGAACGAGCGCCGTGAGATTCTGAGTCTCTCGGAAAGCACAGATGCCCAGTGCTGTTGTGCCTGTGGGTAGGGTGCACGGGGACAGTGAAGACCAGCAAGAGCTTTCAGGGCTGGCCCCTTCCTTGTGGGAGAAGGAGCCGGACGTTTGCCTTTTCGGAAAGAGGCTCTGCCGAGAACGAGCGCCGTGAGATATGCCGTCTGAGGTTAAGCACAGATGCCCATTGCTGTTGTGCCTGTGGATAGGGTGCACGGGGCCAGTGAAGACCAGCAAGAGCTTTCAGGGCTGGCCCCTTCCTTGTGGGAGAAGGAGCCGGACGTTTGCCTTTTCGGAAAGAGGCTCTGCCGAGAACGAGCGCCGTGAGATATGCCGTCTGTGGTTAAGCACAGATGCCCAGTGCTGTTGTGCCTGTGGGTAGGGTGCACGGGGACAGTGAAGACCAGCAAGAGCTTTCAGGGCTGGCCCCTTCCTTGTGGGAGAAGGAGCCGGACGTTTGCCTTTTCGGAAAGAGGCTCTGCCGAGAACGAGCGCCGTGAGATGCTGAGTCTCTGGGAAAGCACAGATGCCCAGTGCTGTTGTGCCTGTGGGTAGGGTGCACGGGGACAGTGAAGACCAGCAAGAGCTTTCAGGGCTGGCCCCTTCCTTGTGGGAGAAGGAGCCGGACGTTTGCCTTTTCGGAAAGAGGCTCTGCCGAGAACGAGCGCCGTGAGATGCTGAGTCTCTGGGAAAGCACAGATGCCCAGTGCTGTTGTGCCTGTGGTTAGGGTGCACGGGGACAGTGAAGACCAGCAAGAGCTTTCAGGGCTGGCCCCTTCCTTGTGGGAGAAGGAGCCGGACGTTTGCCTTTTCGGAAAGAGGCTCTGCCGAGAACGAGCGCCGTGAGATATGCCGTCTGTGGTTAAGCACAGATGCCCAGTGCTGTTGTGCCTGTGGATAGGGTGTTTGGGGACGGTTAAGACCAGCAAGAGCTTTCAGGGCTGGCCCCTTCCTTGTGGGAGAAGGAGCCGGACATTTGCCTTTTCGGAAAGAGGCTCAACCGAGAGCGAACGCAGTGACATGCTGAGTCTCTGGGAAAGCACAGATGCCCATTGCTGTTGTGCCTGTGGATAGGGTGCACGGGGACAGTGAAGACCAGCAAGAACTTTCAGGGCTGGCCCCTTCCTTGTGGGAGAAGGAGCCGGACGTTTGCCTTTTCGGAAAGAGGCTCTGCCGAGAACGAGCGCCGTGAGATGCTGTGTCTCTGGGAAAGCACAGATGCCCATTGCTGTTGTGCCTGTGGGTAGGGTGCACGGGGACAGTGAAGACCAGCAAGAGCTTTCAGGGCTGGCCCCTTCCTTGTGGGAGAAGGAGCCGGACGTTTGCCTTTTCGGAAAGAGGCTCTGCCGAGAACGAGCGCCGTGAGATATGCCGTCTGTGGTTAAGCACAGATGCCCATTGATGCTGTGCCTGTGGATAGGGTGCACGGGGACAGTGAAGACCAGCAAGAGCTTTCAGGGCTGGCCCCTTCCTTGTGGGACAAGGAGCCGGACGTTTGCCTTTTCGGAAAGAGGCTCTGCCGAGAACGAGCGCCGTGAGATATGCCGTCTGTGGTTAAGCACAGATGCCCAGTGCTGTTGTGCCTGTGGGTAGGGTGCACGGGGACAGTGAAGACCAGCAAGAGCTTTCAGGGCTGGCCCCTTCCTTGTGGGAGAAGGAGCCGGACGTTTGCCTTTTCGGAAAGAGGCTCTGCCGAGAGCGAACGCCGTGAGATATGCCGTCTGTGGTTAAGCACAGATGCCCAGTGCTGTTGTGCCTGTGGATAGGGTGTGTGGGGACGGTTAAGACCAGCAAGAGCTTTCAGGGCTGGCCCCTTCCTTGTGGGAGAAGGAGCCGGACGTTTGCCTTTTCGGAAAGAGGCTCTGCCGAGAACGAGCGCCGTGAGATATGCCGTCTGTGGTTAAGCACAGATGCCCAGTGCTGTTGTGCCTGTGGGTAGGGTGTTTGGGGACGGTTAAGACCAGCAAGAGCTTTCAGGGCTGGCCCCTTCCTTGTGGGAGAAGGAGCCGGACGTTTGCCTTTTCGGAAAGAGGCTCTGCCGAGAACGAGCGCCGTGAGATTCTGAGTCTCTGGGAAAGCACAGATGCCCAGTGCTGTTGTGCCTGTGGGTAGGGTGCACGGGGACAGTGAAGACCAGCAAGAGCTTTCAGGGCTGGCCCCTTCCTTGTGGGAGAAGGAGCCAGACGTTTGCCTTTTCGGAAAGAGGCTCTGCCGAGAACGAGCGCCGTGAGATATGCCGTCTGAGGTTAAGCACAGATGCCCATTGCTGTTGTGCCTGTGGATAGGGTGCACGGGGCCAGTGAAGACCAGCAAGAGCTTTCAGGGCTGGCCCCTTCCTTGTGGGAGAAGGAGCCGGACGTTTGCCTTTTCGGAAAGAGGCTCTGCCGAGAACGAGCGCCGTGAGATATGCCGTCTGTGGTTAAGCACAGATGCCCAGTGCTGTTGTGCCTGTGGGTAGGGTGCACGGGGACAGTGAAGACCAGCAAGAGCTTTCAGGGCTGGCCCCTTCCTTGTGGGAGAAGGAGCCGGACGTTTGCCTTTTCGGAAAGAGGCTCTGCCGAGAACGAGCGCCGTGAGATGCTGAGTCTCTGGGAAAGCACAGATGCCCAGTGCTGTTGTGCCTGTGGGTAGGGTGCACGGGGACAGTGAAGACCAGCAAGAGCTTTCACGGCTGGCCCCTTCCTTGTGGGAGAAGGAGCCGGACGTTTGCCTTTTCGGAAAGAGGCTCTGCCGAGAACGAGCGCCGTGAGATATGCCGTCTGTGGTTAAGCACAGATGCCCAGTGCTGTTGTGCCTGTGGATAGGGTGTTTGGGGACGGTTAAGACCAGCAAGAGCTTTCAGGGCTGGCCCCTTCCTTGTGGGAGAAGGAGCCGGACATTTGCCTTTTCGGAAAGAGGCTCAACCGAGAGCGAACGCAGTGACATGCTGAGTCTCTGGGAAAGCACAGATGCCCATTGCTGTTGTGCCTGTGGATAGGGTGCACGGGGACAGTGAAGACCAGCAAGAACTTTCAGGGCTGGCCCCTTCCTTGTGGGAGAAGGAGCCGGACGTTTGCCTTTTCGGAAAGAGGCTCTGCCGAGAACGAGCGCCGTGAGATGCTGTGTCTCTGGGAAAGCACAGATGCCCATTGCTGTTGTGCCTGTGGGTAGGGTGCACGGGGACAGTGAAGACCAGCAAGAGCTTTCAGGGCTGGCCCCTTCCTTGTGGGAGAAGGAGCCGGACGTTTGCCTTTTCGGAAAGAGGCTCTGCCGAGAATGAGCGCCGTGAGATGCTGAGTCTCTGGGAAAGCACAGATGCCCAGTGCTGTTGTGCCTGTGGGTAGGGTGCACGGGGACAGTGAAGACCAGCAAGAGCTTTCAGGGCTGGCCCCTTCCTTGTGGGAGAAGGAGCCAGACGTTTGCCTTTTCGGAAAGAGGCTCTGCCGAGAACGAGCGCCGTGAGATATGCCGTCTGAGGTTAAGCACAGATGCCCATTGCTGTTGTGCCTGTGGGTAGGGTGCACGGGGCCAGTGAAGACCAGCAAGAGCTTTCAGGGCTGGCCCCTTCCTTGTGGGAGAAGGAGCCGGACGTTTGCCTTTTCGGAAAGAGGCTCTGCCGAGAGCGAACGCCGTGAGATATGCCGTCTGTGGTTAAGCACAGATGCCCAGTGCTGTTGTGCCTGTGGATAGGGTGTTTGGGGACGGTTAAGACCAGCAAGAGCTTTCAGGGCTGGCCCCTTCCTTGTGGGAGAAGGAGCCGGACGTTTGCCTTTTCGGAAAGAGGCTCTGCCGAGAACGAGCGCCGTGAGATGCTGAGTCTCTGGGAAAGCACAGATGCCCAGTGCTGTTGTGCCTGTGGTTAGGGTGCACGGGGCCAGTGAAGACCAGCAAGAGCTTTCAGGGCTGGCCCCTTCCTTGTGGGAGAAGGAGCCGGACGTTTGCCTTTTCGGAAAGAGGCTCTGCCGAGAACGAGCGCCGTGAGATATGCCGTCTGTGGTTAAGCACAGATGCCCAGTGCTGTTGTGCCTGTGGATAGGGTGCACGGGGCCAGTGAAGACCAGCAAGAGCTTTCAGGGCTGGCCCCTTCCTTGTGGGAGAAGGAGCCGGACGTTTGCCTTTTCGGAAAGAGGCTCTGCCGAGAGCGATCGCAGTGAGATGCTGAGTCTGTGGGAAAGCACAGATGCCCAGTGCTGTTGTGCCTGTGGGTAGGGTGCACGGGGCCAGTGAAGACCAGCAAGAGCTTTCAGGGCTGGCCCCTTCCTTGTGGGAGAAGGAGCCGGACGTTTGCCTTTTCGGAAAGAGGCTCTGCCGAGAACGAGCGCCGTGAGATATGCCGTCTGTGGTTAAGCACAGATGCCCAGTGCTGTTGTGCCTGTGGGTAGGGTGCACGGGGACGGTTAAGACCAGCAAGAGCTTTCAGGGCTGGCCCCTTCCTTGTGGGAGAAGGAGCCGGACGTTTGCCTTTTCGGAAAGAGGCTCTGCCGAGAACGAGCGCCGTGAGATGCTGAGTCTCTGGGAAAGCACAGATGCCCAGTGCTGTTGTGCCTGTGGGTAGGGTGCACGGGGACAGTGAAGACCAGCAAGAGCTTTCAGGGCTGGCCCCTTCCTTGTGGGAGAAGGAGCCGGACGTTTGCCTTTTCGGAAAGAGGCTCTGCCGAGAACGAGCGCCGTGAGATATGCCGACTGAGGTTAAGCACAGATGCCCATTGCTGTTGTGCCTGTGGATAGGGTGCACGGGGCCAGTGAAGACCAGCAAGAGCTTTCAGGGCTGGCCCCTTCCTTGTGGGAGAAGGAGCCGGACGTTTGCCTTTTCGGAAAGAGGCTCTGCCGAGAACGAGCGCCGTGAGATATGCCGTCTGTGGTTAAGCACAGATGCCCAGTGCTGTTGTGCCTGTGGGTAGGGTGCACGGGGACAGTGAAGACCAGCAAGAGCTTTCAGGGCTGGCCCCTTCCTTGTGGGAGAAGGAGCCGGACGTTTGCCTTTTCGGAAAGAGGCTCTGCCGAGAACGAGCGCCGTGAGATGCTGAGTCTCTGGGAAAGCACAGATGCCCAGTGCTGTTGTGCCTGTGGTTAGGGTGCACGGGGACAGTGAAGACCAGCAAGAGCTTTCAGGACTGGCCCCATCCTTGTGGGAGAAGGAGCTGGACGTTTGCCTTTTCGGAAAGAGGCTCTGCCGAGAACGAGCGCCGTGAGATGCTGAGTCTCTGGTTAAGCACAGATGCCCAGTGCTGTTGTGCCTGTGGGTAGGGTGTTTGGGGACGGTTAAGACCAGCAAGAGCTTTCAGGGCTGGCCCCTTCCTCGTGGGAGAAGGAGCCGGACGTTTGCCTTTTCGGAAAGAGGCTCAACCGAGAGCGAACGCAGTGACATGCTGAGTCTCTGGGAAAGCACAGATGCCCATTGCTGTTGTGCCTGTGGATAGGGTGCATGGGGACAGTGAAGACCAGCAAGAACTTTCAGGGCTGGCCCCTTCCTTGTGGGAGAAGGAGCCGGACGTTTGCCTTTTCGGAAAGAGGCTCTGCCGAGAACGAGCGCCGTGAGATGCTGTGTCTCTGGGAAAGCACAGATGCCCATTGCTGTTGTGCCTGTGGGTAGGGTGCACGGGGCCAGTGAAGACCAGCAAGAGCTTTCAGGGCTGGCCCCTTCCTTGTGGGAGAAGGAGCCGGACGTTTGCCTTTTCGGAAAGAGGCTCTGCCGAGAACGAGCGCCGTGAGATATGCCGTCTGTGGTTAAGCACAGATGCCCATTGCTGCTGTGCCTGTGGATAGGGTGCACGGGGACAGTGAAGACCAGCAAGAGCTTTCAGGGCTGGCCCCTTCCTTGTGGGAGAAGGAGCCGGACGTTTGCCTTTTCGGAAAGAGGCTCTGCCGAGAACGAGCGCCGTGAGATATGCCGTCTGTGGTTAAGCACAGATGCCCAGTGCTGTTGTGCCTGTGGGTAGGGTGCACGGGGACAGTGAAGACCAGCAAGAGCTTTCAGGGCTGGCCCCTTCCTTGTGGGAGAAGGAGCCGGACGTTTGCCTTTTCGGAAAGAGGCTCTGCCGAGAGCGAACGCCGTGAGATATGCCGTCTGTGGTTAAGCACAGATGCCCAGTGCTGTTGTGCCTGTGGATAGGGTGTTTGGGGACGGTTAAGACCAGCAAGAGCTTTCAGGGCTGGCCCCTTCCTTGTGGGAGAAGGAGCCGGACGTTTGCCTTTTCGGAAAGAGGCTCTGCCGAGAAGGAGCGCCGTGAGATGCTGAGTCTCTGGGAAAGCACAGATGCCCAGTGCTGTTGTGCCTGTGGGTAGGGTGCACGGGGACAGTGAAGACCAGCAAGAGCTTTCAGGGCTGGCCCCTTCCTTGTGGGAGAAGGAGCCAGACGTTTGCCTTTTCGGAAAGAGGCTCTGCCGAGAACGAGCGCCGTGAGATATGCCGTCTGAGGTTAAGCACAGATGCCCATTGCTGTTGTGCCTGTGGGTAGGGTGCACGGGGCCAGTGAAGACCAGCAAGAGTTTTCAGGGCTGGCCCCTTCCTTGTGGGAGAAGGAGCCGGACGTTTGCCTTTTCGGAAAGAGGCTCTGCCGAGAGCGAACGCCGTGAGATATGCCGTCTGTGGTTAAGCACAGATGCCCAGTGCTGTTGTGCCTGTGGATAGGGTGTTTGGGGACGGTTAAGACCAGCAAGAGCTTTCAGGGCTGGCCCCTTCCTTGTGGGAGAAGGAGCTGGACGTTTGCCTTTTCGGAAAGAGGCTCTGCCGAGAACGATCGCCGTGAGATGCTGAGTCTCTGGGAAAGCACAGATGCCCAGTGCTGTTGTGCCTGTGGGTAGGGTGCACGGGGCCAGTGAAGACCAGCAAGAGCTTTCAGGGCTGGCCCCTTCCTTGTGGGAGAAGGAGCCGGACGTTTGCCTTTTCGGAAAGAGGCTCTGCCGAGAACGAGCGCCGTGAGATATGCCGTCTGAGGTTAAGCACAGATGCCCAGTGCTGCTGTGCCTGTGGGTAGGTTGCACGGGGACAGTGAAGACCAGCAAGAGCTTTCAGGGCTGGCCCCTTCCTTGTGGGAGAAGGAGCCGGACGTTTGCCTTTTCGGAAAGAGGCTCTGCCGAGAACGAGCGCCGTGAGATGCTGAGTCTCTGGGAAAGCACAGATGCCCAGTGCTGTTGTGCCTGTGGATAGGGTGCACGGGGACAGTGAAGACCAGCAAGAGCTTTCAGGGCTGGCCCCTTCCTTGTGGGAGAAGGAGCCGGACGTTTGCCTTTTCGGAAAGAGGCTCTGCCGAGAGCGATCGCAGTGAGATGCTGAGTCTCTGGGAAAGCACAGATGCCCAGTGCTGTTGTGCCTGTGGGTAGGGTGCACGGGGACAGTGAAGACCAGCAAGAGCTTTCAGGGCTGGCCCCTTCCTTGTGGGAGAAGGAGCCGGACGTTTGCCTTTTCGGAAAGAGGCTCTGCCGAGAACGAGCGCCGTGAGATATGCCGTCTGTGGTTAAGCACAGATGCCCAGTGCTGTTGTGCCTGTGGATAGGGTGCACGGGGACAGTGAAGACCAGCAAGAGCTTTCAGGGCTGGCCCCTTCCTTGTGGGAGAAGGAGCCGGACGTTTGCCTTTTCGGAAAGAGGCTCTGCCGAGAGCGATCGCAGTGAGATGCTGAGTCTCTGGGAAAGCACAGATGCCCAGTGCTGTTGTGCCTGTGGGTAGGGTGCACGGGGACAGTGAAGACCAGCAAGAGCTTTCAGGGCTGGCCCCTTCCTTGTGGGAGAAGGAGCCGGACGTTTGCCTTTTCGGAAAGAGGCTCTGCCGAGAACGAGCGCCGTGAGATTCTGAGTCTCTGGGAAAGCACAGATGCCCAGTGCTGTTGTGCCTGTGGGTAGGGTGCACGGGGACAGTGAAGACCAGCAAGAGCTTTCAGGGCTGGCCCCTTCCTTGTGGGAGAAGGAGCCGGACGTTTGCCTTTTCGGAAAGAGGCTCTGCAGAGAGCGAACGCCGTGAGATATGCCGTCTGTGGTTAAGCACAGATGCCCAGTGCTGTTGTGCCTGTGGATAGGGTGTTTGGGGACGGTTAAGACCAGCAAGATCTTTCAGGGCTGGCCCCTTCCTTGTGGGAGAAGGAGCCGGACGTTTGCCTTTTCGGAAAGAGGCTCTGCCGAGAATGAGCGCCGTGAGATGCTGAGTCTCTGGGAAAGCACAGATGCCCAGTGCTGTTGTGCCTGTGGGTAGGGTGCACGGGGACAGTGAAGACCAGCAAGAGCTTTCAGGGCTGGCCCCTTCCTTGTGGGAGAAGGAGCCAGACGTTTGCCTTTTCGGAAAGAGGCTCTGCCGAGAACGAGCGCCGTGAGATATGCCGTCTGAGGTTAAGCACAGATGCCCATTGCTGTTGTGCCTGTGGGTAGGGTGCACGGGGCCAGTGAAGACCAGCAAGAGTTTTCAGGGCTGGCCCCTTCCTTGTGGGAGAAGGAGGCGGACGTTTGCCTTTTCGGAAAGAGGCTCTGCCGAGAGCGAACGCCGTGAGATATGCCGTCTGTGGTTAAGCACAGATGCCCAGTGCTGTTGTGCCTGTGGATAGGGTGTTTGGGGACGGTTAAGACCAGCAAGAGCTTTCAGGGCTGGCCCCTTCCTTGTGGGAGAAGGAGCCGGACGTTTGCCTTTTCGGAAAGAGGCTCTGCCGAGAACGAGCGCCGTGAGATGCTGAGTCTCTGGGAAAGCACAGATGCCCAGTGCTGTTGTGCCTGTGGTTAGGGTGCACGGGGACAGTGAAGACCAGCAAGAGCTTTCAGGGCTGGCCCCTTCCTTGTGGGAGAAGGAGCCGGACGTTTGCCTTTTCGGAAAGAGGCTCTGCCGAGAGCGATCGCAGTGAGATGCTGAGTCTCTGGGAAAGCACAGATGCCCAGTGCTGTTGTGCCTGTGGGTAGGGTGCACGGGGCCAGTGAAGACCAGCAAGAACTTTCAGGGCTGGCCCCTTCCTTGTGGGAGAAGGAGCCGGACGTTTGCCTTTTCGGAAAGAGGCTCTGCCGAGAACGAGCGCCGTGAGATATGCCGTCTGTGGTTAAGCACAGATGCCCAGTGCTGTTGTGCCTGTGGGTAGGGTGCACGGGGACGGTTAAGACCAGCAAGAGCTTTCAGGGCTGGCCCCTTCCTTGTGGGAGAAGGAGCCGGACGTTTGCCTTTTCGGAAAGAGGCTCTGCCGAGAACGAGCGCCGTGAGATGCTGAGTCTCTGGGAAAGCACAGATGCCCAGTGCTGTTGTGCCTGTGGGTAGGGTGCACGGGGACAGTGAAGACCAGCAAGAGCTTTCAGGGCTGGCCCCTTCCTTGTGGGAGAAGGAGCCAGACGTTTGCCTTTTCGGAAAGAGGCTCTGCCGAGAACGAGCGCCGTGAGATATGCCGTCTGAGGTTAAGCACAGATGCCCATTGCTGTTGTGCCTGTGGATAGGGTGCACGGGGCCAGTGAAGACCAGCAAGAGCTTTCAGGGCTGGCCCCTTCCTTGTGGGAGAAGGAGCCGGACGTTTGCCTTTTCGGAAAGAGGCTCTGCCGAGAACGAGCGCCGTGAGATATGCCGTCTGTGGTTAAGCACAGATGCCCAGTGCTGTTGTGCCTGTGGGTAGGGTGCACGGGGACAGTGAAGACCAGCAAGAGCTTTCAGGGCTGGCCCCTTCCTTGTGGGAGAAGGAGCCGGACGTTTGCCTTTTCGGAAAGAGGCTCTGCCGAGAACGAGCGCCGTGAGATGCTGAGTCTCTGGGAAAGCACAGATGCCCAGTGCTGTTGTGCCTGTGGTTAGGGTGCACGGGGACAGTGAAGACCAGCAAGAGCTTTCAGGACTGGCCCCATCCTTGTGGGAGAAGGAGCTGGACGTTTGCCTTTTCGGAAAGAGGCTCTGCCGAGAACGAGCGCCGTGAGATGCTGAGTCTCTGGTTAAGCAGAGATGCCCAGTGCTGTTGTGCCTGTGGTTAGGGTGCACGGGGCCAGTGAAGACCAGCAAGAGCTTTCAGGGCTGGCCCCTTCCTTGTGGGAGAAGGAGCCGGACGTTTGCCTTTTCAGAAAGAGGCTCTGCCGAGAACGAGCGCCGTGAGATATGCCGTCAGTGGTTAAGCACAGATGCCCAGTGCTGTTGTGCCTGTGCGTAGGGTGCACGGGGACAGTGAAGACCAGCAAGAGCTTTCAGGGCTGGCCCCTTCCTTGTGGGAGAAGGAGCCGGACGTTTGCCTTTTCGGAAAGAGGCTCTGCCGAGAATGAGCGCCGTGAGATGCTGAGTCTCTGGGAAAGCACAGATGCCCAGTGCTGTTGTGCCTGTGGTTAGGGTGCACGGGGACAGTGAAGACCAGCAAGAGCTTTCAGGGCTGGCCCCTTCCTTGTGGGAGAAGGAGCCGGACGTTTGCCTTTTCGGAAAGAGGCTCTGCCGAGAACGAGCGCCGTGAGATATGCCGTCTGTGGTTAAGCACAGATGCCCAGTGCTGTTGTGCCTGTGGATAGGGTGTTTGGGGACGGTTAAGACCAGCAAGAGCTTTCAGGGCTGGCCCCTTCCTTGTGGGAGAAGGAGCCGGACATTTGCCTTTTCGGAAAGAGGCTCTGCCGAGAACGAGCGCCGTGAGATGCTGAGTCTCTGGGAAAGCACAGATGCCCAGTGCTGTTGTGCCTGTGGGTAGGGTGCACGGGGACAGTGAAGACCAGCAAGAGCTTTCAGGACTGGCCCCATCCTTGTGGGAGAAGGAGCCGGACGTTTGCCTTTTCGGAAAGAGGCTCTGCCGAGAACGAGCGCCGTGAGATGCTGAGTCTCTGGGAAAGCACAGATGCCCAGTGCTGTTGTGCCTGTGGTTAGGGTGCACGGGGACAGTGAAGACCAGCAAGAGCTTTCAGGACTGGCCCCATCCTTGTGGGAGAAGGAGCTGGACGTTTGCCTTTTCGGAAAGAGGCTCTGCCGAGAACGAGCGCCGTGAGATGCTGAGTCTCTGGTTAAGCACAGATGCCCAGTGCTGTTGTGCCTGTGGGTAGGGTGCACGGGGCCAGTGAAGACCAGCAAGAGCTTTCAGGGCTGGCCCCTTCCTTGTGGGAGAAGGAGCCGGACGTTTGCCTTTTCAGAAAGAGGCTCTGCCGAGAACGAGCGCCGTGAGATATGCCGTCAGTGGTTAAGCACAGATGCCCAGTGCTGTTGTGCCTGTGGGTAGGGTGCACGGGGACAGTGAAGACCAGCAATAGCTTTCAGGGCTGGCCCCTTCCTTGTGGGAGAAGGAGCCGGACGTTTGCCTTTTCGGAAAGAGGCTCTGCCGAGAACGAGCGCCGTGAGATATGCCGTCAGTGGTTAAGCACAGATGCCCAGTGCTGTTGTGCCTGTGGGTAGGGTGCACGGGGACAGTGAAGACCAGCAAGAGCTTTCAGGGCTGGCCCCTTCCTTGTGGGAGAAGGAGCCGGACGTTTGCCTTTTCGGAAAGAGGCTCTGCCGAGAACGAGCGCCGTGAGATGCTGAGTCTCTGGGAAAGCACAGATGCCCAGTGCTGTTGTGCCTGTGGTTAGGGTGCACGGGGACAGTGAAGACCAGCAAGAGCTTTCAGGGCTGGCCCCTTCCTTGTGGGAGAAGGAGCCGGACGTTTGCCTTTTCGGAAAGAGGCTCTGCCGACAACGAGCGCCGTGAGATATGCCGTCTGTGGTTAAGCACAGATGCCCAGTGCTGTTGTGCCTGTGGATAGGGTGTTTGGGGACGGTTAAGACCAGCAAGAGCTTTCAGGGCTGGCCCCTTCCTTGTGGGAGAAGGAGCCGGACATTTGCCTTTTCGGAAAGAGGCTCTGCCGAGAACGAGCGCCGTGAGATGCTGAGTCTCTGGGAAAGCACAGATGCCCAGTGCTGTTGTGCCTGTGGATAGGGTGCACGGGGACAGTGAAGACCAGCAAGAGCTTTCAGGACTGGCCCCATCCTTGTGGGAGAAGGAGCTGGACGTTTGCCTTTTCGGAAAGAGGCTCTGCCGAGAACGAGCGCCGTGAGATGCTGAGTCTCTGGTTAAGCACAGATGCCCAGTGCTGTTGTGCCTGTGGGTAGGGTGCACGGGGCCAGTGAAGACCAGCAAGAGCTTTCAGGGCTGGCGCCTTCCTTGTGGGAGAAGGAGCCGGACGTTTGCCTTTTCGGAAAGAGGCTCTGCCGAGAACGAGCGCCGTGAGATATGCCGTCTGTGGTTAAGCACAGATGCCCAGTGCTGTTGTGCCTGTGGGTAGGGTGCACGGGGCCAGTGAAGACCAGCAAGAGCTTTCAGGGCTGGCCCCTTCCTTGTGGGAGAAGGAGCCGGACGTTTGCCTTTTCGGAAAGAGGCTCTGCCGAGAACGAGCGCCGTGAGATATGCCGTCTGTGGTTAAGCACAGATGCCCAGTGCTGTTGTGCCTGTGGGTAGGGTGCACGGGGACAGTGAAGACCAGCAAGAGCTTTCAGGGCTGGCCCCTTCCTTGTGGGAGAAGGAGCCGGACGTTTGCCTTTTCGGAAAGAGGCTCTGCCGAGAACGAGCGCCGTGAGATGCTGAGTCTCTGGGAAAGCACAGATGCCCAGTGCTGTTGTGCCTGTGGATAGGGTGCACGGGGACAGTGAAGACCAGCAAGAGCTTTCAGGGCTGGCCCCTTCCTTGTGGGAGAAGGAGCCGGACGTTTGCCTTTTCGGAAAGAGGCTCTGCCGAGAACGAGCGCCGTGAGATATGCCGTCAGTGGTTAAGCACAGATGCCCAGTGCTGTTGTGCCTGTGGGTAGGGTGCACGGGGACAGTGAAGACCAGCAAGAGCTTTCAGCGCTGGCCCCTTCCTTGTGGGAGAAGGAGCCGGACGTTTGCCTTTTCGGAAAGAGGCTCTGCCGAGAACGAGCGCCGTGAGATGCTGTGTCTCTGGGAAAGCACAGATGCCCAGTGCTGTTGTGCCTGTGGGTAGGGTGCACGGGGCCAGTGAAGACCAGCAAGAGCTTTCAGGGCTGGCCCCTTCCTTGTGGGAGAAGGAGCCGGATGTTTGCCTTTTCGGAAAGAGGCTCTGCCGAGAACGAGCGCCGTGAGATATGCCGTCTGTGGTTAAGCACAGATGCCCAGTGCTGTTGTGCCTGTGGTTAGGGTGCACGGGGACAGTGAAGACCAGCAAGAGCTTTCAGGGCTGGCCCCTTCCTTGTGGGAGAAGGAGCCGGACGTTTGCCTTTTCGGAAAGAGGCTCTGCCGAGAATGAGCGCCGTGAGATGCTGAGTCTCTGGGAAAGCACAGATGCCCAGTGCTGTTGTGCCTGTGGTTAGGGTGCACGGGGACAGTGAAGACCAGCAAGAGCTTTCAGGGCTGGCCCCTTCCTTGTGGGAGAAGGAGCCGGACGTTTGCCTTTTCGGAAAGAGGCTCTGCCGAGAACGAGCGCCGTGAGATATGCCGTCTGTGGTTAAGCACAGATGCCCAGTGCTGTTGTGCCTGTGGATAGGGTGTTTGGGGACGGTTAAGACCAGCAAGAGCTTTCAGGGCTGGCCCCTTCCTTGTGGGAGAAGGAGCCGGACATTTGCCTTTTCGGAAAGAGGCTCTGCCGAGAACGAGCGCCGTGAGATGCTGAGTCTCTGGGAAAGCACAGATGCCCATTGCTGTTGTGCCTGTGGGTAGGGTGCACGGGGACAGTGAAGACCAGCAAGAGCTTTCAGGACTGGCCCCATCCTTGTGGGAGAATGAGCCGGACGTTTGCCTTTTCGGAAAGAGGCTCTGCCGAGAACGAGCGCCGTGACATGCTGAGTCTCTGGGAAAGCACAGATGCCCAGTGCTGTTGTGCCTGTGGTTAGGGTGCACGGGGACAGTGAAGACCAGCAAGAGCTTTCAGGACTGGCCCCATCCTTGTGGGAGAAGGAGCTGGACGTTTGCCTTTTCGGAAAGAGGCTCTGCCGAGAACGAGCGCCGTGAGATGCTGAGTCTCTGGTTAAGCACAGATGCCCAGTGCTGTTGTGCCTGTGGGTAGGGTGCACGGGGCCAGTGAAGACCAGCAAGAGCTTTCAGGGCTGGCCCCTTCCTTGTGGGAGAAGGAGCCGGACGTTTGCCTTTTCGGAAAGAGGCTCTGCCGAGAACGAGCGCCGTGAGATATGCCGTCAGTGGTTAAGCACAGATGCCCAGTGCTGTTGTGCCTGTGGGTAGGGTGCACGGGGACAGTGAAGACCAGCAATAGCTTTCAGGGCTGGCCCCTTCCTTGTGGGAGAAGGAGCCGGACGTTTGCCTTTTCGGAAAGAGGCTCTGCCGAGAACGAGCGCCGTGAGATATGCCGTCAGTGGTTAAGCACAGATGCCCAGTGCTGTTGTGCCTGTGGGTAGGGTGCACGGGGACAGTGAAGACCAGCAAGAGCTTTCAGGGCTGGCCCCTTCCTTGTGGGAGAAGGAGCCGGACGTTTGCCTTTTCGGAAAGAGGCTCTGCCGAGAACGAGCGCCGTGAGATGCTGAGTCTCTGGGAAAGCACAGATGCCCAGTGCTGTTGTGCCTGTGGTTAGGGTGCACGGGGACAGTGAAGACCAGCAAGAGCTTTCAGGGCTGGCCCCTTCCTTGTGGGAGAAGGAGCCGGACGTTTGCCTTTTCGGAAAGAGGCTCTGCCGAGAACGAGCGCCGTGAGATATGCCGTCTGTGGTTAAGCACAGATGCCCAGTGCTGTTGTGCCTGTGGATAGGGTGTTTGGGGACGGTTAAGACCAGCAAGAGCTTTCAGGGCTGGCCCCTTCCTTGTGGGAGAAGGAGCCGGACATTTGCCTTTTCGGAAAGAGGCTCTGCCGAGAACGAGCGCCGTGAGATGCTGAGTCTCTGGGAAAGCACAGATGCCCAGTGCTGTTGTGCCTGTGGATAGGGTGCACGGGGACAGTGAAGACCAGCAAGAGCTTTCAGGACTGGCCCCATCCTTGTGGGAGAAGGAGCTGGACGTTTGCCTTTTCGGAAAGAGGCTCTGCCGAGAACGAGCGCCGTGAGATATGCCGTCTGTGGTTAAGCACAGATGCCCATTGCTGCTGTGCCTGTGGATAGGGTGCACGGGGACAGTGAAGACCAGCAAGAGCTTTCAGGGCTGGCCCCTTCCTTGTGGGAGAAGGAGCCGGACGTTTGCCTTTTCGGAAAGAGGCTCTGCCGAGAACGAGCGCCGTGAGATATGCCGTCTGTGGTTAAGCACAGATGCCCAGTGCTGTTGTGCCTGTGGGTAGGGTGCACGGGGACAGTGAAGACCAGCAAGAGCTTTCAGGGCTGGCCCCTTCCTTGTGGGAGAAGGAGCCGGACGTTTGCCTTTTCGGAAAGAGGCTCTGCCGAGAACGAGCGCCGTGAGATGCTGAGTCTCTGGGAAAGCACAGATGCCCAGTGCTGTTGTGCCTGTGGATAGGGTGCACGGGGACAGTGAAGACCAGCAAGAGCTTTCAGGGCTGGCCCCTTCCTTGTGGGAGAAGGAGCCGGACGTTTGCCTTTTCGGAAAGAGGCTCTGCCGAGAGCGATCGCAGTGAGATGCTGAGTCTCTGGGAAAGCACAGATGCCCAGTGCTGTTGTGCCTGTGGGTAGGGTGCACGGGGACAGTGAAGACCAGCAAGAACTTTCAGGGCTGGCCCCTTCCTTGTGGGAGAAGGAGCCGGACGTTTGCCTTTTCGGAAAGAGGCTCTGCCGAGAACGAGCGCCGTGAGATATGCCGTCAGTGGTTAAGCACAGATGCCCAGTGCTGTTGTGCCTGTGGGTAGGGTGCACGGGGCCAGTGAAGACCAGCAAGAGCTTTCAGGGCTGGCCCCTTCCTTGTGGGAGAAGGAGCCGGACGTTTGCCTTTTCGGAAAGAGGCTCTGCCGAGAACAAGCGCCGTGAGATATGCCGTCTGTGGTTAAGCACAGATGCCCAGTGCTGTTGTGCCTGTGGGTAGGGTGCACGGGGACGGTTAAGACCAGCAAGAGCTTTCAGGGCTGGCCCCTTCCTTGTGGGAGAAGGAGCCGGACGTTTGCCTTTTCGGAAAGAGGCTCTGCCGAGAACGAGCGCCGTGAGATTCTGAGTCTCTGGGAAAGCACAGATGCCCAGTGCTGTTGTGCCTGTGCGTAGGGTGCACGGGGACAGTGAAGACCAGCAAGAGCTTTCAGGGCTGGCCCCTTCCTTGTGGGAGAAGGAGCCAGACGTTTGCCTTTTCGGAAAGAGGCTCTGCCGAGAACGAGCGCCGTGAGATATGCCGTCTGAGGTTAAGCACAGATGCCCATTGCTGTTGTGCCTGTGGATAGGGTGCACGGGGCCAGTGAAGACCAGCAAGAGCTTTCAGGGCTGGCCCCTTCCTTGTGGGAGAAGGAGCCGGACGTTTGCCTTTTCGGAAAGAGGCTCTGCCGAGAACGAGCGCCGTGAGATGCTGAGTCTCTGGGAAAGCACAGATGCCCAGTGCTGTTGTGCCTGTGGGTAGGGTGCACAGGGACAGTGAAGACCAGCAAGAGCTTTCAGGGCTGGCCCCTTCCTTGTGGGAGAAGGAGCCGGACGTTTGCCTTTTCGGAAAGAGGCTCTGCCGAGAACGAGCGCCGTGAGATGCTGAGTCTCTGGGAAAGCACAGATGCCCAGTGCTGTTGTGCCTGTGGATAGGGTGTTTGGGGACGGTTAAGACCAGCAAGAGCTTTCAGGGCTGGCCCCTTCCTTGTGGGAGAAGGAGCCGGACATTTGCCTTTTCGGAAAGAGGCTCAACCGAGAGCGAACGCAGTGACATGCTGAGTCTCTGGGAAAGCACAGATGCCCATTGCTGTTGTGCCTGTGGATAGGGTGCACGGGGACAGTGAAGACCAGCAAGAACTTTCAGGGCTGGCCCCTTCCTTGTGGGAGAAGGAGCCGGACGTTTGCCTTTTCGGAAAGAGGCTCTGCCGAGAACGAGCGCCGTGAGATGCTGTGTCTCTGGGAAAGCACAGATGCCCATTGCTGTTGTGCCTGTGGGTAGGGTGCACGGGGACAGTGAAGACCAGCAAGAGCTTTCAGGGCTGGCCCCTTCCTTGTGGGAGAAGGAGCCGGACGTTTGCCTTTTCAGAAAGAGGCTCTGCCGAGAACGAGCGCCGTGAGATATGCCGTCTGTGGTTAAGCACAGATGCCCATTGCTGCTGTGCCTGTGGATAGGGTGCACGGGGACAGTGAAGACCAGCAAGAGCTTTCAGGGCTGGCCCCTTCCTTGTGGGAGAAGGAGCCGGACGTTTGCCTTTTCGGAAAGAGGCTCTGCCGAGAACGAGCGCCGTGAGATATGCCGTCTGTGGTTAAGCACAGATGCCCAGTGCTGTTGTGCCTGTGGGTAGGGTGCACGGGGACAGTGAAGACCAGCAAGAGCTTTCAGGGCTGGCCCCTTCCTTGTGGGAGAAGGAGCCGGACGTTTGCCTTTTCGGAAAGAGGCTCTGCCGAGAGCGAACGCCGTGAGATATGCCGTCTGTGGTTAAGCACAGATGCCCAGTGCTGTTGTGCCTGTGGATAGGGTGTTTGGGGACGGTTAAGACCAGCAAGAGCTTTCAGGGCTGGCCCCTTCCTTGTGGGAGAAGGAGCCGGACGTTTGCCTTTTCGGAAAGAGGCTCTGCCGAGAATGAGAGCCGTGAGATGCTGAGTCTCTGGGAAAGCACAGATGCCCAGTGCTGTTGTGCCTGTGGGTAGGGTGCACGGGGACAGTGAAGACCAGCAAGAGCTTTCAGGGCTGGCCCCTTCCTTGTGGGAGAAGGAGCCAGACGTTTGCCTTTTCGGAAAGAGGCTCTGCCGAGAACGAGCGCCGTGAGATATGCCGTCTGAGGTTAAGCACAGATGCCCATTGCTGTTGTGCCTGTGGGTAGGGTGCACGGGGCCAGTGAAGACCAGCAAGAGTTTTCAGGGCTGGCCCCTTCCTTGTGGGAGAAGGAGCCGGACGTTTGCCTTTTCGGAAAGAGGCTCTGCCGAGAGCGAACGCCGTGAGATATGCCGTCTGTGGTTAAGCACAGATGCCCAGTGCTGTTGTGCCTGTGGATAGGGTGTTTGGGGACGGTTAAGACCAGCAAGAGCTTTCAGGGCTGGCCCCTTCCTTGTGGGAGAAGGAGCCGGACGTTTGCCTTTTCGGAAAGAGGCTCTGCCGAGAACGAGCGCCGTGAGATGCTGAGTCTCTGGGAAAGCACAGATGCCCAGTGCTGTTGTGCCTGTGGTTAGGGTGCACGGGGACAGTGAAGACCAGCAAGAGCTTTCAGGGCTGGCCCCTTCCTTGTGGGAGAAGGAGCCGGACGTTTGCCTTTTCGGAAAGAGGCTCTGCCGAGAACGAGCGCCGTGAGATATGCCGTCTGTGGTTAAGCACAGATGCCCAGTGCTGTTGTGCCTGTGGATAGGGTGCACGGGGACAGTGAAGACCAGCAAGAGCTTTCAGGGCTGGCCCCTTCCTTGTGGGAGAAGGAGCCGGACGTTTGCCTTTTCGGAAAGAGGCTCTGCCGAGAGCGATCGCAGTGAGATGCTGAGTCTCTGGGAAAGCACAGATGCCCAGTGCTGTTGTGCCTGTGGGTAGGGTGCACGGGGCCAGTGAAGACCAGCAAGAGCTTTCAGGGCTGGCCCCTTCCTTGTGGGAGAAGGAGCCGGACGTTTGCCTTTTCGGAAAGAGGCTCTGCCGAGAACGAGCGCCGTGAGATATGCCGTCTGTGGTTAAGCACAGATGCCCAGTGCTGTTGTGCCTGTGGGTAGGGTGCACGGGGCCAGTGAAGACCAGCAAGAGCTTTCAGGGCTGGCCCCTTCCTTGTGGGAGAAGGAGCCGGACGTTTGCCTTTTCGGAAAGAGGCTCTGCCGAGAACGAGCGCCGTGAGATGCTGAGTCTCTGGGAAAGCACAGATGCCCAGTGCTGTTGTGCCTGTGGTTAGGGTGCACGGGGACAGTGAAGACCAGCAAGAGCTTTCAGGACTGGCCCCATCCTTGTGGGAGAAGGAGCTGGACGTTTGCCTTTTCGGAAAGAGGCTCTGCCGAGAACGAGCGCCGTGAGATGCTGAGTCTCTGGTTAAGCACAGATGCCCAGTGCTGTTGTGCCTGTGGGTAGGGTGCACGGGGCCAGTGAAGACCAGCAAGAGCTTTCAGGGCTGGCCCCTTCCTTGTGGGAGAAGGAGCCGGACGTTTGCCTTTTCGGAAAGAGGCTCAACCGAGAGCGAACGCAGTGACATGCTGAGTCTCTGGGAAAGCACAGATGCCCATTGCTGTTGTGCCTGTGGGTAGGGTGCACGGGGACAGTGAAGACCAGCAAGAACTTTCAGGGCTGGCCCCTTCCTTGTGGGAGAAGGAGCCGGACGTTTGCCTTTTCGGAAAGAGGCTCTGCCGAGAACGAGCGCCGTGAGATGCTGTGTCTCTGGGAAAGCACAGATGCCCATTGCTGTTGTGCCTGTGGGTAGGGTGCACGGGGACAGTGAAGACCAGCAAGAGCTTTCAGGGCTGGCCCCTTCCTTGTGGGAGAAGGAGCCGGACGTTTGCCTTTTCGGAAAGAGGCTCTGCCGAGAGCGAACGCCGTGAGATATGCCGTCAGTGGTTAAGCACAGATGCCCATTGCTGCTGTGCCTGTGGATAGGGTGCACGGGGACAGTGAAGACCAGCAAGAGCTTTCAGGGCTGGCCCCTTCCTTGTGGGAGAAGGAGCCGGACGTTTGCCTTTTCGGAAAGAGGCTCTGCCGAGAACGAGCGCCGTGAGATATGCCGTCTGTGGTTAAGCACAGATGCCCAGTGCTGTTGTGCCTGTGGGTAGGGTGCACGGGGCCAGTGAAGACCAGCAAGAGCTTTCAGGGCTGGCCCCTTCCTTGTGGGAGAAGGAGCCGGACGTTTGCCTTTTCGGAAAGAGGCTCTGCCGAGAACGAGCGCCGTGAGATGCTGAGTCTCTGGGAAAGCACAGATGCCCCGTGCTGTTGTGCCTGTGGTTAGGGTGCACGGGGACAGTGAAGACCAGCAAGAGCTTTCAGGGCTGGCCCCTTCCTTGTGGGAGAAGGAGCCGGACGTTTGCCTTTTCGGAAAGAGGCTCTGCCGAGAACGAGCGCCGTGAGATATGCCGTCTGTGGTTAAGCACAGATGCCCAGTGCTGTTGTGCCTGTGGATAGGGTGCACGGGGCCAGTGAAGACCAGCAAGAGCTTTCAGGGCTGGCCCCTTCCTTGTGGGAGAAGGAGCCGGACGTTTGCCTTTTCGGAAAGAGGCTCTGCCGAGAGCGATCGCAGTGAGATGCTGAGTCTCTGGTTAAGCACAGATGCCCAGTGCTGTTGTGCCTGTGGGTAGGGTGCACGGGGCCAGTGAAGACCAGCAAGAGCTTTCAGGGCTGGCCCCTTCCTTGTGGGAGAAGGAGCCGGACGTTTGCCTTTTCGGAAAGAGGCTCTGCCGAGAACGAGCGCCGTGAGATATGCCGTCTGTGGTTAAGCACAGATGCCCAGTGCTGTTGTGCCTGTGGGTAGGGTGCACGGGGACGGTTAAGACCAGCAAGAGCTTTCAGGGCTGGCCCCTTCCTTGTGGGAGAAGGAGCCGGACGTTTGCCTTTTCGGAAAGAGGCTCTGCCGAGAACGAGCGCCGTGAGATGCTGAGTCTCTGGGAAAGCACAGATGCCCAGTGCTGTTGTGCCTGTGGGTAGGGTGCACGGGGACAGTGAAGACCAGCAAGAGCTTTCAGGGCTGGCCCCTTCCTTGTGGGAGAAGGAGCCAGACGTTTGCCTTTTCGGAAAGAGGCTCTGCCGAGAACGAGCGCCGTGAGATATGCCGTCTGAGGTTAAGCACAGATGCCCATTGCTGTTGTGCCTGTGGATAGGGTGCACGGGGCCAGTGAAGACCAGCAAGAGCTTTCAGGGCTGGCCCCTTCCTTGTGGGAGAAGGAGCCGGACGTTTGCCTTTTCGGAAAGAGGCTCTGCCGAGAACGAGCGCCGTGAGATATGCCGTCTGTGGTTAAGCACAGATGCCCAGTGCTGTTGTGCCTGTGGGTAGGGTGCACGGGGACAGTGAAGACCAGCAAGAGCTTTCAGGGCTGGCCCCTTCCTTGTGGGAGAAGGAGCCGGACGTTTGCCTTTTTGGAAAGAGGCTCTGCCGAGAACGAGCGCCGTGAGATATGCCGTCTGTGGTTAAGCACAGATGCCCAGTGCTGTTGTGCCTGTGGGTAGGGTGCACGGGGACAGTGAAGACCAGCAAGAGCTTTCAGGGCTGGCCCCTTCCTTGTGGGAGAAGGAGCCGGACGTTTGCCTTTTCGGAAAGAGGCTCTGCCGAGAACGAGCGCCGTGAGATGCTGAGTCTCTGGTTAAGCACAGATGCCCAGTGCTGTTGTGCCTGTGGTTAGGGTGCACGGGGACAGTGAAGACCAGCAAGAGCTTTCAGGACTGGCCCCATCTTTGTGGGAGAAGGAGCTGGACGTTTGCCTTTTCGGAAAGAGGCTCTGCCGAGAACGAGCGCCGTGAGATGCTGAGTCTCTGGTTAAGCACAGATGCCCAGTGCTGTTGTGCCTGTGGGTAGGGTGCACGGGGCCAGTGAAGACCAGCAAGAGCTTTCAGGGCTGGCCCCTTCCTTGTGGGAGAAGGAGCCGGACGTTTGCCTTTTCGGAAAGAGGCTCAACCGAGAGCGAACGCAGTGACATGCTGAGTCTCTGGGAAAGCACAGATGCCCAGTGCTGTTGTGCCTGTGGATACGGTGCACGGGGACAGTGAAGACCAGCAAGAACTTTCAGGGCTGGCCCCTTCCTTGTGGGAGAAGGAGCCGGACGTTTGCCTTTTCGGAAAGAGGCTCTGCCGAGAACGAGCGCCGTGAGATGCTGTGTCTCTGGGAAAGCACAGATGCCCATTGCTGTTGTGCCTGTGGGTAGGGTGCACGGGGACAGTGAAGACCAGCAAGAGCTTTCAGGGCTGGCCCCTTCCTTGTGGGAGAAGGAGCCGGACGTTTGCCTTTTCAGAAAGAGGCTCTGCCGAGAACGAGCGCCGTGAGATATGCCGTCTGTGGTTAAGCACAGATGCCCATTGCTGCTGTGCCTGTGGATAGGGTGCACGGGGACAGTGAAGACCAGCAAGAGCTTTCAGGGCTGGCCCCTTCCTTGTGGGAGAAGGAGCCGGATGTTTGCCTTTTCGGAAAGAGGCTCTGCCGAGAACGAGCGCCGTGAGATATGCCGTCTGTGGTTAAGCACAGATGCCCAGTGCTGTTGTGCCTGTGGGTAGGGTGCACGGGGACAGTGAAGACCAGCAAGAGCTTTCAGGGCTGGCCCCTTCCTTGTGGGAGAAGGAGCCGGACGTTTGCCTTTTCGGAAAGAGGCTCTGCCGAGAACGAGCGCCGTGAGATATGCCGTCTGTGGTTAAGCACAGATGCCCAGTGCTGTTGTGCCTGTGGGTAGGGTGCACGGGGCCAGTGAAGACCAGCAAGAGCTTTCAGGGCTGGCCCCTTCCTTGTGGGAGAAGGAGCCGGACGTTTGCCTTTTCGGAAAGAGGCTCTGCCGAGAACGAGCGCCGTGAGATATGCCGTCTGTGGTTAAGCACAGATGCCCAGTGCTGTTGTGCCTGTGGGTAGGTTGCACGGGGACAGTGAAGACCAGCAAGAGCTTTCAGGGCTGGCCCCTTCCTTGTGGGAGAAGGAGCCGGACGTTTGCCTTTTCGGAAAGAGGCTCTGCCGAGAACGAGCGCCGTGAGATGCTGAGTCTCTGGGAAAGCACAGATGCCCAGTGCTGTTGTGCCTGTGGATAGGGTGCACGGGGACAGTGAAGACCAGCAAGAGCTTTCAGGGCTGGCCCCTTCCTTGTGGGAGAAGGAGCCGGACGTTTGCCTTTTCGGAAAGAGGCTCTGCCGAGAGCGATCGCAGTGAGATGCTGAGTCTCTGGGAAAGCACAGATGCCCAGTGCTGTTGTGCCTGTGGGTAGGGTGCACGGGGACAGTGAAGACCAGCAAGAACTTTCAGGGCTGGCCCCTTCCTTGTGGGAGAAGGAGCCGGACGTTTGCCTTTTCGGAAAGAGGCTCTGCCGAGAACGAGCGCCGTGAGATATGCCGTCAGTGGTTAAGCACAGATGCCCAGTGCTGTTGTGCCTGTGGGTAGGGTGCACGGGGCCAGTGAAGACCAGCAAGAGCTTTCAGGGCTGGCCCCTTCCTTGTGGGAGAAGGAGCCGGACGTTTGCCTTTTCGGAAAGAGGCTCTGCCGAGAACGAGCGCCGTGAGATATGCCGTCAGTGGTTAAGCACAGATGCCCAGTGCTGTTGTGCCTGTGGGTAGGGTGCACGGGGACAGTGAAGACCAGCAAGAGCTTTCAGGGCTGGCCCCTTCCTTGTGGGAGAAGGAGCCGGACGTTTGCCTTTTCGGAAAGAGGCTCTGCCGAGAACGAGCGCCGTGAGATGCTGAGTCTCTGGTTAAGCACAGATGCCCAGTGCTGTTGTGCCTGTGGTTAGGGTGCACGGGGACAGTGAAGACCAGCAAGAGCTTTCAGGACTGGCCCCATCCTTGTGGGAGAAGGAGCTGGACGTTTGCCTTTTCGGAAAGAGGCTCTGCCGAGAACGAGCGCCGTGAGATGCTGAGTCTCTGGTTAAGCACAGATGCCCAGTGCTGTTGTGCCTGTGGGTAGGGTGCACGGGGCCAGTGAAGACCAGCAAGAGCTTTCAGGGCTGGCCCCTTCCTTGTGGGAGAAGGAGCCAGACGTTTGCCTTTTCAGAAAGAGGCTCTGCCGAGAACGAGCGCCGTGAGATATGCCGTCAGTGGTTAAGCACAGATGCCCAGTGCTGTTGTGCCTGTGCGTAGGGTGCACGGGGACAGTGAAGACCAGCAATAGCTTTCAGGGCTGGCCCCTTCCTTGTGGGAGAAGGAGCCGGACGTTTGCCTTTTCGGAAAGAGGCTCTGCCGAGAACGAGCGCCGTGAGATATGCCGTCAGTGGTTCAGCACAGATGCCCAGTGCTGTTGTGCCTGTGGGTAGGGTGCACGGGGACAGTGAAGACCAGCAAGAGCTTTCAGGGCTGGCCCCTTCCTTGTGGGAGAAGGAGCCGGACGTTTGCCTTTTCGGAAAGAGGCTCTGCCGAGAACGAGCGCCGTGAGATGCTGAGTCTCTGGGAAAGCACAGATGCCCAGTGCTGTTGTGCCTGTGGTTAGGGTGCACGGGGACAGTGAAGACCAGCAAGAGCTTTCAGGGCTGGCCCCTTCCTTGTGGGAGAAGGAGCCGGACGTTTGCCTTTTCGGAAAGAGGCTCTGCCGAGAACGAGCGCCGTGAGATATGCCGTCAGTGGTTAAGCACAGATGCCCAGTGCTGTTGTGCCTGTGGATAGGGTGTTTGGGGACGGTTAAGACCAGCAAGAGCTTTCAGGGCTGGCCCCTTCCTTGTGGGAGAAGGAGCCGGACGTTTGCCTTTTCGGAAAGAGGCTCTGCCGAGAGCGATCGCAGTGAGATGCTGAGTCTCTGGGAAAGCACAGATGCCCAGTGCTGTTGTGCCTGTGGGTAGGGTGCACGGGGCCAGTGAAGACCAGCAAGAGCTTTCAGGGCTGGCCCCTTCCTTGTGGGAGAAGGAGCCGGACGTTTGCCTTTTCGGAAAGAGGCTCTGCCGAGAACGAGCGCCGTGAGATATGCCGTCTGTGGTTAAGCACAGATGCCCAGTGCTGTTGTGCCTGTGGGTAGGGTGCACGGGGACGGTTAAGACCAGCAAGAGCTTTCAGGGCTGGCCCCTTCCTTGTGGGAGAAGGAGCCGGACGTTTGCCTTTTCGGAAAGAGGCTCTGCCGAGAACGAGCGCCGTGAGATGCTGAGTCTCTGGGAAAGCACAGATGCCCAGTGCTGTTGTGCCTGTGGGTAGGGTGCACGGGGACAGTGAAGACCAGCAAGAGCTTTCAGGGCTGGCCCCTTCCTTGTGGGAGAAGGAGCCGGACGTTTGCCTTTTCGGAAAGAGGCTCTGCCGAGAACGAGCGCCGTGAGATGCTGTGTCTCTGGGAAAGCACAGATGCCCAGTGCTGTTGTGCCTGTGGGTAGGGTGCACGGGGCCAGTGAAGACCAGCAAGAGCTTTCAGGGCTGGCCCCTTCCTTGTGGGAGAAGGAGCCGGACGTTTGCCTTTTCGGAAAGAGGCTCTGCCGAGAACGAGCGCCGTGAGATATGCCGTCTGTGGTTAAGCACAGATGCCCAGTGCTGTTGTGCCTGTGGATAGGGTGTTTGCGGACGGTTAAGACCAGCAAGAGCTTTCAGGGCTGGCCCCTTCCTTGTGGGAGAAGGAGCCGGACGTTTGCCTTTTCGGAAAGAGGCTCTGCCGAGAACGAGCGCCGTGAGATGCTGAGTCTCTGGGAAAGCACAGATGCCCAAGGCTGTTGTGCCTGTGGTTAGGGTGCACGGGGACAGTGAAGACCAGCAAGAGCTTTCAGGGCTGGCCCCTTCCTTGTGGGAGAAGGAGCCGGACGTTTGCCTTTTCGGAAAGAGGCTCTGCCGAGAACGAGCGCCGTGAGATATGCCATCTGTGGTTAAGCACAGATGCCCAGTGCTGTTGTGCCTGTGGATAGGGTGTTTGGGGACGGTTAAGACCAGCAAGAGCTTTCAGGGCTGGCCCCTTCCTTGTGGGAGAAGGAGCCGGACATTTGCCTTTTCGGAAAGAGGCTCTGCCGAGAACGAGCGCCGTGAGATGCTGAGTCTCTGGGAAAGCACAGATGCCCAGTGCTGTTGTGCCTGTGGATAGGGTGCACGGGGACAGTGAAGACCAGCAAGAGCTTTCAGGGCTGGCCCCATCCTTGTGGGAGAAGGAGCTGGACGTTTGCCTTTTCGGAAAGAGGCTCTGCCGAGAACGAGCGCCGTGAGATGCTGAGTCTCTGGTTAAGCACAGATGCCCAGTGCTGTTGTGCCTGTGGGTAGGGTGCACGGGGCCAGTGAAGACCAGCAAGAGCTTTCAGGGCTGGCCCCTTCCTTGTGGGAGAAGGAGCCGGACGTTTGCCTTTTCGGAAAGAGGCTCTGCCGAGAACGAGCGCCGTGAGATATGCCGTCTGTGGTTAAGCACAGATGCCCAGTGCTGTTGTGCCTGTGGGTAGGTTGCACGGGGACAGTGAAGACCAGCAAGAGCTTTCAGGGCTGGCCCCTTCCTTGTGGGAGAAGGAGCCGGACGTTTGCCTTTTCGGAAAGAGGCTCTGCCGAGAACGAGCGCCGTGAGATGCTGAGTCTCTGGGAAAGCACAGATGCCCAGTGCTGTTGTGCCTGTGGATAGGGTGCACGGGGACAGTGAAGACCAGCAAGAGCTTTCAGGGCTGGCCCCTTCCTTGTGGGAGAAGGAGCCGGACGTTTGCCTTTTCGGAAAGAGGCTCTGCCGAGAGCGATCGCAGTGAGATGCTGAGTCTCTGGGAAAGCACAGATGCCCAGTGCTGTTGTGCCTGTGGGTAGGGTGCACGGGGACAGTGAAGACCAGCAAGAACTTTCAGGGCTGGCCCCTTCCTTGTGGGAGAAGGAGCCGGACGTTTGCCTTTTCGGAAAGAGGCTCTGCCGAGAACGAGCGCCGTGAGATATGCCGTCAGTGGTTAAGCACAGATGCCCAGTGCTGTTGTGCCTGTGGGTAGGGTGCACGGGGCCAGTGAAGACCAGCAAGAGCTTTCAGGGCTGGCCCCTTCCTTGTGGGAGAAGGAGCCGGACGTTTGCCTTTTCGGAAAGAGGCTCTGCCGAGAACGAGCGCCGTGAGATATGCCGTCAGTGGTTAAGCACAGATGCCCAGTGCTGTTGTGCCTGTGGGTAGGGTGCACGGGGACAGTGAAGACCAGCAAGAGCTTTCAGGGCTGGCCCCTTCCTTGTGGGAGAAGGAGCCGGACGTTTGCCTTTTCGGAAAGAGGCTCTGCCGAGAACGAGCGCCGTGAGATGCTGAGTCTCTGGTTAAGCACAGATGCCCAGTGCTGTTGTGCCTGTGGTTAGGGTGCACGGGGACAGTGAAGACCAGCAAGAGCTTTCAGGACCGGCCCCATCCTTGTGGGAGAAGGAGCTGGACGTTTGCCTTTTCGGAAAGAGGCTCTGCCGAGAACGAGCGCCGTGAGATGCTGAGTCTCTGGTTAAGCACAGATGCCCAGTGCTGTTGTGCCTGTGGGTAGGGTGCACGGGGCCAGTGAAGACCAGCAAGAGCTTTCAGGGCTGGCCCCTTCCTTGTGGGAGAAGGAGCCAGACGTTTGCCTTTTCAGAAAGAGGCTCTGCCGAGAACGAGCGCCGTGAGATATGCCGTCAGTGGTTAAGCACAGATGCCCAGTGCTGTTGTGCCTGTGCGTAGGGTGCACGGGGACAGTGAAGACCAGCAATAGCTTTCAGGGCTGGCCCCTTCCTTGTGGGAGAAGGAGCCGGACGTTTGCCTTTTCGGAAAGAGGCTCTGCCGAGAACGAGCGCCGTGAGATATGCCGTCTGTGGTTAAGCACAGATGCCCAGTGCTGTTGTGCCTGTGGGTAGGGTGCACGGGGACAGTGAAGACCAGCAAGAGCTTTCAGGGCTGGCCCCTTCCTTGTGGGAGAAGGAGCCGGACGTTTGCCTTTTCGGAAAGAGGCTCTGCCGAGAACGAGCGCCGTGAGATATGCCGTCTGTGGTTAAGCACAGATGCCCAGTGCTGTTGTGCCTGTGGATAGGGTGTTTGGGGACGGTTAAGACCAGCAAGAGCTTTCAGGGCTGGCCCCTTCCTTGTGGGAGAAGGAGCCGGACGTTTGCCTTTTCGGAAAGAGGCTCTGCCGAGAGCGATCGCAGTGAGATGCTGAGTCTCTGGGAAAGCACAGATGCCCAGTGCTGTTGTGCCTGTGGGTAGGGTGCACGGGGCCAGTGAAGACCAGCAAGAGCTTTCAGGGCTGGCCCCTTCCTTGTGGGAGAAGGAGCCGGACGTTTGCCTTTTCGGAAAGAGGCTCTGCCGAGAACGAGCGCCGTGAGATATGCCGTCTGTGGTTAAGCACAGATGCCCAGTGCTGTTGTGCCTGTGGGTAGGGTGCACGGGGACGGTTAAGATCAGCAAGAGCTTTCAGGGCTGGCCCCTTCCTTGTGGGAGAAGGAGCCGGACGTTTGCCTTTTCGGAAAGAGGCTCTGCCGAGAACGAGCGCCGTGAGATGCTGAGTCTCTGGGAAAGCACAGATGCCCAGTGCTGTTGTGCCTGTGGGTAGGGTGCACGGGGACAGTGAAGACCAGCAAGAGCTTTCAGGGCTGGCCCCTTCCTTGTGGGAGAAGGAGCCAGACGTTTGCCTTTTCGGAAAGAGGCTCTGCCGAGAACGAGCGCCGTGAGATATGCCGTCTGAGGTTAAGCACAGATGCCCATTGCTGTTGTGCCTGTGGATAGGGTGCACGGGGCCAGTGAAGACCAGCAAGAGCTTTCAGGGCTGGCCCCTTCCTTGTGGGAGAAGGAGCCGGACGTTTGCCTTTTCGGAAAGAGGCTCTGCCGAGAACGAGCGCCGTGAGATATGCCGTCAGTGGTTAAGCACAGATGCCCAGTGCTGTTGTGCCTGTGCGTAGGGTGCACGGGGACAGTGAAGACCAGCAAGAGCTTTCAGGGCTGGCCCCTTCCTTGTGGGAGAAGGAGCCGGACGTTTGCCTTTTCGGAAAGAGGCTCTGCCGAGAACGAGCTCCGTGAGATGCTGAGTCTCTGGGAAAGCACAGATGCCCAGTGCTGTTGTGCCTGTGGTTAGGGTGCACGGGGACAGTGAAGACCAGCAAGAGCTTTCAGGGCTGGCCCCTTCCTTGTGGGAGAAGGAGCCGGACGTTTGCCTTTTCGGAAAGAGGCTCTGCCGAGAACGAGCGCCGTGAGATATGCCGTCTGTGGTTAAGCACAGATGCCCAGTGCTGTTGTGCCTGTGGATAGGGTGTTTGGGGACGGTTAAGACCAGCAAGAGCTTTCAGGGCTGGCCCCTTCCTTGTGGGAGAAGGAGCCGGACGTTTGCCTTTTCGGAAAGAGGCTCTGCCGAGAACGAGCGCCGTGAGATGCTGAGTCTCTGGGAAAGCACAGATGCCCAGTGCTGTTGTGCCTGTGGGTAGGGTGCACGGGGACAGTGAAGACCAGCAAGAGCTTTCAGGGCTGGCCCCTTCCTTGTGGGAGAAGGAGCCGGACGTTTGCCTTTTCGGAAAGAGGCTCTGCCGAGAGCGATCGCAGTGAGATGCTGAGTCTCTGGGAAAGCACAGATGCCCAGTGCTGTTGTGCCTGTGGGTAGGGTGCACGGGGACAGTGAAGACCAGCAAGAACTTTCAGGGCTGGCCCCTTCCTTGTGGGAGAAGGAGCCGGACGTTTGCCTTTTCGGAAAGAGGCTCTGCCGAGAACGAGCGCCGTGAGATATGCCGTCAGTGGTTAAGCACAGATGCCCAGTGCTGTTGTGCCTGTGGGTAGGGTGCACGGGGACAGTGAAGACCAGCAAGAGCTTTCAGGGCTGGCCCCTTCCTTGTGGGAGAAGGAGCCGGACGTTTGCCTTTTCGGAAAGAGGCTCTGCCGAGAACGAGCGCCGTGAGATATGCCGTCTGTGGTTAAGCACAGATGCCCAGTGCTGTTGTGCCTGTGGATAGGGTGTTTGGGGACGGTTAAGACCAGCAAGAGCTTTCAGGGCTGGCCCCTTCCTTGTGGGAGAAGGAGCCGGACGTTTGCCTTTTCGGAAAGAGGCTCTGCCGAGAATGAGCGCCGTGAGATGCTGAGTCTCTGGGAAAGCACAGATGCCCAGTGCTGTTGTGCCTGTGGGTAGGGTGCACGGGGACAGTGAAGACCAGCAAGAGCTTTCAGGGGTGGCCCCTTCCTTGTGGGAGAAGGAGCCAGACGTTTGCCTTTTCGGAAAGAGGCTCTGCCGAGAACGAGCGCCGTGAGATATGCCGTCTGAGGTTAAGCACAGATGCCCATTGCTGTTGTGCCTGTGGGTAGGGTGCACGGGGCCAGTGAAGACCAGCAAGAGTTTTCAGGGCTGGCCCCTTCCTTGTGGGAGAAGGAGCCGGACGTTTGCCTTTTCGGAAAGAGGCTCTGCCGAGAGCGAACGCCGTGAGATATGCCGTCTGTGGTTAAGCACAGATGCCCAGTGCTGTTGTGCCTGTGGGTAGGTTGCACGGGGACAGTGAAGACCAGCAAGAGCTTTCAGGGCTGGCCCCTTCCTTGTGGGAGAAGGAGCCGGACGTTTGCCTTTTCGGAAAGAGGCTCTGCCGAGAACGAGCGCCGTGAGATGCTGAGTCTCTGGGAAAGCACAGATGCCCATTGCTGCTGTGCCTGTGGTTAGGGTGCACGGGGACAGTGAAGACCAGCAAGAGCTTTCAGGGCTGGCCCCTTCCTTGTGGGAGAAGGAGCCGGACGTTTGCCTTTTCGGAAAGAGGCTCTGCCGAGAACGAGCGCCGTGAGATATGCCGTCTGTGGTTAAGCACAGATGCCCAGTGCTGTTGTGCCTGTGGATAGGGTGCACGGGGACAGTGAAGAGCAGCAAGAGCTTTCAGGGCTGGCCCCTTCCTTGTGGGAGAAGGAGCCGGACGTTTGCCTTTTCGGAAAGAGGCTCTGCCGAGAGCGATCGCAGTGAGATGCTGAGTCTCTGGGAAAGCACAGATGCCCAGTGCTGTTGTGCCTGTGGGTAGGGTGCACGGGGACAGTGAAGACCAGCAAGAGCTTTCAGGGCTGGCCCCTTCCTTGTGGGAGAAGGAGCCGGACGTTTGCCTTTTCGGAAAGAGGCTCTGCCGAGAACGAGCGCCGTGAGATATGCCGTCAGTGGTTAAGCACAGATGCCCAGTGCTGTTGTGCCTGTGGGTAGGGTGCACGGGGACAAAGAAGACCAGCAAGAGCTTTCAGGGCTGGCCCCTTCCTTGTGGGAGAAGGAGCCGGACGTTTGCCTTTTCGGAAAGAGGCTCTGCCGAGAACGAGCGGGGTGAGATATGCCGTCAGTGGTTAAGCACAGATGCCCAGTGCTGTTGTGCCTGTGCGTAGGGTGCACGGGGCCAGTGAAGACCAGCAAGAGCTTTCAGGGCTGGCCCCTTCCTTGTGGGAGAAGGAGCCGGACGTTTGCCTTTTCGGAAAGAGGCTCTGCCGAGAGCGAACGCCGTGAGATATGCCGTCTGTGGTTAAGCACAGATGCCCAGTGCTGTTGTGCCTGTGGATAGGGTGTTTGGGGACGGTTAAGACCAGCAAGAGCTTTCAGGGCTGGCTCCTTCCTTGTGGGAGAAGGAGCCGGACGTTTGCCTTTTCGGAAAGAGGCTCTGCCGAGAACGAGCGCCGTGAGATGCTGAGACTCTGGGAAAGCACAGATGCCCAGTGCTGTTGTGCCTGTGGGTAGGGTGCACGGGGCCAGTGAAGACCAGCAAGAGCTTTCAGGGCTGGCCCCTTCCTTGTGGGAGAAGGAGCCAGACGTTTGCCTTTTCGGAAAGAGGCTCTGCCGAGAACGAGCGCCGTGAGATATGCCGTCTGAGGTTAAGCACAGATGCCCATTGCTGTTGTGCCTGTGGGTAGGGTGCACGGGGCCAGTGAAGACCAGCAAGAGTTTTCAGGGCTGGCCCCTTCCTTGTGGGAGAAGGAGCCGGACGTTTGCCTTTTCGGAAAGAGGCTCTGCCGAGAGCGAACGCCGTGAGATATGCCGTCTGTGGTTAAGCACAGATGCCCAGTGCTGTTGTGCCTGTGGATAGGGTGTTTGGGGACGGTTAAGACCAGCAAGAGCTTTCAGGGCTGGCCCCTTCCTTGTGGGAGAAGGAGCCGGACGTTTGCCTTTTCGGAAAGAGGCTCTGCCGAGAACGAGCGCCGTGAGATGCTGAGTCTCTGGGAAAGCACAGATGCCCATTGCTGCTGTGCCTGTGGGTAGGGTGCACGGGGACAGTGAAGACCAGCAAGAGCTTTCAGGGCTGGCCCCTTCCTTGTGGGAGAAGGAGCCGGACGTTTGCCTTTTCGGAAAGAGGCTCTGCCGAGAACGAGCGCCGTGAGATGCTGAGTCTCTGGGAAAGCACAGATGCCCAGTGCTGTTGTGCCTGTGGGTAGGGTGCATGGGGACAGTGAAGACCAGCAAGAGCTTTCAGGGCTGGCCCCTTCCTTGTGGGAGAAGGAGCCAGACGTTTGCCTTTTCGGAAAGAGGCTCTGCCGAGAACGAGCGCCGTGAGATATGCCGTCTGAGGTTAAGCACAGATGCCCATTGCTGTTGTGCCTGTGGATAGGGTGCACGGGGCCAGTGAAGACCAGCAAGAGCTTTCAGGGCTGGCCCCTTCCTTGTGGGAGAAGGAGCCGGACGTTTGCCTTTTCGGAAAGAGGCTCTGCCGAGAACGAGCGCCGTGAGATATGCCGTCTGTGGTTAAGCACAGATGCCCAGTGCTGTTGTGCCTGTGGGTAGGGTGCACGGGGACAGTGAAGACCAGCAAGAGCTTTCAGGGCTGGCCCCTTCCTTGTGGGAGAAGGAGCCGGACGTTTGCCTTTTCGGAAAGAGGCTCTGCCGAGAACGAGCGCCGTGAGATGCTGAGTCTCTGGGAAAGCACAGATGCCCAGTGCTGTTGTGCCTGTGGTTAGGGTGCACGGGGACAGTGAAGACCAGCAAGAGCTTTCAGGACTGGCCCCATCCTTGTGGGAGAAGGTGCTGGACGTTTGCCTTTTCGGAAAGAGGCTCTGCCGAGAACGAGCGCCGTGAGATGCTGAGTCTCTGGTTAAGCACAGATGCCCATTGCTGTTGTGCCTGTGGGTAGGGTGCACGGGGACAGTGAAGACCAGCAAGAGCTTTCAGGGCTGGCCCCTTCCTTGTGGGAGAAGGAGCCGGACGTTTGCCTTTTCGGAAAGAGGCTCTGCCGAGAACGAGCGCCGTGAGATATGCCGTCAGTGGTTAAGCACAGATGCCCAGTGCTGTTGTGCCTGTGGGTAGGGTGCACGGGGACAGTGAAGACCAGCAAGAGCTTTCAGGGCTGGCCCCTTCCTTGTGGGAGAAGGAGCCGGACGTTTGCCTTTTCGGAAAGAGGCTCTGCCGAGAACGAGCGCCGTGAGATATGCCGTCTGTGGTTAAGCACAGATGCCCAGTGCTGTTGTGCCTGTGGATAGGGTGCACGGGGACAGTGAAGACCAGCAAGAGCTTTCAGGGCTGGCCCCTTCCTTGTGGGAGAAGGAGCCGGACGTTTGCCTTTTCGGAAAGAGGCTCTGCCGAGAGCGATCGCAGTGAGATGCTGAGTCTCTGGGAAAGCACAGATGCCCAGTGCTGTTGTGCCTGTGGGTAGGGTGCACGGGGACAGTGAAGACCAGCAAGAGCTTTCAGGGCTGGCCCCTTCCTTGTGGGAGAAGGAGCCGGACGTTTGCCTTTTCGGAAAGAGGCTCTGCCGAGAACGAGCGCCGTGAGATATGCCGTCAGTGGTTAAGCACAGATGCCCAGTGCTGTTGTGCCTGTGGGTAGGGTGCACGGGGCCAGTGAAGACCAGCAAGAGCTTTCAGGGCTGGCCCCTTCCTTGTGGGAGAAGGAGCCGGACGTTTGCCTTTTCGGAAAGAGGCTCTGCCGAGAACTAGCGCCGTGAGATATGCCGTCAGTGGTTAAGCACAGATGCCCAGTGCTGTTGTGCCTGTGGGTAGGGTGCACGGGGCCAGTGAAGACCAGCAAGAGCTTTCAGGGCTGGCCCCTTCCTTGTGGGAGAAGGAGCCGGACGTTTGCCTTTTCGGAAAGAGGCTCTGCCGAGAGCGATCGCAGTGAGATGCTGAGTCTCTGGGAAAGCACAGATGCCCAGTGCTGTTGTGCCTGTGGGTAGGGTGCACGGGGACAGTGAAGACCAGCAAGAGCTTTCAGGGCTGGCCCCTTCCTTGTGGGAGAAGGAGCCGGACGTTTGCCTTTTCGGAAAGAGGCTCTGCCGAGAACGAGCGCCGTGAGATATGCCGTCAGTGGTTAAGCACAGATGCCCAGTGCTGTTGTGCCTGTGGGTAGGGTGCACGGGGCCAGTGAAGACCAGCAAGAGCTTTCAGGGCTGGCCCCTTCCTTGTGGGAGAAGGAGCCGGACGTTTGCCTTTTCGGAAAGAGGCTCTGCCGAGAACGAGTGCCGTGAGATATGCCGTCAGTGGTTAAGCACAGATGCCCAGTGCTGTTGTGCCTGTGGGTAGGGTGCACGGGGCCAGTGAAGACCAGCAAGAGCTTTCAGGGCTGGCCCCTTCCTTGTGGGAGAAGGAGCCGGACGTTTGCCTTTTCGGAAAGAGGCTCTGCCGAGAGCGAACGCCGTGAGATATGCCGTCTGTGGTTAAGCACAGATGCCCAGTGCTGTTGTGCCTGTGGATAGGGTGTTTGGGGACGGTTAAGACCAGCAAGAGCTTTCAGGGCTGGCCCCTTCCTTGTGGGAGAAGGAGCCGGACGTTTGCCTTTTCGGAAAGAGGCTCTGCCGAGAACGAGCGCCGTGAGATGCTGAGTCTCTGGGAAAGCACAGATGCCCATTGCTGCTGTGCCTGTGGTTAGGGTGCACGGGGACAGTGAAGACCAGCAAGAGCTTTCAGGGCTGGCCCCTTCCTTGTGGGAGAAGGAGCCGGACGTTTGCCTTTTCGGAAAGAGGCTCTGCCGAGAACGAGCGCCGTGAGATATGCCGTCTGTGGTTAAGCACAGATGCCCAGTGCTGTTGTGCCTGTGGATAGGGTGCACGGGGACAGTGAAGACCAGCAAGAGCTTTCAGGGCTGGCCCCTTCCTTGTGGGAGAAGGAGCCGGACGTTTGCCTTTTCGGAAAGAGGCTCTGCCGAGAGCGATCGCAGTGAGATGCTGAGTCTCTGGGAAAGCACAGATGCCCAGTGCTGTTGTGCCTGTGGGTAGGGTGCACGGGGCCAGTGAAGACCAGCAAGAGCTTTCAGGGCTGGCCCCTTCCTTGTGGGAGAAGGAGCCGGACGTTTGCCTTTTCGGAAAGAGGCTCTGCCGAGAACGAGCGCCGTGAGATATGCCGTCTGTGGTTAAGCACAGATGCCCAGTGCTGTTGTGCCTGTGGGTAGGGTGCACGGGGATGGTTAAGACCAGCAAGAGCTTTCAGGGCTGGCCCCTTCCTTGTGGGAGAAGGAGCCGGACGTTTGCCTTTTCGGAAAGAGGCTCTGCCGAGAACGAGCGCCGTGAGATATGCCGTCTGAGGTTAAGCACAGATGCCCACTGCTGTTGTGCCTGTAGATAGGGTGTTTGGGGACGGTTAAGACCAGCAAGAGCTTTCAGGGCTGGCCCCTTCCTTGTGGGAGAAGGAGCCGGACGTTTGCCTTTTCGGAAAGAGGCTCTGCCGAGAACGAGCGCCGTGAGATGCTGAGTCTCTGGGAAAGCACAGATGCCCAGTGCTGTTGTGCCTGTGGGTAGGGTGCACGGGGACAGTGAAGACCAGCAAGAGCTTTCAGGGCTGGCCCCTTCCTTGTGGGAGAAGGAGCCAGACGTTTGCCTTTTCGGAAAGAGGCTCTGCCGAGAACGAGCGCCGTGAGATATGCCGTCTGAGGTTAAGCACAGATGCCCATTGCTGTTGTGCCTGTGGATAGGGTGCACGGGGCCAGTGAAGACCAGCAAGAGCTTTCAGGGCTGGCCCCTTCCTTGTGGGAGAAGGAGCCGGACGTTTGCCTTTTCGGAAAGAGGCTCTGCCGAGAACGAGCGCCGTGAGATATGCCGTCTGTGGTTAAGCACAGATGCCCAGTGCTGTTGTGCCTGTGGGTAGGGTGCACGGGGACGGTTAAGACCAGCAAGAGCTTTCAGGGCTGGCCCCTTCCTTGTGGGAGAAGGAGCCGGACGTTTGCCTTTTCGGAAAGAGGCTCTGCCGAGAACGAGCGCCGTGAGATGCTGAGTCTCTGGGAAAGCACAGATGCCCAGTGCTGTTGTGCCTGTGGTTAGGGTGCACGGGGACAGTGAAGACCAGCAAGAGCTTTCAGGACTGGCCCCATCCTTGTGGGAGAAGGAGCCGGACGTTTGCCTTTTCGGAAAGAGGCTCTGCCGAGAACGAGCGCCGTGAGATGCTGAGTCTCTGGTTAAGCACAGATGCCCATTGCTGTTGTGCCTGTGGGTAGGGTGCACGGGGACAGTGAAGACCAGCAAGAGCTTTCAGGGCTGGCCCCTTCCTTGTGGGAGAAGGAGCCGGACGTTTGCCTTTTCGGAAAGAGGCTCTGCCGAGAACGAACGCCGTGAGATATGCCGTCTGTGGTTAAGCACAGATGCCCAGTGCTGTTGTGCCTGTGGGTAGGGTGCACGGGGACAGTGAAGACCAGCAAGAGCTTTCAGGGCTGGCCCCTTCCTTGTGGGAGAAGGAGCCGGACGTTTGCCTTTTCAGAAAGAGGCTCTGCCGAGAACGAGCGCCGTGAGATATGCCGTCTGTGGTTAAGCACAGATGCCCAGTGCTGTTGTGCCTGTGGGTAGGGTGCACGGGGCCAGTGAAGACCAGCAAGAGCTTTCAGGGCTGGCCCCTTCCTTGTGGGAGAAGGAGCCGGACGTTTGCCTGTTCGGAAATAGGCTCTGCCGAGAGCGAACGCAGTGACATGCTGAGTCTCTGGGAAAGCACAGATGCCCAGTGCTGTTGTGCCTGTGGGTAGGGTGCACGGGGCCAGTGAAGACCAGCAAGAGCTTTCAGGGCTGGCCCCTTCCTTGTGGGAGAAGGAGCCAGACGTTTGCCTTTTCGGAAAGAGGCTCTGCCGAGAACGAGCGCCGTGAGATATGCCGTCTGAGGTTAAGCACTGATGCCCATTGCTGTTGTGCCTGTGGGTAGGGTGCACGGGGACAGTGAAGACCAGCAAGAGCTTTCAGCGCTGGCCCCTTCCTTGTGGGAGAAGGAGCCGGATGTTTGCCTTTTCAGAAAGAGGCTCTGCCGAGAACGAGCGCCGTGAGATATGCCGTCTGTGGTTAAGCACAGATGCCCATTGCTGTTGTGCCTGTGGATAGGGTGCACGGGGACAGTGAAGACCAGCAAGAGCTTTCAGGGCTGGCCCCTTCCTTGTGGGAGAAGGAGCCGGACGTTTGCCTTTTCGGAAAGAGGCTCTGCCGAGAACGAGCGCCGTGAGATATGCCGTCAGTGGTTAAGCACAGATGCCCAGTGCTGTTGTGCCTGTGGGTAGGGTGCACGGGGACAGTGAAGACCAGCAAGAGCTTTCAGGGCTGGCCCCTTCCTTGTGGGAGAAGGAGCCGGACGTTTGCCTTTTCGGAAAGAGGCTCTGCCGAGAACGAGCGCCGTGAGATATGCCGTCTAAGGTTAAGCACAGATGCCCAGTGCTGTTGTGCCTGTGGGTAGGTTGCACGGGGACAGTGAAGACCAGCAAGAGCTTTCAGGGCTGGCCCCTTCCTTGTGGGAGAAGGAGCCGGACGTTTGCCTTTTCGGAAAGAGGCTCTGCCGAGAACGAGCGCCGTGAGATATGCCGTCTGAGGTTAAGCACAGATGCCCATTGCTGTTGTGCCTGTGGGTAGGGTGCACGGGGCCAGTGAAGACCAGCAAGAGCTTTCAGGGCTGGCCCCTTCCTTGTGGGAGAAGGAGCCGGACGTTTGCCTTTTCGGAAAGAGGCTCTGCCGAGAACGAGCGCCGTGAGATGCTGAGTCTCTGGGAAAGCACAGATGCCCATTGCTGCTGTGCCTGTGGTTAGGGTGCACGGGGACAGTGAAGACCAGCAAGAGCTTTCAGGGCTGGCCCCTTCCTTGTGGGAGAAGGAGCCGGACGTTTGCCTTTTCGGAAAGAGGCTCTGCCGAGAACGAGCGCCGTGAGATATGCCGTCTGTGGTTAAGCACAGATGCCCAGTGCTGTTGTGCCTGTGGATAGGGTGCACGGGGACAGTGAAGACCAGCAAGAGCTTTCAGGGCTGGCCCCTTCCTTGTGGGAGAAGGAGCCGGACGTTTGCCTTTTCGGAAAGAGGCTCTGCCGAGAGCGATCGCAGTGAGATGCTGAGTCTCTGGGAAAGCACAGATGCCCAGTGCTGTTGTGCCTGTGGGTAGGGTGCACGGGGCCAGTGAAGACCAGCAAGAGCTTTCAGGGCTGGCCCCTTCCTTGTGGGAGAAGGAGCCGGACGTTTGCCTTTTCGGAAAGAGGCTCTGCCGAGAACGAGCGCCGTGAGATATGCCGTCTGTGGTTAAGCACAGATGCCCAGTGCTGTTGTGCCTGTGGGTAGGGTGCACGGGGATGGTTAAGACCAGCAAGAGCTTTCAGGGCTGGCCCCTTCCTTGTGGGAGAAGGAGCCGGACGTTTGCCTTTTCGGAAAGAGGCTCTGCCGAGAACGAGCGCCGTGAGATATGCCGTCTGAGGTTAAGCACAGATGCCCACTGCTGTTGTGCCTGTAGATAGGGTGTTTGGGGACGGTTAAGACCAGCAAGAGCTTTCAGGGCTGGCCCCTTCCTTGTGGGAGAAGGAGCCGGACGTTTGCCTTTTCGGAAAGAGGCTCTGCCGAGAACGAGCGCCGTGAGATGCTGAGTCTCTGGGAAAGCACAGATGCCCAGTGCTGTTGTGCCTGTGGGTAGGGTGCACGGGGACAGTGAAGACCAGCAAGAGCTTTCAGGGCTGGCCCCTTCCTTGTGGGAGAAGGAGCCAGACGTTTGCCTTTTCGGAAAGAGGCTCTGCCGAGAATGAGCGCCGTGAGATATGCCGTCTGAGGTTAAGCACAGATGCCCATTGCTGTTGTGCCTGTGGATAGGGTGCACGGGGCCAGTGAAGACCAGCAAGAGCTTTCAGGGCTGGCCCCTTCCTTGTGGGAGAAGGAGCCGGACGTTTGCCTTTTCGGAAAGAGGCTCTGCCGAGAACGAGCGCCGTGAGATATGCCGTCTGTGGTTAAGCACAGATGCCCAGTGCTGTTGTGCCTGTGGGTAGGGTGCACGGGGACGGTTAAGACCAGCAAGAGCTTTCAGGGCTGGCCCCTTCCTTGTGGGAGAAGGAGCCGGACGTTTGCCTTTTCGGAAAGAGGCTCTGCCGAGAACGAGCGCCGTGAGATGCTGAGTCTCTGGGAAAGCACAGATGCCCAGTGCTGTTGTGCCTGTGGTTAGGGTGCACGGGGACAGTGAAGACCAGCAAGAGCTTTCAGGACTGGCCCCATCCTTGTGGGAGAAGGAGCTGGACGTTTGCCTTTTCGGAAAGAGGCTCTGCCGAGAACGAGCGCCGTGAGATGCTGAGTCTCTGGTTAAGCACAGATGCCCATTGCTGTTGTGCCTGTGGGTAGGGTGCACGGGGACAGTGAAGACCAGCAAGAGCTTTCAGGGCTGGCCCCTTCCTTGTGGGAGAAGGAGCCGGACGTTTGCCTTTTCGGAAAGAGGCTCTGCCGAGAACGAACGCCGTGAGATATGCCGTCTGTGGTTAAGCACAGATGCCCAGTGCTGTTGTGCCTGTGGGTAGGGTGCACGGGGACAGTGAAGACCAGCAAGAGCTTTCAGGGCTGGCCCCTTCCTTGTGGGAGAAGGAGCCGGACGTTTGCCTTTTCAGAAAGAGGCTCTGCCGAGAACGAGCGCCGTGAGATATGCCGTCTGTGGTTAAGCACAGATGCCCAGTGCTGTTGTGCCTGTGGGTAGGGTGCACGGGGCCAGTGAAGACCAGCAAGAGCTTTCAGGGCTGGCCCCTTCCTTGTGGGAGAAGGAGCCGGACGTTTGCCTGTTCGGAAATAGGCTCTGCCGAGAGCGAACGCAGTGACATGCTGAGTCTCTGGGAAAGCACAGATGCCCAGTGCTGTTGTGCCTGTGGGTAGGGTGCACGGGGACAGTGAAGACCAGCAAGAGCTTTCAGGGCTGGCCCCTTCCTTGTGGGAGAAGGAGCCAGACGTTTGCCTTTTCGGAAAGAGGCTCTGCCGAGAACGAGCGCCGTGAGATATGCCGTCTGAGGTTAAGCACTGATGCCCATTGCTGTTGTGCCTGTGGGTAGGGTGCACGGGGACAGTGAAGACCAGCAAGAGCTTTCAGGGCTGGCCCCTTCCTTGTGGGAGAAGGAGCCAGATGTTTGCCTTTTCAGAAAGAGGCTCTGCCGAGAACGAGCGCCGTGAGATATGCCGTCTGTGGTTAAGCACAGATGCCCATTGCTGCTGTGCCTGTGGATAGGGTGCACGGGGACAGTGAAGACCAGCAAGAGCTTTCAGGGCTGGCCCCTTCCTTGTGGGAGAAGGAGCCGGACGTTTGCCTTTTCGGAAAGAGGCTCTGCCGAGAACGAGCGCCGTGAGATATGCCGTCTGTGGTTAAGCACAGATGCCCAGTGCTGTTGTGCCTGTGGGTAGGGTGCACGGGGACAGTGAAGACCAGCAAGAGCTTTCAGGGCTGGCCCCTTCCTTGTGGGAGAAGGAGCCGGACGTTTGCCTTTTCGGAAAGAGGCTCTGCCGAGAACGAGCGCCGTGAGATATGCCGTCTAAGGTTAAGCACAGATGCCCAGTGCTGTTGTGCCTGTGGGTAGGTTGCACGGGGACAGTGAAGACCAGCAAGAGCTTTCAGGGCTGGCCCCTTCCTTGTGGGAGAAGGAGCCGGACGTTTGCCTTTTCGGAAAGAGGCTCTGCCGAGAACGAGCGCCGTGAGATGCTGAGTCTCTGGGAAAGCACAGATGCCCAGTGCTGTTGTGCCTGTGGGTAGGGTGCACGGGGACAGTGAAGACCAGCAAGAGCTTTCAGGGCTGGCCCCTTCCTTGTGGGAGAAGGAGCCGGACGTTTGCCTTTTCGGAAAGAGGCTCTGCCGAGAGCGATCGCAGTGAGATGCTGAGTCTCTGGGAAAGCACAGATGCCCAGTGCTGTTGTGCCTGTGGGTAGGGTGCACGGGGACAGTGAAGACCAGCAAGAACTTTCAGGGCTGGCCCCTTCCTTGTGGGAGAAGGAGCCGGACGTTTGCCTTTTCGGAAAGAGGCTCTGCCGAGAACGAACGCCGTGAGATATGCCGTCTGTGGTTAAGCACAGATGCCCATTGCTGTTGTGCCTGTGGATAGGGTGCACGGGGCCAGTGAAGACCAGCAAGAGCTTTCAGGGCTGGCCCCTTCCTTGTGGGAGAAGGAGCCGGACGTTTGCCTTTTCGGAAAGAGGCTCTGCCGAGAACGAGCGCCATGAGATATGCCGTCAGTGGTTAAGCACAGATGCCCAGTGCTGTTGTGCCTGTGGGTAGGGTGCACGGGGCCAGTGAAGACCAGCAAGAGCTTTCAGGGCTGGCCCCTTCCTTGTGGGAGAAGGAGCCGGACGTTTGCCTTTTCGGAAAGAGGCTCTGCCGAGAGCGATCGCAGTGAGTTGCTGAGTCTCTGGGAAAGCACAGATGCCCAGTGCTGTTGTGCCTGTGGGTAGGGTGCACGGGGCCAGTGAAGACCAGCAAGAGCTTTCAGGGCTGGCCCCTTCCTTGTGGGAGAAGGAGCCGGACGTTTGCCTTTTCGGAAAGAGGCTCTGCCGAGAACGAGCGCCGTGAGATATGCCGTCTGTGGTTAAGCACAGATGCCCAGTGCTGTTGTGCCTGTGGGTAGGGTGCACGGGGATGGTTAAGACCAGCAAGAGCTTTCAGGGCTGGCCCCTTCCTTGTGGGAGAAGGAGCCGGACGTTTGCCTTTTCGGAAAGAGGCTCTGCCGAGAACGAGCGCCGTGAGATATGCCGTCTGAGGTTAAGCACAGATGCCCAGTGCTGTTGTGCCTGTAGATAGGGTGTTTGGGGACGGTTAAGACCAGCAAGAGCTTTCAGGGCTGGCCCCTTCCTTGTGGGAGAAGGAGCCGGACGTTTGCCTTTTCGGAAAGAGGCTCTGCCGAGAACGAGCGCCGTGAGATGCTGAGTCTCTGGGAAAGCACAGATGCCCAGTGCTGTTGTGCCTGTGGGTAGGGTGCACGGGGACAGTGAAGACCAGCAAGAGCTTTCAGGGCTGGCCCCTTCCTTGTGGGAGAAGGAGCCGGACGTTTGCCTTTTCGGAAAGAGGCTCTGCCGAGAACGAGCGCCGTGAGATATGCCGTCTGAGGTTAAGCACAGATGCCCATTGCTGTTGTGCCTGTGGATAGGGTGCACGGGGCCAGTGAAGACCAGCAAGAGCTTTCAGGGCTGGCCCCTTCCTTGTGGGAGAAGGAGCCGGACGTTTGCCTTTTCGGAAAGAGGCTCTGCCGAGAACGAGCGCCGTGAGATATGCCGTCTGTGGTTAAGCACAGATGCCCAGTGCTGTTGTGCCTGTGGGTAGGGTGCACGGGGCCAGTGAAGACCAGCAAGAGCTTTCAGGGCTGGCCCCTTCCTTGTGGGAGAAGGAGCCGGACGTTTGCCTTTTCGGAAAGAGGCTCTGCCGAGAACGAGCGCCGTGAGATGCTGAGTCTCTGGTTAAGCACAGATGCCCATTGCTGTTGTGCCTGTGGGTAGGGTGCACGGGGACAGTGAAGACCAGCAAGAGCTTTCAGGGCTGGCCCCTTCCTTGTGGGAGAAGGAGCCGGACGTTTGCCTTTTCGGAAAGAGGCTCTGCCGAGAGCGATCGCAGTGAGATGCTGAGTCTCTGGGAAAGCACAGATGCCCAGTGCTGTTGTGCCTGTGGGTAGGGTGCACGGGGCCAGTGAAGACCAGCAAGAACTTTCAGGGCTGGCCCCTTCCTTGTGGGAGAAGGAGCCGGACGTTTGCCTTTTCGGAAAGAGGCTCTGCCGAGAACGAACGCCGTGAGATATGCCGTCTGTGGTTAAGCACAGATGCCCATTGCTGTTGTGCCTGTGGATAGGGTGCACGGGGCCAGTGAAGACCAGCAAGAGCTTTCAGGGCTGGCCCCTTCCTTGTGGGAGAAGGAGCCGGACGTTTGCCTTTTCGGAAAGAGGCTCTGCCGAGAACGAGCGCCGTGAGATATGCCGTCAGTGGTTAAGCACAGATGCCCAGTGCTGTTGTGCCTGTGGGTAGGGTGCACGGGGACAGTGAAGACCAGCAAGAGCTTTCAGGGCTGGCCCCTTCCTTGTGGGAGAAGGAGCCGGACGTTTGCCTTTTCGGAAAGAGGCTCTGCCGAGAGCGATCGCAGTGAGTTGCTGAGTCTCTGGGAAAGCACAGATGCCCAGTGCTGTTGTGCCTGTGGGTAGGGTGCACGGGGCCAGTGAAGACCAGCAAGAGCTTTCAGGGCTGGCCCCTTCCTTGTGGGAGAAGGAGCCGGACGTTTGCCTTTTCGGAAAGAGGCTCTGCCGAGAACGAGCGCCGTGAGATATGCCGTCTGTGGTTAAGCACAGATGCCCAGTGCTGTTGTGCCTGTGGGTAGGGTGCACGGGGATGGTTAAGACCAGCAAGAGCTTTCAGGGCTGGCCCCTTCCTTGTGGGAGAAGGAGCCGGACGTTTGCCTTTTCGGAAAGAGGCTCTGCCGAGAACGAGCGCCGTGAGATATGCCGTCTGAGGTTAAGCACAGATGCCCACTGCTGTTGTGCCTGTAGATAGGGTGTTTGGGGACGGTTAAGACCAGCAAGAGCTTTCAGGGCTGGCCCCTTCCTTGTGGGAGAAGGAGCCGGACGTTTGCCTTTTCGGAAAGAGGCTCTGCCGAGAACGAGCGCCGTGAGATGCTGAGTCTCTGGGAAAGCACAGATGCCCAGTGCTGTTGTGCCTGTGGGTAGGGTGCACGGGGACAGTGAAGACCAGCAAGAGCTTTCAGGGCTGGCCCCTTCCTTGTGGGAGAAGGAGCCAGACGTTTGCCTTTTCGGAAAGAGGCTCTGCCGAGAACGAGCGCCGTGAGATATGCCGTCTGAGGTTAAGCACTGATGCCCATTGCTGTTGTGCCTGTGGGTAGGGTGCACGGGGACAGTGAAGACCAGCAAGAGCTTTCAGCGCTGGCCCCTTCCTTGTGGGAGAAGGAGCCGGATGTTTGCCTTTTCAGAAAGAGGCTCTGCCGAGAACGAGCGCCGTGAGATATGCCGTCTGTGGTTAAGCACAGATGCCCATTGCTGCTGTGCCTGTGGGTAGGGTGCACGGGGCCAGTGAAGACCAGCAAGAGCTTTCAGGGCTGGCCCCTTCCTTGTGGGAGAAGGAGCCGGACGTTTGCCTTTTCGGAAAGAGGCTCTGACGAGAACGAGCGCCGTGAGATATGCCGTCAGTGGTTAAGCACAGATGCCCAGTGCTGTTGTGCCTGTGGGTAGGGTGCACGGGGACAGTGAAGACCAGCAAGAGCTTTCAGGGCTGGCCCCTTCCTTGTGGGAGAAGGAGCCGGACGTTTGCCTTTTCGGAAAGAGGCTCTGCCGAGAACGAGCGCCGTGAGATATGCCGTCAGTGGTTAAGCACAGATGCCCAGTGCTGTTGTGCCTGTGGGTAGGTTGCACGGGGACAGTGAAGACCAGCAAGAGCTTTCAGGGCTGGCCCCTTCCTTGTGGGAGAAGGAGCCGGACGTTTGCCTTTTCGGAAAGAGGCTCTGCCGAGAACGAGCGCCGTGAGATGCTGAGTCTCTGGGAAAGCACAGATGCCCAGTGCTGTTGTGCCTGTGGGTAGGGTGCACGGGGACAGTGAAGACCAGCAAGAGCTTTCAGGGCTGGCCCCTTCCTTGTGGGAGAAGGAGCCGGACGTTTGCCTTTTCGGAAAGAGGCTCTGCCGAGAGCGATCGCAGTGAGATGCTGAGTCTCTGGGAAAGCACAGATGCCCAGTGCTGTTGTGCCTGTGGGTAGGGTGCACGGGGACAGTGAAGACCAGCAAGTACTTTCAGGGCTGGCCCCTTCCTTGTGGGAGAAGGAGCCGGACGTTTGCCTTTTCGGAAAGAGGCTCTGCCGAGAACGAGCGCCGTGAGATATGCCGTCTGAGGTTAAGCACAGATGCCCATTGCTGTTGTGCCTGTGGATAGGGTGCACGGGGCCAGTGAAGACCAGCAAGAGCTTTCAGGACTGGCCCCATCCTTGTGGGAGAAGGAGCCGGACGTTTGCCTTTTCGGAAAGAGGCTCTGCCGAGAATGAGCGCCGTGAGATGCTGAGTCTCTGGGAAAGCACAGATGCCCAGTGCTGTTGTGCCTGTGGGTAGGGTGCACGGGGACAGTGAAGACCAGCAAGAGCTTTCAGGGCTGGCCCCTTCCTTGTGGGAGAAGGAGCCAGACGTTTGCCTTTTCGGAAAGAGGCTCTGCCGAGAACAAGCGCCGTGAGATATGCCGTCTGAGGTTAAGCACAGATGCCAAGTGCTGTTGTGCCTGTGGGTAGGGTGCACGGGGACAGTGAAGACCAGCAAGAGTTTTCAGGGCTGGCCCCTTCCTTGTGGGAGAAGGAGCCGGACGTTTGCCTTTTCGGAAAGAGGCTCTGCCGAGAGCGCACGCCGTGAGATATGCCGTCTGTGGTTAAGCACAGATGCCCAGTGCTGCTGTGCCTGTGGATAGGGTGTTTGGGGACGGTTAAGACCAGCAAGAGCTTTCAGGGCTGGCCCCTTCCTTGTGGGAGAAGGAGCCGGACATTTGCCTTTTCGGAAAGAGGCTCTGCCGAGAGCGAACGCAGTGACATGCTGAGTCTCTGGGAAAGCACAGATGCCCAGTGCTGTTGTGCCTGTGGGTAGGGTGCACGGGGACAGTGAAGACCAGCAAGAGCTTTCAGGGCTGGCCCCTTCCTTGTGGGAGAAGGAGCCGGACGTTTGCCTTTTCGGAAAGAGGCTCTGCCGAGAACGAGCGCCGTGAGATGCTGAGTCTCTGGGAAAGCACAGATGCCCAGTGCTGTTGTGCCTGTGGGTAGGGTGCACGGGGACAAAGAAGACCAACAAGAGCTTTCAGGGCTGGCCCCTTCCTTGTGGGAGAAGGAGCCGGACGTTTGCCTTTTCGGAAAGAGGCTCTGCCGAGAACGAGCGCCGTGAGATATGCCGTCTAAGGTTAAGCACAGATGCCCAGTGCTGTTGTGCCTGTGGGTAGGTTGCATGGGGACAGTGAAGACCAGCAAGAGCTTTCAGGGCTGGCCCCTTCCTTGTGGGAGAAGGAGCCGGACGTTTGCCTTTTCGGAAAGAGGCTCTGCCGAGAACGAGCGCCGTGAGATGCTGAGTCTCTGGGAAAGCACAGATGCCCAGTGCTGTTGTGCCTGTGGATAGGGTGCACGGGGACAGTGAAGACCAGCAAGAGCTTTCAGGGCTGGCCCCTTCCTTGTGGGAGAAGGAGCCGGACGTTTGCCTTTTCGGAAAGAGGCTCTGCCGAGAGCGATCGCAGTGAGATGCTGAGTCTCTGGGAAAGCACAGATGCCCAGTGCTGTTGTGCCTGTGGGTAGGGTGCCCGGGGACAGTGAAGACCAGCAAGAACTTTCAGGGCTGGCCCCTTCCTTGTGGGAGAAGGAGCCGGACGTTTGCCTTTTCGGAAAGAGGCTCTGCCGAGAACGAACGCCGTGAGATATGCCGTCTGTGGTTAAGCACAGATGCCCAGTGCTGTTGTGCCTGTGGATAGGGTGCACGGGGACAGTGAAGACCAGCAAGAGCTTTCAGGGCTGGCCCCTTCCTTGTGGGAGAAGGAGCCGGACGTTTGCCTTTTCGGAAAGAGGCTCTGCCGAGAACGAGCGCCGTGAGATATGCCGTCTGTGGTTAAGCACAGATGCCCAGTGCTGTTGTGCCTGTGGGTAGGGTGCACGGGGACGGTTAAGACCAGCAAGAGCTTTCAGGGCTGGCCCCTTCCTTGTGGGAGAAGGAGCCGGACGTTTGCCTTTTCGGAAAGAGGCTCTGCCGAGAACGAGCGCCGTGAGATATGCCGTCTGTGGTTAAGCACAGATGCCCAGTGCTGTTGTGCCTGTAGATAGGGTGTTTGGGGACGGTTAAGACCAGCAAGAGCTTTCAGGGCTGGCCCCTTCCTTGTGGGAGAAGGAGCCGGACGTTTGCCTTTTCGGAAAGAGGCTCTGCCGAGAACGAGCGCCGTGAGATGCTGAGTCTCTGGGAAAGCACAGATGCCCAGTGCTGTTGTGCCTGTGGGTAGGGTGCACGGGGCCAGTGAAGACCAGCAAGAGCTTTCAGGGCTGGCCCCTTCCTTGTGGGAGAAGGAGCCGGACGTTTGCCTTTTCGGAAAGAGGCTCTGCCGAGAACGAGCGCCGTGAGATATGCCGTCTGTGGTTAAGCACAGATGCCCATTGCTGTTGTGCCTGTGGATAGGGTGCACGGGGACAGTGAAGACCAGCAAGAGCTTTCAGGGCTGGCCCCTTCCTTGTGGGAGAAGGAGCCGGACGTTTGCCTTTTCGGAAAGAGGCTCTGCCGAGAACGAGCGCCGTGAGATGCTGAGTCTCTGGGAAAGCACAGATGCCCAGTGCTGTTGTGCCTGTGGGTAGGGTGCACGGGGACAGTGAAGACCAGCAAGAGCTTTCAGGACTGGCCCCTTCCTTGTGGGAGAAGGAGCCGGACGTTTGCCTTTTCGGAAAGAGGCTCTGCCGAGAACGAGCGCCGTGAGATGCTGAGTCTCTGGTTAAGCACAGATGCCCAGTGCTGTTGTGCCTGTGGGTAGGGTGCACGGGGCCAGTGAAGACCAGCAAGAGCTTTCAGGGCTGGCCCCTTCCTTGTGGGAGAAGGAGCCGGACGTTTGCCTTTTCGGAAAGAGGCTCTGCCGAGAACGAGCGCCGTGAGATGCTGTGTCTCTGGGAAAGCACAGATGCCCAGTGCTGTTGTGCCTGTGGGTAGGGTGCCCGGGGACAGTGAAGACCAGCAAGAGCTTTCAGGGCTGGCACCTTCCTTGTGGGAGAAGGAGCCGGACGTTTGCCTTTTCGGAAAGAGGCTCTGCCGAGAACGAGCGCCGTGAGATATGCCGTCTGTGGTTAAGCACAGATGCCCAGTGCTGTTGTGCCTGTGGGTAGGGTGCACGGGGACAGTGAAGACCAGCAAGAGCTTTCAGGGCTGGCCCCTTCCTTGTGGGAGAAGGAGCCGGACGTTTGCCTTTTCGGAAAGAGGCTCTGCCGAGAACGAGCGCCGTGAGATATGCCGTCTGTGGTTAAGCACAGATGCCCAGTGCTGTTGTGCCTGTGGGTAGGGTGCACGGGGACGGTTAAGACCAGCAAGAGCTTTCAGGGCTGGCCCCTTCCTTGTGGGAGAAGGAGCCGGACGTTTGCCTTTTCGGAAAGAGGCTCTGCCGAGAACGAGCGCCGTGAGATATGCCGTCTGTGGTTAAGCACAGATGCCCAGTGCTGTTGTGCCTGTAGATAGGGTGTTTGGGGACGGTTAAGACCAGCAAGAGCTTTCAGGGCTGGCCCCTTCCTTGTGGGAGAAGGAGCCGGACGTTTGCCTTTTCGGAAAGAGGCTCTGCCGAGAACGAGCGCCGTGAGATGCTGAGTCTCTGGGAAAGCACAGATGCCCAGTGCTGTTGTGCCTGTGGGTAGGGTGCACGGGGACAGTGAAGACCAGCAAGAGCTTTCAGGGCTGGCCCCTTCCTTGTGGGAGAAGGAGCCGGACGTTTGCCTTTTCGGAAAGAGGCTCTGCCGAGAACGAGCGCCGTGAGATGCTGAGTCTCTGGGAAAGCACAGATGCCCAGTGCTGTTGTGCCTGTGGGTAGGGTGCACGGGGACAGTGAAGACCAGCAAGAGCTTTCAGGACTGGCCCCATCCTTGTGGGAGAAGGAGCCGGACGTTTGCCTTTTCGGAAAGAGGCTCTGCCGAGAACGAGCGCCGTGAGATGCTGAGTCTCTGGTTAAGCACAGATGCCCAGTGCTGTTGTGCCTGTGGGTAGGGTGCACGGGGACAGTGAAGACCAGCAAGAGCTTTCAGGGCTGGCCCCTTCCTTGTGGGAGAAGGAGCCGGACGTTTGCCTTTTCGGAAAGAGGCTCTGCCGAGAACGAGCGCCGTGAGATGCTGAGTCTCTGGGAAAGCACAGATGCCCAGTGCTGTTGTGCCTGTGGGTAGGGTGCACGGGGCCAGTGAAGACCAGCAAGAGCTTTCAGGGCTGGCACCTTCCTTGTGGGAGAAGGAGCCGGACGTTTGCCTTTTCGGAAAGAGGCTCTGCCGAGAACGAGCGCCGTGAGATATGCCGTCTGTGGTTAAGCACAGATGCCCAGTGCTGTTGTGCCTGTGGGTAGGGTGCACAGGGCCAGTGAAGAGCAGCAAGAGCTTTCAGGGCTGGCCCCTTCCTTGTGGGAGAAGGAGCCGGACGTTTGCCTTTTCGGAAAGAGGCTCTGCCGAGAACGAGCGCCGTGAGATATGCTCTCAGTGGTTAAGCACAGATGCCCAGTGCTGTTGTGCCTGTGGGTAGGGTGCACGGGGACAGTGAAGACCAGCAAGAGCTTTCAGGGCTGGCCCCTTCCTTGTGGGAGAAGGAGCCGGACGTTTGCCTTTTCGGAAAGAGGCTCTGCCGAGAACGAGCGCCGTGAGATGCTGAGTCTCTGGGAAAGCACAGATGCCCAGTGCTGTTGTGCCTGTGGTTAGGGTGCACGGGGACAGTGAAGACCAGCAAGAGCTTTCAGGGCTGGCCCCTTCCTTGTGGGAGAAGGAGCCAGACGTTTGCCTTTTCGGAAAGAGGCTCTGCCGAGAACGAGCGCCGTGATATATGCCGTCTGTGGTTAAGCACAGATGCCCAGTGCTGTTGTGCCTGTGGATACGGTGTTTGGGGACGGTTAAGACCAGCAAGAGCTTTCAGGGCTGGCCCCTTCTTTGTGGGAGAAGGAGCCGGACATTTGCCTTTTCGGAAAGAGGCTCTGCCGAGAGCGATCGCAGTGAGATGCTGAGTCTCTGGGAAAGCACAGATGCCCAGTGCTGTTGTGCCTGTGGGTAGGGTGCACGGGGACAGTGAAGACCAGCAAGAACTTTCAGGGCTGGCCCCTTCCTTGTGGGAGAAGGAGCCGGACGTTTGCCTTTTCGGAAAGAGGCTCTGCCGAGAACGAACGCCGTGAGATATGCCGTCTGTGGTTAAGCACAGATGCCCAGTGCTGTTGTGCCTGTGGATAGGGTGCACGGGGCCAGTGAAGACCAGCAAGAGCTTTCAGGGCTCGCCCCTTCCTTGTGGGAGAAGGAGCCGGACGTTTGCCTTTTCGGAAAGAGGCTCTGCCGAGAACGAGCGCCGTGAGATATGCCGTCTGTGGTTAAGCACAGATGCCCAGTGCTGTTGTGCCTGTGGGTAGGGTGCACGGGGCCAGTGAAGACCAGCAAGAGCTTTCAGGGCTGGCCCCTTCCTTGTGGGAGAAGGAGCCGGACGTTTGCCTTTTCGGAAAGAGGCTCTGCCGAGAACGAGCGCCGTGAGATATGCCGTCTGTGGTTAAGCACAGATGCCCAGTGCTGTTGTGCCTGTAGATAGGGTGTTTGGGGACGGTTAAGACCAGCAAGAGCTTTCAGGGCTGGCCCCTTCCTTGTGGGAGAAGGAGCCGGACGTTTGCCTTTTCGGAAAGAGGCTCTGCCGAGAACGAGCGCCGTGAGATGCTGAGTCTCTGGGAAAGCACAGATGCCCAGTGCTGTTGTGCCTGTGGGTAGGGTGCACGGGGCCAGTGAAGACCAGCAAGAGCTTTCAGGGCTGGCCCCTTCCTTGTGGGAGAAGGAGCCGGACGTTTGCCTTTTCGGAAAGAGGCTCTGCCGAGAACGAGCGCCGTGAGATATGCCGTCTGTGGTTAAGCACAGATGCCCAGTGCTGCTGTGCCTGTGGATAGGGTGCACGGGGCCAGTGAAGACCAGCAAGAGCTTTCAGGGCTGGCCCCTTCCTTGTGGGAGAAGGAGCCGGACGTTTGCCTTTTCGGAAAGAGGCTCTGCCGAGAACGAGCGCCGTGAGATATGCCGTCTGTGGTTAAGCACAGATGCCCAGTGCTGTTGTGCCTGTGGGTAGGGTGCACGGGGCCAGTGAAGACCAGCAAGAGCTTTCAGGGCTGGCCCCTTCCTTGTGGGAGAAGGAGCCGGACGTTTGCCTTTTCGGAAAGAGGCTGTGCCGAGAACGAGCGCCGTGAGATATGCCGTCAGTGGTTAAGCACAGATGCCCAGTGCTGTTGTGCCTGTGGGTAGGGTGCACGGGGCCAGTGAAGACCAGCAAGAGCTTTCAGGGCTGGCCCCTTCCTTGTGGGAGAAGGAGCCGGACGTTTGCCTTTTCGGAAAGAGGCTCTGCCGAGAACGAGCGCCGTGAGATATGCCGTCTGTGGTTAAGCACAGATGCCCAGTGCTGTTGTGCCTGTGGGTAGGGTGCACGGGGCCAGTGAAGACCAGCAAGAGCTTTCAGGGCTGGCCCCTTCCTTGTGGGAGAAGGAGCTGGACGTTTGCCTTTTCGGAAAGAGGCTCTGCCGAGAACGAGCGCCGTGAGATATGCCGTCTGTGGTTAAGCACAGATGCCCAGTGCTGTTGTGCCTGTGGGTAGGGTGCACGGGGCCAGTGAAGACCAGCAAGAGCTTTCAGGGCTGGCCCCTTCCTTGTGGGAGAAGGAGCCGGACGTTTGCCTTTTCGGAAAGAGGCTCTGCCGAGAACGAGCGCCGTGAGATGCTGAGTCTCTGGTTAAGCACAGATGCCCAGTGCTGTTGTGCCTGTGGATAGGGTGCACGGGGACAGTGAAGACCAGCAAGAGCTTTCAGGGCTGGCCCCTTCCTTGTGGGAGAAGGAGCTGGACGTTTGCCTTTTCGGAAAGAGGCTCTGCCGAGAACGAGCGCCGTGAGATGCTGAGTCTCTGGTTAAGCACAGATGCCCAGTGCTGTTGTGCCTGTGGGTAGGGTGCACGGGGACAGTGAAGACCAGCAAGAGCTTTCAGGGCTGGCCCCTTCCTTGTGGGAGAAGGAGCCGGACGTTTGCCTTTTCGGAAAGAGGCTCTGCCGAGAGCGAACGCAGTGACATGCTGAGTCTCTGGGAAAGCACAGATGCCCATTGCTGTTGTGCCTGTGGGTAGGGTGCACGGGGACAGTGAAGACCAGCAAGAACTTTCAGGGCTGGCCCCTTCCTTGTGGGAGAAGGAGCCGGACGTTTGCCTTTTCGGAAAGAGGCTCTGCCGAGAACGAGCGCCGTGAGATGCTGTGTCTCTGGGAAAGCACAGATGCCCAGTGCTGTTGTGCCTGTGGGTAGGGTGCACGGGGCCAGTGAAGACCAGCAAGAGCTTTCAGGGCTGGCCCCTTCCTTGTGGGAGAAGGAGCCGGACGTTTGCCTTTTCAGAAAGAGGCTCTGCCGAGAACGAGCGCCGTGAGATATGCCGTCTGTGGTTAAGCACAGATGCCCATTGCTGCTGTGCCTGTGGATAGGGTGCACGGGGACAGTGAAGACCAGCAAGAGCTTTCAGGGCTGGCCCCTTCCTTGTGGGCGAAGGAGCCGGACGTTTGCCTTTTCGGAAAGAGGCTCTGCCGAGAACGAACGCCGTGAGATATGCCGTCTGTGGTTAAGCACAGATGCCCAGTGCTGTTGTGCCTGTGGATACGGTGTTTGGGGACGGTTAAGACCAGCAAGAGCTTTCAGGGCTGGCCCCTTCCTTGTGGGAGAAGGAGCCGGACGTTTGCCTTTTCGGAAAGAGGCTCTGCCGAGAATGAGCGCCGTGAGATGCTGAGTCTCTGCGAAAGCACAGATGCCCAGTGCTGTTGTGCCTGTGGGTAGGGTGCACGGGGACAGTGAAGACCAGCAAGAGCTTCCAGGGCTGGCCCCTTCCTTGTGGGAGAAGGAACCAGACGTTTGCCTTTTCGGAAAGAGGCTCTGCCGAGAACGAGCGCCGTGAGATATGCCGTCTGAGGTTAAGCACAGATGCCCATTGCTGTTGTGCCTGTGGGTAGGGTGCACGGGGACAGTGAAGACCAGCAAGAGTTTTCAGGGCTGGCCCCTTCCTTGTGGGAGAAGGAGCCGGACGTTTGCCTTTTCGGAAAGAGGCTCTGCCGATAGCGAACGCCGTGAGATATGCCGTCTGTGGTTAAGCACAGATGCCCAGTGCTGTTGTGCCTGTGGATAGGGTGTTTGGGGACGGTTAAGACCAGCAAGAGCTTTCAGGGCTGGCCCCTTCCTTGTGGGAGAAGGAGCCGGACGTTTGCGTTTTCGGAAAGAGGCTCTGCCAAGAGCGAACGCAGTGACATGCTGAGTCTCTGGGAAAGCACAGATGCCCAGTGCTGTTGTGCCTGTGGGTAGGGTGCACGGGGACAGTGAAGACCAGCAAGAGCTTTCAGGGCTGGCCCCTTCCTTGTGGGAGAAGGAGCCGGACGTTTGCCTTTTCGGAAAGAGGCTCTGCCGAGAACGAGCGCCGTGAGATATGCCGTCTGAGGTTAAGCACAGATGCCCATTGCTGTTGTGCCTGTGGGTAGGGTGCACGGGGACAAAGAAGACCAGCAAGAGCTTTCAGGGCTGGCCCCTTCCTTGTGGGAGAAGGAGCCGGACGTTTGCCTTTTCGGAAAGAGGCTCTGCCGAGAACGAGCGCCGTGAGATATGCCGTCTCTGGGAAAGCACAGATGCCCAGTGCTGCTCTGCCTGTGGATAGGGTGCACAGGGACAGTGAAGACCAGCAAGAGCTTTCAGGGCTGGCCCCTTCCTTGTGGGAGAAGGAGCCGGACGTTTGCCTTTTCGGAAAGAGGCTCTGCCGAGAACGAGCGCCGTGAGATATGCCGTCTGTGGTTAAGCACAGATGCCCAGTGCTGTTGTGCCTGTGGGTAGGGTGCACGGGGACAAAGAAGACCAGCAAGAGCTTTCAGGGCTGGCCCCTTCCTTGTGGGAGAAGGAGCCGGACGTTTGCCTTTTCGGAAAGAGGCTCTGCCGAGAGCGAATGCCGTGAGATATGCCGTCTGTGGTTAAGCACAGATGCCCAGTGCTGTTGTGCCTGTAGATAGGGTGTTTGGGGACGGTTAAGACCAGCAAGAGCTTTCAGGGCTGGCCCCTTCCTTGTGGGAGAAGGAGCCGGACGTTTGCCTTTTCGGAAAGAGGCTCTGCCGAGAACGAGCGCCGTGAGATATGCCGTCTGAGGTTAAGCACAGATGCCCAGTGCTGTTGTGCCTGTGGGAAGGGTGCATGGGGACAGTGAAGACCAGCAAGAGCTTTCAGCGCTGGCCCCTTCCTTGTGGGAGAAGGAGCCGGACGTTTGCCTTTTCGGAAAGAGGCTCTGCCGAGAACGAGCGCCGTGAGATGCTGAGTCTCTGGGAAAGCACAGATGCCCAGTGCTGTTGTGCCTGTGGGTAGGTTGCACGGGGACAGTGAAGACCAGCAAGAGCTTTCAGGGCTGGCCCCTTCCTTGTGGGAGAAGGAGCCGGACGTTTGCCTTTTCGGAAAGAGGCTCTGCCGAGAACGAGCGCCGTGAGATATGCCGTCTGTGGTTAAGCACAGATGCCCAGTGCTGCTGTGCCTGTGGATAGGGTGCACGGGGACAGTGAAGACCAGCAAGAGCTTTCAGGGCTGGCCCCTTCCTTGTGGGAGAAGGAGCCGGACGTTTGCCTTTTCGGAAAGAGGCTCTGCCGAGAACGAGCGCCGTGAGATATGCCGTCTGTGGTTAAGCACAGATGCCCAGTGCTGTTGTGCCTGTGGGTAGGGTGCACGGGGACAAAGAAGACCAACAAGAGCTTTCAGGGCTGGCCCCTTCCTTGTGGGAGAAGGAGCCGGACGTTTGCCTTTTCGGAAAGAGGCTCTGCCGAGAACGAGCGCCGTGAGATATGCCGTCAGTGGTTAAGCACAGATGCCCAGTGCTGTTGTGCCTGTGGGAAGGGTGCATGGGGACAGTGAAGACCAGCAAGAGCTTTCAGCGCTGGCCCCTTCCTTGTGGGAGAAGGAGCCGGACGTTTGCCTTTTCGGAAAGAGGCTCTGCCGAGAACGAGCGCCGTGAGATGCTGAGTCTCTGGGAAAGCACAGATGCCCAGTGCTGTTGTGCCTGTGGTTAGGGTGCACGGGGCCAGTGAAGACCAGCAAGAGCTTTCAGGGCTGGCCCCTTCCTTGTGGGAGAAGGAGCCGGACGTTTGCCTTTTCGGAAAGAGGCTCTGCCGAGAACGAGCGCCGTGAGATATGCCGTCTGTGGTTAAGGACAGATGCCCAGTGCTGTTGTGCCTGTGGATAGGGTGCACGGGGCCAGTGAAGACCAGCAAGAGCTTTCAGGGCTGGCCCCTTCCTTGTGGGAGAAGGAGCCGGACGTTTGCCTTTTCGGAAAGAGGCTCTGCCGAGAACGAGCGCCGTGAGATATGCCGTCTGTGGTTAAGCACAGATGCCCAGTGCTGTTGTGCCTATGCATAGAGTGCACGGGGCCAGTGAAGACCAGCAAGAGCTTTCAGGGCTGGCCCCTTCCTTGTGGGAGAAGGAGCCGGATGTTTGCCTTTTCGGAAAGAGGCTCTGCCGAGAACGAGCGCCGTGAGATATGCCGTCAGTGGTTAAGCACAGATGCCCAGTGCTGTTGTGCCTGTGGGTAGGGTGCACGGGGACAGTGAAGACCAGCAAGAGCTTTCAGCGCTGGCCCCTTCCTTGTGGGAGAAGGAGCCGGACGTTTGCCTTTTCGGAAAGAGGCTCTGCCGAGAACGAGCGCCGTGAGATGCTGAGTCTCTGGGAAAGCACAGATGCCCAGTGCTGTTGTGCCTGTGGGTAGGGTGCACGGGGACAGTGAAGACCAGCAAGAGCTTTCAGGGCTGGCCCCTTCCTTGTGGGAGAAGGAGCTGGACGTTTGCCTTTTCAGAAAGAGGCTCTGCCGAGAGCGAACGCAGTGAGATGCTGAGTCTCTGGGAAAGCACAGATGCCCAGTGCTGTTGTGCCTGTGGATAGGGTGCACGGGGCCAGTGAAGACCAGCAAGAGCTTTCAGGGCTGGCCCCTTCCTTGTGGGAGAAGGAGCCGGACGTTTGCCTTTTCGGAAAGAGGCTCTGCCGAGAACGAGCGCCGTGAGATATGCCGTCTGTGGTTAAGCACAGATGCCCAGTGCTGTTGTGCCTGTGGTTAGGGTGCACGGGGCCAGTGAAGACCAGCAAGAGCTTTCAGGGCTGGCCCCTTCCTTGTGGGAGAAGGAGCCGGACGTTTGCCTTTTCGGAAAGAGGCTCTGCCGAGAGAGAACGCAGTGAGATGCTGAGTCTCTGGGAAAGCACAGATGCCCAGTGCTGTTGTGCCTGTGGTTAGGGTGCACGGGGACAGTGAAGACCAGCAAGAGCTTTCAGGGCTGGCCCCTTCCTTGTGGGAGAAGGAGCCAGACGTTTGCCTTTTCGGAAAGAGGCTCTGCCGAGAACGAGCGCCGTGATATATGCCGTCTGTGGTTAAGCACAGATGCCCAGTGCTGTTGTGCCTGTGGATACGGTGTTTGGGGACGGTTAAGACCAGCAAGAGCTTTCAGGGCTGGCCCCTTCTTTGTGGGAGAAGGAGCCGGACATTTGCCTTTTCGGAAAGAGGCTCTGCCGAGAGCGATCGCAGTGAGATGCTGAGTCTCTGGGAAAGCACAGATGCCCAGTGCTGTTGTGCCTGTGGGTAGGGTGCACGGGGACAGTGAAGACCAGCAAGAACTTTCAGGGCTGGCCCCTTCCTTGTGGGAGAAGGAGCCGGACGTTTGCCTTTTCGGAAAGAGGCTCTGCCGAGAACGAACGCCGTGAGATATGCCGTCTGTGGTTAAGCACAGATGCCCAGTGCTGTTGTGCCTGTGGATAGGGTGCACGGGGCCAGTGAAGACCAGCAAGAGCTTTCAGGGCTCGCCCCTTCCTTGTGGGAGAAGGAGCCGGACGTTTGCCTTTTCGGAAAGAGGCTCTGCCGAGAACGAGCGCCGTGAGATATGCCGTCTGTGGTTAAGCACAGATGCCCAGTGCTGTTGTGCCTGTGGGTAGGGTGCACGGGGCCAGTGAAGACCAGCAAGAGCTTTCAGGGCTGGCCCCTTCCTTGTGGGAGAAGGAGCCGGACGTTTGCCTTTTCGGAAAGAGGCTCTGCCGAGAACGAGCGCCGTGAGATATGCCGTCTGTGGTTAAGCACAGATGCCCAGTGCTGTTGTGCCTGTAGATAGGGTGTTTGGGGACGGTTAAGACCAGCAAGAGCTTTCAGGGCTGGCCCCTTCCTTGTGGGAGAAGGAGCCGGACGTTTGCCTTTTCGGAAAGAGGCTCTGCCGAGAACGAGCGCCGTGAGATGCTGAGTCTCTGGGAAAGCACAGATGCCCAGTGCTGTTGTGCCTGTGGGTAGGGTGCACGGGGACAGTGAAGACCAGCAAGAGCTTTCAGGGCTGGCCCCTTCCTTGTGGGAGAAGGAGCCAGACGTTTGCCTTTTCGGAAAGAGGCTCTGCCGAGAACGAGCGCCGTGAGATATGCCGTCTGAGGTTAAGCACAGATGCCCATTGCTGTTGTGCCTGTGGATAGGGTGCACGGGGCCAGTGAAGACCAGCAAGAGCTTTCAGGGCTGGCCCCTTCCTTGTGGGAGAAGGAGCCGGACGTTTGCCTTTTCGGAAAGAGGCTCTGCCGAGAACGAGCGCCGTGAGATATGCCGTCAGTGGTTAAGCACAGATGCCCAGTGCTGTTGTGCCTGTGGGTAGGGTGCACGGGGCCAGTGAAGACCAGCAAGAGCTTTCAGGGCTGGCCCCTTCCTTGTGGGAGAAGGAGCCGGACGTTTGCCTTTTCGGAAAGAGGCTGTGCCGAGAACGAGCGCCGTGAGATATGCCGTCAGTGGTTAAGCACAGATGCCCAGTGCTGTTGTGCCTGTGGGTAGGGTGCACGGGGCCAGTGAAGACCAGCAAGAGCTTTCAGGGCTGGCCCCTTCCTTGTGGGAGAAGGAGCCGGACGTTTGCCTTTTCGGAAAGAGGCTCTGCCGAGAACGAGCGCCGTGAGATATGCCGTCTGTGGTTAAGCACAGATGCCCAGTGCTGTTGTGCCTGTGGGTAGGGTGCACGGGGACAGTGAAGACCAGCAAGAGCTTTCAGGGCTGGCCCCTTCCTTGTGGGAGAAGGAGCTGGACGTTTGCCTTTTCGGAAAGAGGCTCTGCCGAGAACGAGCGCCGTGAGATATGCCGTCTGTGGTTAAGCACAGATGCCCAGTGCTGTTGTGCCTGTGGGTAGGGTGCACGGGGCCAGTGAAGACCAGCAAGAGCTTTCAGGGCTGGCCCCTTCCTTGTGGGAGAAGGAGCCGGACGTTTGCCTTTTCGGAAAGAGGCTCTGCCGAGAACGAGCGCCGTGAGATGCTGAGTCTCTGGGAAAGCACAGATGCCCAGTGCTGTTGTGCCTGTGGATAGGGTGCACGCGGACAGTGAAGACCAGCAAGAGCTTTCAGGGCTGGCCCCTTCCTTGTGGGAGAAGGAGCTGGACGTTTGCCTTTTCGGAAAGAGGCTCTGCCGAGAACGAGCGCCGTGAGATGCTGAGTCTCTGGTTAAGCACAGATGCCCAGTGCTGTTGTGCCTGTGGGTAGGGTGCACGGGGCCAGTGAAGACCAGCAAGAGCTTTCAGGGCTGGCCCCTTCCTTGTAGGAGAAGGAGCCGGACGTTTGCCTTTTCAGAAAGAGGCTCTGCCGAGAACGAGCGCCGTGAGATATGCCGTCTGTGGTTAAGCACAGATGCCCAGTGCTGTTGTGCCTGTGCGTAGGGTGCACGGGGACAGTGAAGACCAGCAAGAGCTTTCAGGGCTGGCCCCTTCCTTGTGCGAGAAGGAGCCGGACGTTTGCCTTTTCGGAAAGAGGCTCTGCCGAGAGCGAACGCAGTGACATGCTGAGTCTCTGGGAAAGCACAGATGCCCATTGCTGTTGTGCCTGTGGGTAGGGTGCACGGGGACAGTGAAGACCAGCAAGAACTTTCAGGGCTGGCCCCTTCCTTGTGGGAGAAGGAGCCGGACGTTTGCCTTTTCGGAAAGAGGCTCTGCCGAGAACGAGCGCCGTGAGATGCTGTGTCTCTGGGAAAGCACAGATGCCCAGTGCTGTTGTGCCTGTGGGTAGGGTGCACGGGGCCAGTGAAGACCAGCAAGAGCTTTCAGGGCTGGCCCCTTCCTTGTGGGCGAAGGAGCCGGACGTTTGCCTTTTCGGAAAGAGGCTCTGCCGAGAACGAACGCCGTGAGATATGCCGTCTGTGGTTAAGCACAGATGCCCAGTGCTGTTGTGCCTGTGGATACGGTGTTTGGGGACGGTTAAGACCAGCAAGAGCTTTCAGGGCTGGCCCCTTCCTTGTGGGAGAAGGAGCCGGACGTTTGCCTTTTCGGAAAGAGGCTCTGCCGAGAATGAGCGCCGTGAGATGCTGAGTCTCTGCGAAAGCACAGATGCCCAGTGCTGTTGTGCCTGTGGGTAGGGTGCACGGGGACAGTGAAGACCAGCAAGAGCTTCCAGGGCTGGCCCCTTCCTTGTGGGAGAAGGAACCAGACGTTTGCCTTTTCGGAAAGAGGCTCTGCCGAGAACGAGCGCCGTGAGATATGCCGTCTGAGGTTAAGCACAGATGCCCATTGCTGTTGTGCCTGTGGGTAGGGTGCACGGGGACAGTGAAGACCAGCAAGAGTTTTCAGGGCTGGCCCCTTCCTTGTGGGAGAAGGAGCCGGACGTTTGCCTTTTCGGAAAGAGGCTCTGCCGATAGCGAACGCCGTGAGATATGCCGTCTGTGGTTAAGCACAGATGCCCAGTGCTGTTGTGCCTGTGGATAGGGTGTTTGGGGACGGTTAAGACCAGCAAGAGCTTTCAGGGCTGGCCCCTTCCTTGTGGGAGAAGGAGCCGGACGTTTGCGTTTTCGGAAAGAGGCTCTGCCAAGAGCGAACGCAGTGACATGCTGAGTCTCTGGGAAAGCACAGATGCCCAGTGCTGTTGTGCCTGTGGGTAGGGTGCACGGGGACAGTGAAGACCAGCAAGAGCTTTCAGGGCTGGCCCCTTCCTTGTGGGAGAAGGAGCCGGACGTTTGCCTTTTCGGAAAGAGGCTCTGCCGAGAACGAGCGCCGTGAGATATGCCGTCTGAGGTTAAGCACAGATGCCCATTGCTGTTGTGCCTGTGGGTAGGGTGCACGGGGACAAAGAAGACCAGCAAGAGCTTTCAGGGCTGGCCCCTTCCTTGTGGGAGAAGGAGCCGGACGTTTGCCTTTTCGGAAAGAGGCTCTGCCGAGAACGAGCGCCGTGAGATATGCCGTCTCTGGGAAAGCACAGATGCCCAGTGCTGCTCTGCCTGTGGATAGGGTGCACAGGGACAGTGAAGACCAGCAAGAGCTTTCAGGGCTGGCCCCTTCCTTGTGGGAGAAGGAGCCGGACGTTTGCCTTTTCGGAAAGAGGCTCTGCCGAGAACGAGCGCCGTGAGATATGCCGTCAGTGGTTAAGCACAGATGCCCAGTGCTGTTGTGCCTGTGGGTAGGGTGCACGGGGCCAGTGAAGACCAGCAAGAGCTTTCAGGGCTGGCCCCTTCCTTGTGGGAGAAGGAGCCGGACGTTTGCCTTTTCGGAAAGAGGCTGTGCCGAGAACGAGCGCCGTGAGATATGCCGTCAGTGGTTAAGCACAGATGCCCAGTGCTGTTGTGCCTGTGGGTAGGGTGCACGGGGCCAGTGAAGACCAGCAAGAGCTTTCAGGGCTGGCCCCTTCCTTGTGGGAGAAGGAGCCGGACGTTTGCCTTTTCGGAAAGAGGCTCTGCCGAGAACGAGCGCCGTGAGATATGCCGTCTGTGGTTAAGCACAGATGCCCAGTGCTGTTGTGCCTGTGGGTAGGGTGCACGGGGACAGTGAAGACCAGCAAGAGCTTTCAGGGCTGGCCCCTTCCTTGTGGGAGAAGGAGCCGGACGTTTGCCTTTTCGGAAAGAGGCTCTGCCGAGAACGAGCGCCGTGAGATATGCCGTCTATGGTTAAGCACAGATGCCCAGTGCTGTTGTGCCTGTGGGTAGGGTGCACGGGGACAGTGAAGACCAGCAAGAGCTTTCAGGGCTGGCCCCTTCCTTGTGGGAGAAGGAGCCGGACGTTTGCCTTTTCGGAAAGAGGCTCTGCCGAGAACGAGCGCCGTGAGATGCTGAGTCTCTGGGAAAGCACAGATGCCCAGTGCTGTTGTGCCTGTGGATAGGGTGCACGCGGACAGTGAAGACCAGCAAGAGCTTTCAGGGCTGGCCCCTTCCTTGTGGGAGAAGGAGCTGGACGTTTGCCTTTTCGGAAAGAGGCTCTGCCGAGAACGAGCGCCGTGAGATGCTGAGTCTCTGGTTAAGCACAGATGCCCAGTGCTGTTGTGCCTGTGGGTAGGGTGCACGGGGCCAGTGAAGACCAGCAAGAGCTTTCAGGGCTGGCCCCTTCCTTGTGGGAGAAGGAGCCGGACGTTTGCCTTTTCAGAAAGAGGCTCTGCCGAGAACGAGCGCCGTGAGATATGCCGTCTGTGGTTAAGCACAGATGCCCAGTGCTGTTGTGCCTGTGCGTAGGGTGCACGGGGACAGTGAAGACCAGCAAGAGCTTTCAGGGCTGGCCCCTTCCTTGTGCGAGAAGGAGCCGGACGTTTGCCTTTTCGGAAAGAGGCTCTGCCGAGAGCGAACGCAGTGACATGCTGAGTCTCTGGGAAAGCACAGATGCCCATTGCTGTTGTGCCTGTGGGTAGGGTGCACGGGGACAGTGAAGACCAGCAAGAACTTTCAGGGCTGGCCCCTTCCTTGTGGGAGAAGGAGCCGGACGTTTGCCTTTTCGGAAAGAGGCTCTGCCGAGAACGAGCGCCGTGAGATGCTGTGTCTCTGGGAAAGCACAGATGCCCAGTGCTGTTGTGCCTGTGGGTAGGGTGCACGGGGCCAGTGAAGACCAGCAAGAGCTTTCAGGGCTGGCCCCTTCCTTGTGGGCGAAGGAGCCGGACGTTTGCCTTTTCGGAAAGAGGCTCTGCCGAGAACGAACGCCGTGAGATATGCCGTCTGTGGTTAAGCACAGATGCCCAGTGCTGTTGTGCCTGTGGATACGGTGTTTGGGGACGGTTAAGACCAGCAAGAGCTTTCAGGGCTGGCCCCTTCCTTGTGGGAGAAGGAGCCGGACGTTTGCCTTTTCGGAAAGAGGCTCTGCCGAGAATGAGCGCCGTGAGATGCTGAGTCTCTGCGAAAGCACAGATGCCCAGTGCTGTTGTGCCTGTGGGTAGGGTGCACGGGGACAGTGAAGACCAGCAAGAGCTTCCAGGGCTGGCCCCTTCCTTGTGGGAGAAGGAACCAGACGTTTGCCTTTTCGGAAAGAGGCTCTGCCGAGAACGAGCGCCGTGAGATATGCCGTCTGAGGTTAAGCACAGATGCCCATTGCTGTTGTGCCTGTGGGTAGGGTGCACGGGGACAGTGAAGACCAGCAAGAGTTTTCAGGGCTGGCCCCTTCCTTGTGGGAGAAGGAGCCGGACGTTTGCCTTTTCGGAAAGAGGCTCTGCCGATAGCGAACGCCGTGAGATATGCCGTCTGTGGTTAAGCACAGATGCCCAGTGCTGTTGTGCCTGTGGATAGGGTGTTTGGGGACGGTTAAGACCAGCAAGAGCTTTCAGGGCTGGCCCCTTCCTTGTGGGAGAAGGAGCCGGACGTTTGCGTTTTCGGAAAGAGGCTCTGCCAAGAGCGAACGCAGTGACATGCTGAGTCTCTGGGAAAGCACAGATGCCCAGTGCTGTTGTGCCTGTGGGTAGGGTGCACGGGGACAGTGAAGACCAGCAAGAGCTTTCAGGGCTGGCCCCTTCCTTGTGGGAGAAGGAGCCGGACGTTTGCCTTTTCGGAAAGAGGCTCTGCCGAGAACGAGCGCCGTGAGATATGCCGTCTGAGGTTAAGCACAGATGCCCATTGCTGTTGTGCCTGTGGGTAGGGTGCACGGGGACAAAGAAGACCAGCAAGAGCTTTCAGGGCTGGCCCCTTCCTTGTGGGAGAAGGAGCCGGACGTTTGCCTTTTCGGAAAGAGGCTCTGCCGAGAACGAGCGCCGTGAGATATGCCGTCTCTGGGAAAGCACAGATGCCCAGTGCTGCTCTGCCTGTGGATAGGGTGCACAGGGACAGTGAAGACCAGCAAGAGCTTTCAGGGCTGGCCCCTTCCTTGTGGGAGAAGGAGCCGGACGTTTGCCTTTTCGGAAAGAGGCTCTGCCGAGAACGAGCGCCGTGAGATATGCCGTCTGTGGTTAAGCACAGATGCCCAGTGCTGTTGTGCCTGTGGGTAGGGTGCACGGGGACAAAGAAGACCAGCAAGAGCTTTCAGGGCTGGCCCCTTCCTTGTGGGAGAAGGAGCCGGACGTTTGCCTTTTCGGAAAGAGGCTCTGCCGAGAGCGAATGCCGTGAGATATGCCGTCTGTGGTTAAGCACAGATGCCCAGTGCTGTTGTGCCTGTAGATAGGGTGTTTGGGGACGGTTAAGACCAGCAAGAGCTTTCAGGGCTGGCCCCTTCCTTGTGGGAGAAGGAGCCGGACGTTTGCCTTTTCGGAAAGAGGCTCTGCCGAGAACGAGCGCCGTGAGATATGCCGTCAGTGGTTAAGCACAGATGCCCAGTGCTGTTGTGCCTGTGGGAAGGGTGCATGGGGACAGTGAAGACCAGCAAGAGCTTTCAGCGCTGGCCCCTTCCTTGTGGGAGAAGGAGCCGGACGTTTGCCTTTTCGGAAAGAGGCTCTGCCGAGAACGAGCGCCGTGAGATGCTGAGTCTCTGGGAAAGCACAGATGCCCAGTGCTGTTGTGCCTGTGGGTAGGGTGCACGGGGCCAGTGAAGACCAGCAAGAGCTTTCAGGGCTGGCCCCTTCCTTGTGGGAGAAGGAGCCGGACGTTTGCCTTTTCGGAAAGAGGCTCTGCCGAGAAGGAGCGCCGTGAGATATGCCGTCTGTGGTTAAGGACAGATGCCCAGTGCTGTTGTGCCTGTGGATAGGGTGCACGGGGCCAGTGAAGACCAGCAAGAGCTTTCAGGGCTGGCCCCTTCCTTGTGGGAGAAGGAGCCGGACGTTTGCCTTTTCGGAAAGAGGCTCTGCCGAGAACGAGCGCCGTGAGATATGCCGTCTGTGGTTAAGCACAGATGCCCAGTGCTGTTGTGCCTATGCATAGAGTGCACGGGGCCAGTGAAGACCAGCAAGAGCTTTCAGGGCTGGCCCCTTCCTTGTGGGAGAAGGAGCCGGATGTTTGCCTTTTCGGAAAGAGGCTCTGCCGAGAACGAGCGCCGTGAGATATGCCGTCAGTGGTTAAGCACAGATGCCCAGTGCTGTTGTGCCTGTGGGTAGGGTGCACGGGGACAGTGAAGACCAGCAAGAGCTTTCAGGGCTGGCCCCTTCCTTGTGGGAGAAGGAGCCGGACGTTTGCCTTTTCGGAAAGAGGCTCTGCCGAGAACGAGCGTCGTTAGATGCTGAGTCTCTGGGAAAGCACAGATGCCCAGTGCTGTTGTGCCTGTGGGTAGGGTGCACGGGGACAGTGAAGACCAGCAAGAGCTTTCAGGGCTGGCCCCTTCCTTGTGGGAGAAGGAGCTGGACGTTTGCCTTTTCAGAAAGAGGCTCTGCCGAGAGCGAACGCAGTGAGATGCTGAGTCTCTGGGAAAGCACAGATGCCCAGTGCTGTTGTGCCTGTGGATAGGGTGCACGGGGCCAGTGAAGACCAGCAAGAGCTTTCAGGGCTGGCCCCTTCCTTGTGGGAGAAGGAGCCGGACGTTTGCCTTTTCGGAAAGAGGCTCTGCCGAGAGCGCACGCCGTGAGATATGCCGTCTGTGGTTAAGCACAGATGCCCAGTGCTGCTGTGCCTGTGGATAGGGTGTTTGGGGACGGTTAAGACCAGCAAGAGCTTTCAGGGCTGGCCCCTTCCTTGTGGGAGAAGGAGCCGGACATTTGCCTTTTCGGAAAGAGGCTCTGCCGAGAGCGAACGCAGTGACATGCTGAGTCTCTGGGAAAGCACAGATGCCCAGTGCTGTTGTGCCTGTGGGTAGGGTGCACGGGGACAGTGAAGACCAGCAAGAGCTTTCAGGGCTGGCCCCTTCCTTGTGGGAGAAGGAGCCGGACGTTTGCCTTTTCGGAAAGAGGCTCTGCCGAGAACGAGCGCCATGAGATATGCCGTCTGTGCTTAAGCACAGATGCCCAGTGCTGTTGTGCCTGTGGTTAGGGTGCACGGGGCCAGTGAAGACCAGCAAGAGCTTTCAGGGCTGGCCCCTTCCTTGTGGGAGAAGGAGCCGGATGTTTGCCTTTTCGGAAAGAGGCTCTGCCGAGAACGAGCGCCGTGAGATGCTGAGTCTCTGGGAAAGCACAGATGCCCAGTGCTGTTGTGCCTGTTGGTAGGGTGCACGGGGCCAGTGAAGACCAGCAAGAGCTTTCAGGGCTGGCCCCTTCCTTGTGGGAGAAGGAGCCGGACGTTTGCCTTTTCGGAAAGAGGCTCTGCCGAGAGAGAACGCAGTGAGATGCTGAGTCTCTGGGAAAGCACAGATGCCCAGTGCTGTTGTGCCTGTGGGTAGGTTGCACGGGGACAGTGAAGACCAGCAAGAGCTTTCAGGGCTGGCCCCTTCCTTGTGGGAGAAGGAGCCGGACATTTGCCTTTTCGGAAAGAGGCTCTGCCGAGAACGAGCGCCGTGAGATATGCCGTCTGTGGTTAAGCACAGATGCCCATTGCTGCTGTGCCTGTGGATAGGGTGCACGGGGCCAGTGAAGACCAGCAAGAGCTTTCAGGGCTGGCCCCTTCCTTGTGGGAGAAGGAGCCGGACGTTTGCCTTTTCGGAAAGAGGCTCTGCCGAGAACGAGCGCCGTGAGATATGCCGTCTGTGGTTAAGCACAGATGCCCAGTGCTGTTGTGCCTGTTGGTAGGGTGCACGGGGCCAGTGAAGACCAGCAAGAGCTTTCAGGGCTGGCCCCTTCCTTGTGGGAGAAGGAGCCGGACGTTTGCCTTTTCGGAAAGAGGCTCTGCCGAGAACGAGCGCCGTGAGATATGCCGTCAGTGGTTAAGCACAGATGCCCAGTGCTGTTGTGCCTGTGGGAAGGGTGCATGGGGACAGTGAAGACCAGCAAGAGCTTTCAGCGCTGGCCCCTTCCTTGTGGGAGAAGGAGCCGGACGTTTGCCTTTTCGGAAAGAGGCTCTGCCGAGAACGAGCGCCGTGAGATGCTGAGTCTCTGGGAAAGCACAGATGCCCAGTGCTGTTGTGCCTGTGGGTAGGGTGCACGGGGCCAGTGAAGACCAGCAAGAGCTTTCAGGGCTGGCCCCTTCCTTGTGGGAGAAGGAGCCGGACGTTTGCCTTTTCGGAAAGAGGCTCTGCCGAGAACGAGCGCCGTGAGATATGCCGTCTGTGGTTAAGCACAGATGCCCATTGCTGTTGTGCCTGTGGGTAGGGTGCACGGGGACAGTGAAGACCAGCAAGAGCTTTCAGGGCTGGCCCCTTCCTTGTGGGAGAAGGAGCCGGACGTTTGCCTTTTCGGAAAGAGGCTCTGCCGAGAACGAGCGCCGTGAGATATGCCGTCTGTGGTTAAGCACAGATGCCCAGTGCTGTTGTGCCTATGCATAGAGTGCACGGGGCCAGTGAAGACCAGCAAGAGCTTTCAGGGCTGGCCCCTTCCTTGTGGGAGAAGGAGCCGGATGTTTGCCTTTTCGGAAAGAGGCTCTGCCGAGAACGAGCGCCGTGAGATATGCCGTCAGTGGTTAAGCACAGATGCCCAGTGCTGTTGTGCCTGTGGGTAGGGTGCACGGGGCCAGTGAAGACCAGCAAGAGCTTTCAGGGCTGGCCCCTTCCTTGTGGGAGAAGGAGCCGGACGTTTGCCTTTTCGGAAAGAGGCTCTGCCGAGAACGAGCGCCGTGAGCTATGCCGTCAGTGGTTAAGCACAGATGCCCAGTGCTGTTGTGCCTGTGGGTAGGGTGCACGGGGCCAGTGAAGACCAGCAAGAGCTTTCAGGGCTGGCCCCTTCCTTGTGGGAGAAGGAGCCGGACGTTTGCCTTTTCGGAACGAGGCTCTGCCGAGAACGAGCGCCATGAGATATGCCTTCTGTGGTTAAGCACAGATGCCCAGTGCTGTTGTGCCTGTGGTTAGGGTGCACGGGGCCAGTGAAGACCAGCAAGAGCTTTCAGGGCTGGCCCCTTCCTTGTGGGAGAAGGAGCCGGATGTTTGCCTTTTCGGAAAGAGGCTCTGCCGAGAACGAGCGCCGTGAGATGCTGAGTCTCTGGGAAAGCACAGATGCCCAGTGCTGTTGTGCCTGTTGGTAGGGTGCACGGGGCCAGTGAAGACCAGCAAGAGCTTTCAGGGCTGGCCCCTTCCTTGTGGGAGAAGGAGCCGGACGTTTGCCTTTTCGGAAAGAGGCTCTGCCGAGAACGAGCGCCGTGAGATATGCCGTCTGTGGTTAAGCACAGATGCCCAGTGCTGTTGTGCCTGTGGTTAGGGTGCACGGGGACAGTGAAGACCAGCAAGAGCTTTCAGGGCTGGCCCCTTCCTTGTGGGAGAAGGAGCCGGACGTTTGCCTTTTCGGAAAGAGGCTCTGCCGAGAACGAGCGCCGTGAGATATGCCGTCTGTGGTTAAGCACAGATGCCCAGTGCTGTTGTGCCTATGCATAGAGTGCACGGGGCCAGTGAAGACCAGCAAGAGCTTTCAGGGCTGGCCCCTTCCTTGTGGGAGAAGGAGCCGGACGTTTGCCTTTTCGGAAAGAGGCTCTGCCGAGAGAGAACGCAGTGAGATGCTGAGTCTCTGGGAAAGCACAGATGCCCAGTGCTGTTGTGCCTGTGGGTAGGGTGCACGGGGCCAGTGAAGACCAGCAAGAGCTTTCAGGGCTGGCCCCTTCCTTGTGGGAGAAGGAGCCGGACGTTTGCCTTTTCGGAAAGAGGCTCTGCCGAGAACGAGCGCCGTGAGATATGCCGTCAGTGGTTAAGCACAGATGCCCAGTGCTGTTGTGCCTGTGGGTAGGGTGCACGGGGCCAGTGAAGACCAGCAAGAGCTTTCAGCGCTGGCCCCTTCCTTGTGGGAGAAGGAGCCGGACGTTTGCCTTTTCGGAAAGAGGCTCTGCCGAGAACGAGCGCCATGAGATATGCCTTCTGTGGTTAAGCACAGATGCCCAGTGCTGTTGTGCCTGTGGTTAGGGTGCACGGGGCCAGTGAAGTCCAGCAAGAGCTTTCAGGGCTGGCCCCTTCCTTGTGGGAGAAGGAGCCGGATGTTTGCCTTTTCGGAAAGAGGCTCTGCCGAGAACGAGCGCCGTGAGATATGCCGTCTGTGGTTAAGCACAGATGCCCATTGCTGTTGTGCCTGTGGGTAGGGTGCACGGGGCCAGTGAAGACCAGCAAGAGCTTTCAGGGCTGGCCCCTTCCTTGTGGGAGAAGGAGCCGGACGTTTGCCTTTTCGGAAAGAGGCTCTGCCGAGAGAAAACGCAGTGAGATGCTGAGTCTCTGGGAAAGCACAGATGCCCAGTGCTGTTGTGCCTGTGGATAGGGTGCACGGGGACAGTGAAGACCAGCAAGAGCTTTCAGGGCTGGCCCCTTCCTTGTGGGAGAAGGAGCCGGACGTTTGCCTTTTCGGAAAGAGGCTCTGCCGAGAACGAGCGCCGTGAGATATGCCGTCTGTGGTTAAGCACAGATGCCCAGTGCTGTTGTGCCTGTGGGTAGGGTGCACGGGGCCAGTGAAGACCAGCAAGAGCTTTCAGGGCTGGCCCCTTCCTTGTGGGAGAAGGAGCCGGACGTTTGCCTTTTCGGAAAGAGGCTCTGCCGAGAACGAGCGCCGTGAGATATGCCGTCTGAGGTTAAGCACAGATGCCCATTGCTGTTGTGCCTGTGGGTAGGGTGCACGGGGACAGTGAAGACCAGCAAGAGTTTTCAGGGCTGGCCCCTTCCTTGTGGGAGAAGGAGCCGGACGTTTGCCTTTTCGGAAAGAGGCTCTGCCGAGAACGAGCGCCGTGAGATATGCCGTCAGTGGTTAAGCACAGATGCCCAGTGCTGTTGTGCCTGTGGGAAGGGTGCATGGGGACAGTGAAGACCAGCAAGAGCTTTCAGCGCTGGCCCCTTCCTTGTGGGAGAAGGAGCCGGACGTTTGCCTTTTCGGAAAGAGGCTCTGCCGAGAACGAGCGCCGTGAGATGCTGAGTCTCTGGGAAAGCACAGATGCCCAGTGCTGTTGTGCCTGTGGTTAGGGTGCACGGGGACAGTGAAGACCAGCAAGAGCTTTCAGGGCTGGCCCCTTCCTTGTGGGAGAAGGAGCCGGACGTTTGCCTTTTCGGAAAGAGGCTCTGCCGAGAACGAGTGCCGTGAGATATGCCGTCTGTGGTTAAGCACAGATGCCCAGTGCTGTTGTGCCTGTGGGTAGGGTGCACGGGGACAGTGAAGACCAGCAAGAGCTTTCAGGGCTGGCCCCTTCCTTGTGGGAGAAGGAGCCGGACGTTTGCCTTTTCGGAAAGAGGCTCTGCCGAGAACGAACGCCGTGAGATATGCCGTCTGTGGTTAAGCACAGATGCCCAGTGCTGTTGTGCCTGTGGGTAGGGTGCACGGGGACAGTGAAGACCAGCAAGAGCTTTCAGGGCTGGCCCCTTCCTTGTGGGAGAAGGAGCCGGACGTTTGCCTTTTCGGAAAGAGGCTCTGCCGAGAACGAGCGCCGTGAGATATGCCGTCTGTGGTTAAGCACAGATGCCCAGTGCTGTTGTGCCTGTGGTTAGGGTGCACGGGGCCAGTGAAGACCAGCAAGAGCTTTCAGGGCTGGCCCCTTCCTTGTGGGAGAAGGAGCCGGATGTTTGCCTTTTCGGAAAGAGGCTCTGCCGAGAACGAGCGCCGTGAGATATGCTGTCAGTGGTTAAGCACAGATGCCCAGTGCTGTTGTGCCTGTGCGTAGGGTGCACGGGGACAGTGAAGACCAGCAAGAGCTTTCAGGGCTGGCCCCTTCCTTGTGGGAGAAGGAGCCGGACGTTTGCCTTTTCGGAAAGAGGCTCTGCCGAGAACGAGCGTCGTGAGATGCTGAGTCTCTGGGAAAGCACAGATGCCCAGTGCTGTTGTGCCTGTGGTTAGGGTGCACGGGGACAGTGAAGACCAGCAAGAGCTTTCAGGGCTCGCCCCTTCCTTGTGGGAGAAGGAGCCGGACGTTTGCCTTTTCGGAAAGAGGCTCTGCCGAGAGCGAACGCAGTGAGATGCTGAGTCTCTGGGAAAGCACAGATGCCCAGTGCTGTTGTGCCTGTGGATAGGGTGCACGGGGCCAGTGAAGACCAGCAAGAGCTTTCAGGGCTGGCCCCTTCCTTGTGGGAGAAGGAGCCGGACGTTTGCCTTTTCGGAAAGAGGCTCTGCCGAGAACGAGCGCCGTGAGATATGCCGTCTGTGGTTAAGCACAGATGCCCATTGCTGTTGTGCCTGTGGGTAGGGTGCACGGGGCCAGTGAAGACCAGCAAGAGCTTTCAGGGCTGGCCCCTTCCTTGTGGGAGAAGGAGCCGGACGTTTGCCTTTTCGGAAAGAGGCTCTGCCGATAGCGAACGCCGTGAGATATGCCGTCTGTGGTTAAGCACAGATGCCCAGTGCTGTTGTGCCTGTGGGTAGGGTGCACGGGGCCAGTGAAGACCAGCAAGAGCTTTCAGGGCTGGCCCCTTCCTTGTGGGAGAAGGAGCCGGACGTTTGCCTTTTCGGAAAGAGGCTCTGCCGAGAACGAGCGCCGTGAGATATGCCGTCTGTGGTTAAGCACAGATGCCCAGTGCTGTTGTGCCTGTGGGTAGGGTGCACGGGGCCAGTGAAGACCAGCAAGAGCTTTCAGGGCTGGCCCCTTCCTTGTGGGAGAAGGAGCCGGACGTTTGCCTTTTCGGAAAGAGGCTCTGCCGAGAACGAGCGTCGTGAGATGCTGAGTCTCTGGGAAAGCACAGATGCCCAGTGCTGTTGTGCCTGTGGTTAGGGTGCACGGGGACAGTGAAGACCAGCAAGAGCTTTCAGGGCTGGCCCCTTCCTTGTGGGAGAAGGAGCCGGACGTTTGCCTTTTCAGAAAGAGGCTCTGCCGAGAGCGAACGCAGTGAGATGCTGAGTCTCTGGGAAAGCACAGATGCCCAGTGCTGTTGTGCCTGTGGATAGGGTGCACGGGGCCAGTGAAGACCAGCAAGAGCTTTCAGGGCTGGCCCCTTCCTTGTGGGAGAAGGAGCCGGACGTTTGCCTTTTCGGAAAGAGGCTCTGCCGAGAACGAGCGCCGTGAGATATGCCGTCTGTGGTTAAGCACAGATGCCCAGTGCTGTTGTGCCTGTGGGTAGGGTGCACGGGGCCAGTGAAGACCAGCAAGAGCTTTCAGCGCTGGCCCCTTCCTTGTGGGAGAAGGAGCCGGACGTTTGCCTTTTCGGAACGAGGCTCTGCCGAGAACGAGCGCCATGAGATATGCCGTCTGTGGTTAAGCACAGATGCCCAGTGCTGTTGTGCCTGTGGGTAGGGTGCACGGGGACAGTGAAGACCAGCAAGAGCTTTCAGGGCTGGCCCCTTCCTTGTGGGAGAAGGAGCCGGACGTTTGCCTTTTCGGAAAGAGGCTCTGCCGAGAACGAGCGCCGTGAGATGCTGAGTCTCTGGGAAAGCACAGATGCCCAGTGCTGTTGTGCCTGTTGGTAGGGTGCACGGGGCCAGTGAAGACCAGCAAGAGCTTTCAGGGCTGGCCCCTTCCTTGTGGGAGAAGGAGCCGGACGTTTGCCTTTTCGGAAAGAGGCTCTGCCGAGAACGAGCGCCGTGAGATATGCCGTCTGTGGTTAAGCACAGATGCCCAGTGCTGTTGTGCCTGTGGTTAGGGTGCACGGGGCCAGTGAAGACCAGCAAGAGCTTTCAGGGCTGGCCCCTTCCTTGTGGGAGAAGGAGCCGGACGTTTGCCTTTTCGGAAAGAGGCTCTGCCGAGAGAGAACGCAGTGAGATGCTGAGTCTCTGGGAAAGCACAGATGCCCAGTGCTGTTGTGCCTGTGGATAGGGTGCACGGGGACAGTGAAGACCAGCAAGAGCTTTCAGGGCTCGCCCCTTCCTTGTGGGAGAAGGAGCCGGACGTTTGCCTTTTCGGAAAGAGGCTCTGCCGAGAGCGAACGCAGTGAGATGCTGAGTCTCTGGGAAAGCACAGATGCCCAGTGCTGTTGTGCCTGTGGATAGGGTGCACGGGGCCAGTGAAGACCAGCAAGAGCTTTCAGGGCTGGCCCCTTCCTTGTGGGAGAAGGAGCCGGACGTTTGCCTTTTCGGAAAGAGGCTCTGCCGAGAACGAGCGCCGTGAGATATGCCGTCTGTGGTTAAGCACAGATGCCCAGTGCTGTTGTGCCTGTGGGTAGGGTGCACGGGGCCAGTGAAGACCAGCAAGAGCTTTCAGGGCTGGCCCCTTCCTTGTGGGAGAAGGAGCCGGACGTTTGCCTTTTCGGAAAGAGGCTCTGCCGATAGCGAACGCCGTGAGATGCTGAGTCTCTGGGAAAGCACAGATGCCCAGTGCTGTTGTGCCTGTGGGTAGGGTGCACGGGGCCAGTGAAGACCAGCAAGAGCTTTCAGGGCTGGCCCCTTCCTTGTGGGAGAAGGAGCCGGACGTTTGCCTTTTCGGAAAGAGGCTCTGCCGAGAACGAGCGCCGTGAGATATGCCGTCTGTGGTTAAGCACAGATGCCCAGTGCTGTTGTGCCTGTGGGTAGGGTGCACGGGGCCAGTGAAGACCAGCAAGAGCTTTCAGGGCTGGCCCCTTCCTTGTGGGAGAAGGAGCCGGACGTTTGCCTTTTCGGAAAGAGGCTCTGCCGAGAACTAGCGCCGTGAGATATGCCGTCTGTGGTTAAGCACAGATGCCCAGTGCTGTTGTGCCTGTGGGTAGGGTGCACGGGGACAGTGAAGACCAGCAAGAGCTTTCAGGGCTGGCCCCTTCCTTGTGGGAGAAGGAGCCGGACGTTTGCCTTTTCGGAAAGAGGCTCTGCCGATAGCGAACGCCGTGAGATATGCCGTCTGTGGTTAAGCACAGATGCCCAGTGCTGTTGTGCCTGTGGGTAGGGTGCACGGGGACAGTGAAGACCAGCAAGAGCTTTCAGGGCTGGCCCCTTCCTTGTGGGAGAAGGAGCCGGACGTTTGCCTTTTCGGAAAGAGGCTCTGCCGAGAACGAGCGCCGTGAGATATGCCGTCTGTGGTTAAGCACAGATGCCCAGTGCTGTTGTGCCTATGCATAGGGCGCACGGGGCCAGTGAAGACCAGCAAGAGCTTTCAGGGCTGGCCCCTTCCTTGTGGGAGAAGGAGCCGGATGTTTGCCTTTTCGGAAAGAGGCTCTGCCGAGAACGAGCGCCGTGAGATATGCCGTCAGTGGTTAAGCACAGATGCCCAGTGCTGTTGTGCCTGTGGGTAGGGTGCACGGGGCCAGTGAAGACCAGCAAGAGCTTTCAGGGCTCGCCCCTTCCTTGTGGGAGAAGGAGCCGGACGTTTGCCTTTTCGGAAAGAGGCTCTGCCGAGAACGAGCGTCGTGAGATGCTGAGTCTCTGGGAAAGCACAGATGCCCAGTGCTGTTGTGCCTGTGGTTAGGGTGCACGGGGACAGTGAAGACCAGCAAGAGCTTTCAGGGCTGGCCCCTTCCTTGTGGGAGAAGGAGCCGGACGTTTGCCTTTTCGGAAAGAGGCTCTGCCGAGAGCGAACGCAGTGAGATGCTGAGTCTCTGGGAAAGCACAGATGCCCAGTGCTGTTGTGCCTGTGGGTAGGGTGCACGGGGACAGTGAAGACCAGCAAGAGCTTTCAGGGCTGGCCCCTTCCTTGTGGGAGAAGGAGCCGGACGTTTGCCTTTTCGGAAAGAGGCTCTGCCGAGAACGAGCGCCGTGAGATATGCCGTCTGTGGTTAAGCACAGATGTCCAGTGCTGTTGTGCCTGTGGGTAGGGTGCACGGGGACAGTGAAGACCAGCAAGAGCTTTCAGCGCTGGCCCCTTCCTTGTGGGAGAAGGAGCCGGATGTTTGCCTTTTCGGAACGAGGCTCTGCCGAGAACGAGCGCCATGAGATATGCCGTCTGTGGTTAAGCACAGATGCCCAGTGCTGTTGTGCCTATGAATAGGGTGCACGGGGACAGTGAAGACCAGCAAGAGCTTTCAGGGCTGGCCCCTTCCTTGTGGGAGAAGGAGCCAGACGTTTGCCTTTTCGGAAAGAGGCTCTGCCGAGAACGAGCGCCGTGAGATGCTGAGTCTCTGGGAAAGCACAGATGCCCAGTGCTGTTGTGCCTGTGGATAGGGTGCACGGGGCCAGTGAAGACCAGCAAGAGCTTTCAGGGCTGGCCCCTTCCTTGTGGGAGAAGGAGCCGGACGTTTGCCTTTTCGGAAAGAGGCTCTGCCGAGAACGAGCGCCGTGAGATATGCCGTCAGTGGTTAAGCACAGATGCCCAGTGCTGTTGTGCCTGTGGGTAGGGTGCACGGGGCCAGTGAAGACCAGCAAGAGCTTTCAGGGCTGGCCCCTTCCTTGTGGGAGAAGGAGCCGGACGTTTGCCTTTTCGGAAAGAGGCTCTGCCGAGAGCAAACGCAGTGAGATGCTGAGTCTCTGGGAAAGCACAGATGCCCAGTGCTGTTGTGCCTGTGGGTAGGGTGCACGGGGCCAGTGAAGACCAGCAAGAGCTTTCAGGGCTGGCCCCTTCCTTGTGGGAGAAGGAGCCGGACGTTTGCCTTTTCGGAAAGAGGCTCTGCCGAGAACGAGCGCCGTGAGATATGCCGTCTGTGGTTAAGCACAGATGCCCAGTGCTGTTGTGCCTATTCATAGGGTGCACGGGGACAGTGAAGACCAGCAAGAGCTTTCAGGGCTGGCCCCTTCCTTGTGGGAGAAGGAGCCGGACGTTTGCCTTTTCGGAAAGAAGCTCTGCCGAGAACGAGCGCCGTGAGATGCTGAGTCTCTGGGAAAGCACAGATGCCCAGTGCTGTTGTGCCTGTGGGTAGGGTGCACGGGGACAGTGAAGACCAGCAAGAGCTTCCAGGGCTGGCCCCTTCCTTGTGGGAGAAGGAGCCAGACGTTTGCCTTTTCGGAAAGAGGCTCTGCCGAGAACGAGCGCCGTGAGATATGCCGTCTGTGGTTAAGCACAGATGCCCAGTGCTGTTGTGCCTGTGGGTAGGGTGCACGGGGCCAGTGAAGACCAGCAAGAGCTTTCAGGGCTGGCCCCTTCCTTGTGGGAGAAGGAGCCGGACGTTTGCCTTTTCGGAAAGAGGCTCTGCCGAGAACGAGCGCCGTGAGATGCTGAGTCTCTGGGAAAGCACAGATGCCCAGTGCTGTTGTGCCTGTGGATAGGGTGCACGGGGCCAGTGAAGACCAGCAAGAGCTTTCAGGACTGGCCCCTTCCTTGTGGGAGAAGGAGCCGGACGTTTGCCTTTTCGGAAAGAGGCTCTGCCGAGAACGAGCGCCGTGAGATATGCCGTCTGTGGTTAAGCACAGATGCCCAGTGCTGTTGTGCCTGTGGGTAGGGTGCACGGGGCCAGTGAAGACCAGCAAGAGCTTTCAGGGCTGGCCCCTTCCTTGTGGGAGAAGGAGCCGGACGTTTGCCTTTTCGGAAAGAGGCTCTGCCGAGAACGAGCGCCGTGAGATATGCCGTCTGTGGTTAAGCACAGATGCCCATTGCTGTTGTCCCTATTCATAGGGTGCACGGGGCCAGTGAAGACCAGCAAGAGCTTTCAGGGCTGGCCCCTTCCTTGTGGGAGAAGGAGCCGGACGTTTGCCTTTTCGGAAAGAGGCTCTGCCGAGAACGAGCGCCGTGAGATATGCCGTCTGTGGTTAAGCACAGATGCCCAGTGCTGTTGTGCCTGTGGGTAGGGTGCACGGGGCCAGTGAAGACCAGCAAGAGCTTTCAGGGCTGGCCCCTTCCTTGTGGGAGAAGGAGCCAGACGTTTGCCTTTTCGGAAAGAGGCTCTGCCGAGAACGAGCGCCGTGAGATATGCCGTCTGTGGTTAAGCACAGATGCCCATTGCTGTTGTGCCTATTCATAGGGTGCACGGGGACAGTGAAGACCAGCAAGAGCTTTCAGGGCTGGCCCCTTCCTTGTGGGAGAAGGAGCCGGACGTTTGCCTTTTCGGAAAGAAGCTCTGCCGAGAACGAGCGCCGTGAGATGCTGAGTCTCTGGGAAAGCACAGATGCCCAGTGCTGTTGTGCCTGTGGGTAGGGTGCACGGGGACAGTGAAGACCAGCAAGAGCTTCCAGGGCTGGCCCCTTCCTTGTGGGAGAAGGAGCCAGACGTTTGCCTTTTCGGAAAGAGGCTCTGCCGAGAACGAGCGCCGTGAGATATGCCGTCTGTGGTTAAGCACAGATGCCCATTGCTGTTGTGCCTGTGGGTAGGGTGCACGGGGCCAGTGAAGACCAGCAAGAGCTTTCAGGGCTGGCCCCTTCCTTGTGGGAGAAGGAGCCGGACGTTTGCCTTTTCGGAAAGAGGCTCTGCCGAGAACGAGCGCCGTGAGATATGCCGTCTGTGGTTAAGCACAGATGCCCAGTGCTGTTGTGCCTATGCATAGGGCGCACGGGGCCAGTGAAGACCAGCAAGAGCTTTCAGGGCTGGCCCCTTCCTTGTGGGAGAAGGAGCCGGATGTTTGCCTTTTCGGAAAGAGGCTCTGCCGAGAACGAGCGCCGTGAGATATGCCGTCAGTGGTTAAGCACAGATGCCCAGTGCTGTTGTGCCTGTGGGTAGGGTGCACGGGGCCAGTGAAGACCAGCAAGAGCTTTCAGGGCTCGCCCCTTCCTTGTGGGAGAAGGAGCCGGACGTTTGCCTTTTCGGAAAGAGGCTCTGCCGAGAACGAGCGTCGTGAGATGCTGAGTCTCTGGGAAAGCACAGATGCCCAGTGCTGTTGTGCCTGTGGTTAGGGTGCACGGGGACAGTGAAGACCAGCAAGAGCTTTCAGGGCTGGCCCCTTCCTTGTGGGAGAAGGAGCCGGACGTTTGCCTTTTCGGAAAGAGGCTCTGCCGAGAGCGAACGCAGTGAGATGCTGAGTCTCTGGGAAAGCACAGATGCCCAGTGCTGTTGTGCCTGTGGGTAGGGTGCACGGGGACAGTGAAGACCAGCAAGAGCTTTCAGGGCTGGCCCCTTCCTTGTGGGAGAAGGAGCCGGACGTTTGCCTTTTCGGAAAGAGGCTCTGCCGAGAACGAGCGCCGTGAGATATGCCGTCTGTGGTTAAGCACAGATGTCCAGTGCTGTTGTGCCTGTGGGTAGGGTGCACGGGGACAGTGAAGACCAGCAAGAGCTTTCAGCGCTGGCCCCTTCCTTGTGGGAGAAGGAGCCGGATGTTTGCCTTTTCGGAACGAGGCTCTGCCGAGAACGAGCGCCATGAGATATGCCGTCTGTGGTTAAGCACAGATGCCCAGTGCTGTTGTGCCTATGAATAGGGTGCACGGGGACAGTGAAGACCAGCAAGAGCTTTCAGGGCTGGCCCCTTCCTTGTGGGAGAAGGAGCCAGACGTTTGCCTTTTCGGAAAGAGGCTCTGCCGAGAACGAGCGCCGTGAGATGCTGAGTCTCTGGGAAAGCACAGATGCCCAGTGCTGTTGTGCCTGTGGATAGGGTGCACGGGGCCAGTGAAGACCAGCAAGAGCTTTCAGGGCTGGCCCCTTCCTTGTGGGAGAAGGAGCCGGACGTTTGCCTTTTCGGAAAGAGGCTCTGCCGAGAACGAGCGCCGTGAGATATGCCGTCAGTGGTTAAGCACAGATGCCCAGTGCTGTTGTGCCTGTGGGTAGGGTGCACGGGGCCAGTGAAGACCAGCAAGAGCTTTCAGGGCTGGCCCCTTCCTTGTGGGAGAAGGAGCCGGACGTTTGCCTTTTCGGAAAGAGGCTCTGCCGAGAGCAAACGCAGTGAGATGCTGAGTCTCTGGGAAAGCACAGATGCCCAGTGCTGTTGTGCCTGTGGGTAGGGTGCACGGGGCCAGTGAAGACCAGCAAGAGCTTTCAGGGCTGGCCCCTTCCTTGTGGGAGAAGGAGCCGGACGTTTGCCTTTTCGGAAAGAGGCTCTGCCGAGAACGAGCGCCGTGAGATATGCCGTCTGTGGTTAAGCACAGATGCCCAGTGCTGTTGTGCCTATTCATAGGGTGCACGGGGACAGTGAAGACCAGCAAGAGCTTTCAGGGCTGGCCCCTTCCTTGTGGGAGAAGGAGCCGGACGTTTGCCTTTTCGGAAAGAAGCTCTGCCGAGAACGAGCGCCGTGAGATGCTGAGTCTCTGGGAAAGCACAGATGCCCAGTGCTGTTGTGCCTGTGGGTAGGGTGCACGGGGACAGTGAAGACCAGCAAGAGCTTCCAGGGCTGGCCCCTTCCTTGTGGGAGAAGGAGCCAGACGTTTGCCTTTTCGGAAAGAGGCTCTGCCGAGAACGAGCGCCGTGAGATATGCCGTCTGTGGTTAAGCACAGATGCCCAGTGCTGTTGTGCCTGTGGGTAGGGTGCACGGGGCCAGTGAAGACCAGCAAGAGCTTTCAGGGCTGGCCCCTTCCTTGTGGGAGAAGGAGCCGGACGTTTGCCTTTTCGGAAAGAGGCTCTGCCGAGAACGAGCGCCGTGAGATGCTGAGTCTCTGGGAAAGCACAGATGCCCAGTGCTGTTGTGCCTGTGGATAGGGTGCACGGGGCCAGTGAAGACCAGCAAGAGCTTTCAGGACTGGCCCCTTCCTTGTGGGAGAAGGAGCCGGACGTTTGCCTTTTCGGAAAGAGGCTCTGCCGAGAACGAGCGCCGTGAGATATGCCGTCTGTGGTTAAGCACAGATGCCCAGTGCTGTTGTGCCTGTGGGTAGGGTGCACGGGGCCAGTGAAGACCAGCAAGAGCTTTCAGGGCTGGCCCCTTCCTTGTGGGAGAAGGAGCCGGACGTTTGCCTTTTCGGAAAGAGGCTCTGCCGAGAACGAGCGCCGTGAGATATGCCGTCTGTGGTTAAGCACAGATGCCCATTGCTGTTGTCCCTATTCATAGGGTGCACGGGGCCAGTGAAGACCAGCAAGAGCTTTCAGGGCTGGCCCCTTCCTTGTGGGAGAAGGAGCCGGACGTTTGCCTTTTCGGAAAGAGGCTCTGCCGAGAACGAGCGCCGTGAGATATGCCGTCTGTGGTTAAGCACAGATGCCCAGTGCTGTTGTGCCTGTGGGTAGGGTGCACGGGGCCAGTGAAGACCAGCAAGAGCTTTCAGGGCTGGCCCCTTCCTTGTGGGAGAAGGAGCCAGACGTTTGCCTTTTCGGAAAGAGGCTCTGCCGAGAACGAGCGCCGTGAGATATGCCGTCTGTGGTTAAGCACAGATGCCCATTGCTGTTGTGCCTATTCATAGGGTGCACGGGGACAGTGAAGACCAGCAAGAGCTTTCAGGGCTGGCCCCTTCCTTGTGGGAGAAGGAGCCGGACGTTTGCCTTTTCGGAAAGAAGCTCTGCCGAGAACGAGCGCCGTGAGATGCTGAGTCTCTGGGAAAGCACAGATGCCCAGTGCTGTTGTGCCTGTGGGTAGGGTGCACGGGGACAGTGAAGACCAGCAAGAGCTTCCAGGGCTGGCCCCTTCCTTGTGGGAGAAGGAGCCAGACGTTTGCCTTTTCGGAAAGAGGCTCTGCCGAGAACGAGCGCCGTGAGATATGCCGTCTGTGGTTAAGCACAGATGCCCATTGCTGTTGTGCCTGTGGGTAGGGTGCACGGGGCCAGTGAAGACCAGCAAGAGCTTTCAGGGCTGGCCCCTTCCTTGTGGGAGAAGGAGCCGGACGTTTGCCTTTTCGGAAAGAGGCTCTGCCGAGAACGAGCGCCGTGAGATATGCCGTCTGTGGTTAAGCACAGATGTCCAGTGCTGTTGTGCCTATTCATAGGGTGCACGGGGCCAGTGAAGACCAGCAAGAGCTTTCAGGGCTGGCCCCTTCCTTGTGGGAGAAGGAGCCGGACGTTTGCCTTTTCGGAAAGAGGCTCTGCCGAGAACGAGCGCCGTGAGATATGCCGTCTGTGGTTAAGCACAGATGCCCAGTGCTGTTGTGCCTGTGGGTAGGGTGCACGGGGCCAGTGATGACCAGCAAGAGCTTTCAGCGCTGGCCCCTTCCTTGTGGGAGAAGGAGCCGGATGTTTGCCTTTTCGGAACGAGGCTCTGCCGAGAACGAGCGCCATGAGATATGCCGTCTGTGGTTAAGCACAGATGCCCAGTGCTGTTGTGCCTGTGGGTAGGGTGCACGGGGCCAGTGAAGACCAGCAAGAGCTTTCAGGGCTGGCCCCTTCCTTGTGGGAGAAGGAGCCGGATGTTTGCCTTTTCGGAAAGAGGCTCTGCCGAGAACGAGCGCCGTGAGATGCTGAGTCTCTGGGAAAGCACAGATGCCCAGTGCTGTTGTGCCTATGCATAGGGTGCACGGGGCCAGTGAAGACCAGCAAGAGCTTTCAGGGCTGGCCCCTTCCTTGTGGGAGAAGGAGCCGGACGTTTGCCTTTTCGGAAAGAGGCTCTGCCGAGAACGAGCGCCGTGAGATATGCCGTCAGTGGTTAAGCACAGATGCCCAGTGCTGTTGTGCCTGTGGGTAGGGTGCACGGGGCCAGTGAAGACCAGCAAGAGCTTTCAGGGCTGGCCCCTTCCTTGTGGGAGAAGGAGCCAGACGTTTGCCTTTTCGGAAAGAGGCTCTGCCGAGAACGAGCGCCGTGAGATATGCCGTCTGTGGTTAAGGACAGATGCCCATTGCTGTTGTGCCTATTCATAGGGTGCACGGGGACAGTGAAGACCAGCAAGAGCTTTCAGGGCTGGCCCCTTCCTTGTGGGAGAAGGAGCCGGACGTTTGCCTTTTCGGAAAGAAGCTCTGCCGAGAACGAGCGCCGTGAGATGCTGAGTCTCTGGGAAAGCACAGATGCCCAGTGCTGTTGTGCCTGTGGGTAGGGTGCACGGGGACAGTGAAGACCAGCAAGAGCTTCCAGGGCTGGCCCCTTCCTTGTGGGAGAAGGAGCCAGACGTTTGCCTTTTCGGAAAGAGGCTCTGCCGAGAACGAGCGCCGTGAGATATGCCGTCTGTGGTTAAGCACAGATGCCCAGTGCTGTTGTGCCTGTGGGTAGGGTGCACGGGGCCAGTGAAGACCAGCAAGAGCTTTCAGGGCTGGCCCCTTCCTTGTGGGAGAAGGAGCCGGACGTTTGCCTTTTCGGAAAGAGGCTCTGCCGAGAACGAGCGCCGTGAGATATGCCGTCTGTGGTTAAGCATAGATGCCCATTGCTGTTGTGCCTATTCATAGGGTGCATGGGGCCAGTGAAGACCAGCAAGAGCTTTCAGGGCTGGCCCCTTCCTTGTGGGAGAAGGAGCTGGACGTTTGCCTTTTCGGAAAGAGGCTCTGCCGAGAACGAGCGCCGTGAGATATGCCGTCTGTGGTTAAGCACAGATGCCCATTGCTGTTGTGCCTATTCATAGGGTGCACGGGGCCAGTGAAGACCAGCAAGAGCTTTCAGGGCTGGCCCCTTCCTTGTGGGAGAAGGAGCCGGACGTTTGCCTTTTCGGAAAGACGCTCTGCCGAGAACGAGCGCCGTGAGATGCTGACTCTCTGGGAAAGCACAGATGCCCAGTGCTGTTGTGCCTGTGGGTAGGGTGCACGGGGACAGTGAAGACCAGCAAGAGCTTCCAGGGCTGGCCCCTTCCTTGTGGGAGAAGGAGCCGGACGTTTGCCTTTTCGGAAAGAGGCTCTGCGAAGAACGAGCGCCGTGAGATATGCTGTCTGTGGTTAAGCACAGATGCCCAGTGCTGTTGTGCCTGTGGGTAGGGTGCACGGGGCCAGTGAAGACCAGCAAGAGCTTTCAGGGCTGGCCCCTTCCTTGTGGGAGAAGGAGCCGGACGTTTGCCTTTTCGGAAAGAGGCTCTGCCGAGAACGAGCGCCGTGAGATATGCCGTCTGTGGTTAAGGACAGATGCCCAGTGCTGTTGTGCCTGTGGATAGGGTGCACGGGGCCAGTGAAGACCAGCAAGAGCTTTCAGGGCTGGCCCCTTCCTTGTGGGAGAAGGAGCCGGACGTTTGCCTTTTCGGAAAGAGGCTCTGCCGAGAACGAGCGCCGTGAGATATGCCGTCTGTGGTTAAGCACAGATGCCCAGTGCTGTTGTGCCTGTGGGTAGGGTGCACGGGGCCAGTGAAGACCAGCAAGAGCTTTCAGGGCTGGCCCCTTCCTTTTGGGAGAAGGAGCCGGACGTTTGCCTTTTCGGAAAGAGGCTCTGCCGAGAACGAGCGCCGTGAGATATGCCGTCTAAGGTTAAGCACAGATGCCCAGTGCTGTTGTGCCTGTGGGTAGGGTGCACGGGGCCAGTGAAGACCAGCAAGAGCTTTCAGGGCTGGCCCCTTCCTTGTGGGAGAAGGAGCCGGACGTTTGCCTTTTCGGAAAGAGGCTCTGCCGAGAACGAGCGCCGTGAGATGCTGAGTCCCTGGGAAAGCACAGATGCCCAGTGCTGTTGTGCCTGTGGGTAGGGTGCACGGGGCCAGTGAAGACCAGCAAGAGCTTTCAGGGCTGGCCCCTTCCTTGTGGGAGAAGGAGCCAGACGTTTGCCTTTTCGGAAAGAGGCTCTGCCGAGAACGAGCGCCGTGAGTTATGCCGTCTGTGGTTAAGCACAGATGCCCAGTGCTGTTGTGCCTATTCATAGGGTGCACGGGGCCAGTGAAGACCAGCAAGAGCTTTCAGGGCTGGCCCCTTCCTTGTGGGAGAAGGAGCCGGACGTTTGCCTTTTCGGAAAGAGGCTCTGCCGAGAACGAGCGCCGTGAGATATGCCGTCTGTGGTTAAGCACAGATGCCCAGTGCTGTTGTGCCTGTGGTTAGGGTGCACGGGGCCAGTGAAGACCAGCAAGAGCTTTCAGGGCTGGCCCCTTCCTTGTGGGAGAAGGAGCCGGACGTTTGCCTTTTCGGAAAGAGGCTCTGCCGAGAGCGAACGCAGTGAGATGCTGAGTCTCTGGGAAAGCACAGATGCCCAGTGCTGTTGTGCCTGTGGATAGGGTGCACGGGGCCAGTGAAGACCAGCAAGAGCTTTCAGGGCTGGCCCCTTCCTTGTGGGAGAAGGAGCCAGACGTTTGCCTTTTCGGAAAGAGGCTCTGCGGAGAACGAGCGCCGTGAGATATGCCGTCTGTGGTTAAGCACAGATGCCCAGTGCTGTTGTGCCTGTGGGTAGGGTGCACGGGGCCAGTGAAGACCAGCAAGAGCTTTCAGGGCTGGCCCCTTCCTTGTGGTAGAAGGAGCCGGACGTTTGCCTTTTCGGAAAGAGGCTCTGCCGAGAACGAGCGCCGTGAGATATGCCGTCTGTGGTTAAGCACAGATGCCCAGTGCTGTTGTGCCTGTGGGTAGGGTGCACGGGGACAGTGAAGACCAGCAAGAGCTTTCAGGGCTGGCCCCTTCCTTGTGGGAGAAGGAGCCAGACGTTTGCCTTTTCGGAAAGAGGCTCTGCCGAGAACGAGCGCCGTGAGATATGCCGTCTGTGGTTAAGCACAGATGCCCAGTGCTGTTGTGCCTATTCATAGGGTGCACGGGGCCAGTGAAGACCAGCAAGAGCTTTCAGGGCTGGCCCCTTCCTTGTGGGAGAAGGAGCCGGACGTTTGCCTTTTCGGAAAGAAGCTCTGCCGAGAACGAGCGCCGTGAGATGCTGACTCTCTGGGAAAGCACAGATGCCCAGTGCTGTTGTGCCTGTGGGTAGGGTGCACGGGGACAGTGAAGACCAGCAAGAGCTTCCAGGGCTGGCCCCTTCCTTGTGGGAGAAGGAGCCGGACGTTTGCCTTTTCGGAAAGAGGCTCTGCCAAGAACGAGCGCTGTGAGATATGCTGTCTGTGGTTAAGCACAGATGCCCAGTGCTGTTGTGCCTGTGGGTAGGGTGCACGGGGCCAGTGAAGACCAGCAAGAGCTTTCAGGGCTGGCCCCTTCCTTGTGGGAGAAGGAGCCGGACGTTTGCCTTTTCGGAAAGAGGCTCTGCCGAGAACGAGCGCCGTGAGATATGCCGTCTGTGGTTAAGGACAGATGCCCAGTGCTGTTGTGCCTGTGGATAGGGTGCACGGGGACAGTGAAGACCAGCAAGAGCTTTCAGCGCTGGCCCCTTCCTTGTGGGAGAAGGAGCCGGACGTTTGCCTTTTCGGAAAGAGGCTCTGCCGAGAACGAGCGCCGTGAGATGCTGAGTCTCTGGGAAAGCACAGATGCCCAGTGCTGTTGTGCCTGTGGGTAGGGTGCACGGGGCCAGTGAAGACCAGCAAGAGCTTTCAGGGCTGGCCCCTTCCTTGTGGGAGAAGGAGCCGGACGTTTGCCTTTTCGGAAAGAGGCTCTGCCGAGAACGAGCGCCGTGAGATATGCCGTCTAAGGATAAGCACAGATGCCCAGTGCTGTTGTGCCTGTGGGTAGGGTGCACGGGGCCAGTGAAGACCAGCAAGAGCTTTCAGGGCTGGCCCCTTCCTTGTGGGAGAAGGAGCCAGACGTTTGCCTTTTCGGAAAGAGGCTCTGCCGAGAACGAGCGCCGTGAGATATGCCGTCTGTGGTTAAGCACAGATGCCCAGTGCTGTTGTGCCTGTGGGTAGGGTGCACGGGGCCAGTGAAGACCAGCAAGAGCTTTCAGGGCTGGCCCCTTCCTTGTGGGAGAAGGAGCCGGACGTTTGCCTTTTCGGAAAGAGGCTCTGCCGAGAACGAGCGCCGTGAGATATGCCATCTGTGGTTAAGCACAGATGCCCAGTGCTGTTGTGCCTGTGGGTAGGGTGCACGGGGCCAGTGAAGACCAGCAAGAGCTTTCAGGGCTGGCCCCTTCCTTGTGGGAGAAGGAGCCGGACGTTTGCCTTTTCGGAAAGAGGCTCTGCCGAGAACGAGCGCCGTGAGATGCTGAGTCTCTGGGAAAGCACAGATGCCCAGTGCTGTTGTGCCTGTGGGTAGGGTGCACGGGGCCAGTGAAGACCAGCAAGAGCTTTCAGGGCTGGCCCCTTCCTTGTGGGAGAAGGAGCCGGACGTTTGCCTTTTCGGAAAGAGGCTCTGCCGAGAACGAGCGCCGTGAGATATGCCGTCTGTGGTTAAGCACAGATGCCCAGTGCTGTTGTGCCTGTGGGTAGGGTGCACGGGGCCAGTGAAGACCAGCAAGAGCTTTCAGGGCTGGCCCCTTCCTTGTGGGAGAAGGAGCCGGACGTTTGCCTTTTCGGAAAGAGGCTCTGCCGAGAACGAGCGCCGTGAGATGCTGAGTCTCTGGGAAAGCACAGATGCCCAGTGCTGTTGTGCCTGTGGGTAGGGTGCACGGGGACAGTGAAGACCAGCAAGAGCTTTCAGGGCTGGCCCCTTCCTTGTGGGAGAAGGAGCCAGACGTTTGCCTTTTCGGAAAGAGGCTCTGCCGAGAACGAGCGCCGTGAGATGCTGAGTCTCTGGGAAAGCACAGATGCCCAGTGCTGTTGTGCCTGTGGGTAGGGTGCACGGGGCCAGTGAAGACCAGCAAGAGCTTCCAGGGCTGGCCCCTTCCTTGTGGGAGAAGGAGCCGGACGTTTGCCTTTTCGGAAAGAGGCTCTGCCAAGAACGAGCGCTGTGAGATATGCTGTCTGTGGTTAAGCACAGATGCCCAGTGCTGTTGTGCCTGTGGGTAGGGTGCACGGGGACAGTGAAGACCAGCAAGAGCTTTCAGGGCTGGCCCCTTCCTTGTGGGAGAAGGAGCCGGACGTTTGCCTTTTCGGAAAGAGGCTCTGCCGAGAACGAGCGCCGTGAGATATGCCGTCTGTGGTTAAGGACAGATGCCCAGTGCTGTTGTGCCTGTGGATAGGGTGCACGGGGACAGTGAAGACCAGCAAGAGCTTTCCGGGCTGGCCCCTTCCTTGTGGGAGAAGGAGCCGGACGTTTGCCTTTTCGGAAAGAGGCTCTGCCGAGAACGAGCGCCGTGAGATGCTGAGTCTCTGGGAAAGCACAGATGCCCAGTGCTGTTGTGCCTGTGGGTAGGGTGCACGGGGACAGTGAAGACCAGCAAGAGCTTTCAGGGCTGGCCCCTTCCTTGTGGGAGAAGGAGCCGGACGTTTGCCTTTTCGGAAAGAGGCTCTGCCGAGAACGAGCGCCGTGAGATATGCCGTCTGTGGTTAAGCACAGATGCCCAGTGCTGTTGTGCCTGTGGGTAGGGTGCACGGGGCCAGTGAAGACCAGCAAGAGCTTTCAGGGCTGGCCCCTTCCTTGTGGGAGAAGGAGCCAGACGTTTGCCTTTTCGGAAAGAGGCTCTGCCGAGAACGAGCGCCGTGAGATATGCCGTCTGTGGTTAAGCACAGATGCCCAGTGCTGTTGTGCCTGTGGGTAGGGTGCACGGGGCCAGTGAAGACCAGCAAGAGCTTTCAGGGCTGGCCCCTTCCTTGTGGGAGAAGGAGCCGGACGTTTGCCTTTTCGGAAAGAGGCTCTGCCGAGAACGAGCGCCGTGAGATATGCCATCTGTGGTTAAGCACAGATGCCCAGTGCTGTTGTGCCTGTGGGTAGGGTGCACGGGGCCAGTGAAGACCAGCAAGAGCTTTCAGGGCTGGCCCCTTCCTTGTGGGAGAAGGAGCCGGACGTTTGCCTTTTCGGAAAGAGGCTCTGCCGAGAACGAGCGCCGTGAGATGCTGAGTCTCTGGGAAAGCACAGATGCCCAGTGCTGTTGTGCCTGTGGGTAGGGTGCACGGGGCCAGTGAAGACCAGCAAGAGCTTTCAGGGCTGGCCCCTTCCTTGTGGGAGAAGGAGCCGGACGTTTGCCTTTTCGGAAAGAGGCTCTGCCGAGAACGAGCGCCGTGAGATATGCCGTCTGTGGTTAAGCACAGATGCCCAGTGCTGTTGTGCCTGTGGGTAGGGTGCACGGGGCCAGTGAAGACCAGCAAGAGCTTTCAGGGCTGGCCCCTTCCTTGTGGGAGAAGGAGCCGGACGTTTGCCTTTTCGGAAAGAGGCTCTGCCGAGAACGAGCGCCGTGAGATGCTGAGTCTCTGGGAAAGCACAGATGCCCAGTGCTGTTGTGCCTGTGGGTAGGGTGCACGGGGACAGTGAAGACCAGCAAGAGCTTTCAGGGCTGGCCCCTTCCTTGTGGGAGAAGGAGCCAGACGTTTGCCTTTTCGGAAAGAGGCTCTGCCGAGAACGAGCGCCGTGAGATGCTGAGTCTCTGGGAAAGCACAGATGCCCAGTGCTGTTGTGCCTGTGGGTAGGGTGCACGGGGCCAGTGAAGACCAGCAAGAGCTTCCAGGGCTGGCCCCTTCCTTGTGGGAGAAGGAGCCGGACGTTTGCCTTTTCGGAAAGAGGCTCTGCCAAGAACGAGCGCTGTGAGATATGCTGTCTGTGGTTAAGCACAGATGCCCAGTGCTGTTGTGCCTGTGGGTAGGGTGCACGGGGACAGTGAAGACCAGCAAGAGCTTTCAGGGCTGGCCCCTTCCTTGTGGGAGAAGGAGCCGGACGTTTGCCTTTTCGGAAAGAGGCTCTGCCGAGAACGAGCGCCGTGAGATATGCCGTCTGTGGTTAAGGACAGATGCCCAGTGCTGTTGTGCCTGTGGATAGGGTGCACGGGGACAGTGAAGACCAGCAAGAGCTTTCCGGGCTGGCCCCTTCCTTGTGGGAGAAGGAGCCGGACGTTTGCCTTTTCGGAAAGAGGCTCTGCCGAGAACGAGCGCCGTGAGATGCTGAGTCTCTGGGAAAGCACAGATGCCCAGTGCTGTTGTGCCTGTGGGTAGGGTGCACGGGGACAGTGAAGACCAGCAAGAGCTTTCAGGGCTGGCCCCTTCCTTGTGGGAGAAGGAGCCGGACGTTTGCCTTTTCGGAAAGAGGCTCTGCCGAGAACGAGCGCCGTGAGATATGCCGTCTGTGGTTAAGCACAGATGCCCAGTGCTGTTGTGCCTGTGGGTAGGGTGCACGGGGCCAGTGAAGACCAGCAAGAGCTTTCAGGGCTGGCCCCTTCCTTGTGGGAGAAGGAGCCGGACGTTTGCCTTTTCGGAAAGAGGCTCTGCCGAGAACGAGCGCCGTGAGATATGCCGTCTGTGGTTAAGCACAGATGCCCAGTGCTGTTGTGCCTGTGGTTAGGGTGCACGGGGCCAGTGAAGACCAGCAAGAGCTTTCAGGGCTGGCCCCTTCCTTGTGGGAGAAGGAGCCAGACGTTTGCCTTTTCGGAAAGAGGCTCTGCCGAGAACGAGCGCCGTGAGATATGCCGTCTGTGGTTAAGCACAGATGCCCATTGCTGTTGTGCCTATTCATAGGGTGCACGGGGACAGTGAAGACCAGCAAGAGCTTTCAGGGCTGGCCCCTTCCTTGTGGGAGAAGGAGCCGGACGTTTGCCTTTTCGGAAAGAAGCTCTGCCGAGAACGAGCGCCGTGAGATGCTGAGTCTCTGGGAAAGCACAGATGCCCAGTGCTGTTGTGCCTGTGGGTAGGGTGCACGGGGACAGTGAAGACCAGCAAGAGCTTCCAGGGCTGGCCCCTTCCTTGTGGGAGAAGGAGCCAGACGTTTGCCTTTTCGGAAAGAGGCTCTGCCGAGAACGAGCGCCGTGAGATATGCCGTCTGTGGTTAAGCACAGATGCCCAGTGCTGTTGTGCCTGTGGGTAGGGTGCACGGGGCCAGTGAAGACCAGCAAGAGCTTTCAGGGCTGGCCCCTTCCTTGTGGGAGAAGGAGCCGGACGTTTGCCTTTTCGGAAAGAGGCTCTGCCGAGAACGAGCGCCGTGAGATATGCCGTCTGTGGTTAAGCATAGATGCCCATTGCTGTTGTGCCTATTCATAGGGTGCATGGGGCCAGTGAAGACCAGCAAGAGCTTTCAGGGCTGGCCCCTTCCTTGTGGGAGAAGGAGCTGGACGTTTGCCTTTTCGGAAAGAGGCTCTGCCGAGAACGAGCGCCGTGAGATATGCCGTCTGTGGTTAAGCACAGATGCCCATTGCTGTTGTGCCTATTCATAGGGTGCACGGGGACAGTGAAGACCAGCAAGAGCTTTCAGGGCTGGCCCCTTCCTTGTGGGAGAAGGAGCCGGACGTTTGCCTTTTCGGAAAGACGCTCTGCCGAGAACGAGCGCCGTGAGATGCTGACTCTCTGGGAAAGCACAGATGCCCAGTGCTGTTGTGCCTGTGGGTAGGGTGCACGGGGACAGTGAAGACCAGCAAGAGCTTCCAGGGCTGGCCCCTTCCTTGTGGGAGAAGGAGCCGGACGTTTGCCTTTTCGGAAAGAGGCTCTGCGAAGAACGAGCGCCGTGAGATATGCTGTCTGTGGTTAAGCACAGATGCCCAGTGCTGTTGTGCCTGTGGGTAGGGTGCACGGGGCCAGTGAAGACCAGCAAGAGCTTTCAGGGCTGGCCCCTTCCTTGTGGGAGAAGGAGCCGGACGTTTGCCTTTTCGGAAAGAGGCTCTGCCGAGAACGAGCGCCGTGAGATATGCCGTCTGTGGTTAAGGACAGATGCCCAGTGCTGTTGTGCCTGTGGATAGGGTGCACGGGGCCAGTGAAGACCAGCAAGAGCTTTCAGGGCTGGCCCCTTCCTTGTGGGAGAAGGAGCCGGACGTTTGCCTTTTCGGAAAGAGGCTCTGCCGAGAACGAGCGCCGTGAGATATGCCGTCTGTGGTTAAGGACAGATGCCCAGTGCTGTTGTGCCTGTGGATAGGGTGCACGGGGACAGTGAAGACCAGCAAGAGCTTTCCGGGCTGGCCCTTTCCTTGTGGGAGAAGGAGCCGGACGTTTGCCTTTTCGGAAAGAGGCTCTGCCGAGAACGAGCGCCGTGAGATGCTGAGTCTCTGGGAAAGCACAGATGCCCAGTGCTGTTGTGCCTGTGGGTAGGGTGCACGGGGCCAGTGAAGACCAGCAAGAGCTTTCAGGGCTGGCCCCTTCCTTGTGGGAGAAGGAGCCGGACGTTTGCCTTTTCGGAAAGAGGCTCTGCCGAGAACGAGCGCCGTGAGATATGCCGTCTAAGGATAAGCACAGATGCCCAGTGCTGTTGTGCCTGTGGGTAGGGTGCACGGGGCCAGTGAAGACCAGCAAGAGCTTTCAGGGCTGGCCCCTTCCTTGTGGGAGAAGGAGCCAGACGTTTGCCTTTTCGGAAAGAGGCTCTGCCGAGAACGAGCGCCGTGAGATATGCCGTCTGTGGTTAAGCACAGATGCCCAGTGCTGTTGTGCCTGTGGGTAGGGTGCACGGGGCCAGTGAAGACCAGCAAGAGCTTTCAGGGCTGGCCCCTTCCTTGTGGGAGAAGGAGCCGGACGTTTGCCTTTTCGGAAAGAGGCTCTGCCGAGAACGAGCGCCGTGAGATATGCCGTCTGTGGTTAAGCACAGATGCCCAGTGCTGTTGTGCCTGTGGGTAGGGTGCACGGGGCCAGTGAAGACCAGCAAGAGCTTTCAGGGCTGGCCCCTTCCTTGTGGGAGAAGGAGCCGGACGTTTGCCTTTTCGGAAAGAGGCTCTGCCGAGAACGAGCGCCGTGAGATGCTGAGTCTCTGGGAAAGCACAGATGCCCAGTGCTGTTGTGCCTGTGGGTAGGGTGCACGGGGCCAGTGAAGACCAGCAAGAGCTTTCAGGGCTGGCCCCTTCCTTGTGGGAGAAGGAGCCGGACGTTTGCCTTTTCGGAAAGAGGCTCTGCCGAGAACGAGCGCCGTGAGATATGCCGTCTGTGGTTAAGCACAGATGCCCAGTGCTGTTGTGCCTGTGGGTAGGGTGCACGGGGCCAGTGAAGACCAGCAAGAGCTTTCAGGGCTGGCCCCTTCCTTGTGGGAGAAGGAGCCGGACGTTTGCCTTTTCGGAAAGAGGCTCTGCCGAGAACGAGCGCCGTGAGATGCTGAGTCTCTGGGAAAGCACAGATGCCCAGTGCTGTTGTGCCTGTGGGTAGGGTGCACGGGGACAGTGAAGACCAGCAAGAGCTTTCAGGGCTGGCCCCTTCCTTGTGGGAGAAGGAGCCAGACGTTTGCCTTTTCGGAAAGAGGCTCTGCCGAGAACGAGCGCCGTGAGATGCTGAGTCTCTGGGAAAGCACAGATGCCCAGTGCTGTTGTGCCTGTGGGTAGGGTGCACGGGGCCAGTGAAGACCAGCAAGAGCTTCCAGGGCTGGCCCCTTCCTTGTGGGAGAAGGAGCCGGACGTTTGCCTTTTCGGAAAGAGGCTCTGCCAAGAACGAGCGCTGTGAGATATGCTGTCTGTGGTTAAGCACAGATGCCCAGTGCTGTTGTGCCTGTGGGTAGGGTGCACGGGGACAGTGAAGACCAGCAAGAGCTTTCAGGGCTGGCCCCTTCCTTGTGGGAGAAGGAGCCGGACGTTTGCCTTTTCGGAAAGAGGCTCTGCCGAGAACGAGCGCCGTGAGATATGCCGTCTGTGGTTAAGGACAGATGCCCAGTGCTGTTGTGCCTGTGGATAGGGTGCACGGGGACAGTGAAGACCAGCAAGAGCTTTCCGGGCTGGCCCCTTCCTTGTGGGAGAAGGAGCCGGACGTTTGCCTTTTCGGAAAGAGGCTCTGCCGAGAACGAGCGCCGTGAGATGCTGAGTCTCTGGGAAAGCACAGATGCCCAGTGCTGTTGTGCCTGTGGGTAGGGTGCACGGGGCCAGTGAAGACCAGCAAGAGCTTTCAGGGCTGGCCCCTTCCTTTTGGGAGAAGGAGCCGGACGTTTGCCTTTTCGGAAAGAGGCTCTGCCGAGAACGAGCGCCGTGAGATATGCCGTCTGTGGTTAAGCACAGATGCCCAGTGCTGTTGTGCCTGTGGGTAGGGTGCACGGGGCCAGTGAAGACCAGCAAGAGCTTTCAGGGCTGGCCCCTTCCTTGTGGGAGAAGGAGCCGGACGTTTGCCTTTTCGGAAAGAGGCTCTGCCGAGAACGAGCGCCGTGAGATATGCCGTCTGTGGTTAAGCACAGATGCCCAGTGCTGTTGTGCCTGTGGGTAGGGTGCACGGGGCCAGTGAAGACCAGCAAGAGCTTTCAGGGCTGGCCCCTTCCTTGTGGGAGAAGGAGCCGGACGTTTGCCTTTTCGGAAAGAGGCTCTGCCGAGAACGAGCGCCGTGAGATATGCCGTCTGTGGTTAAGCACAGATGCCCAGTGCTGTTGTGCCTGTGGGTAGGGTGCACGGGGCCAGTGAAGACCAGCAAGAGCTTTCAGGGCTGGCCCCTTCCTTGTGGGAGAAGGAGCCGGACGTTTGCCTTTTCGGAAAGAGGCTCTGCCGAGAACGAGCGCCGTGAGATGCTGAGTCTCTGGGAAAGCACAGATGCCCATTGCTGTTGTGCCTGTGGGTAGGGTGCACGGGGCCAGTGAAGACCAGCAAGAGCTTTCAGGGCTGGCCCCTTCCTTGTGGGAGAAGGAGCCGGACGTTTGCCTTTTCGGAAAGAGGCTCTGCCGAGAACGAGCGCCGTGAGATATGCCGTCTGTGGTTAAGCACAGATGCCCATTGCTGTTGTGCCTGTGGGTAGGGTGCACGGGGCCAGTGAAGACCAGCAAGAGCTTTCAGGGCTGGCCCCTTCCTTGTGGGAGAAGGAGCCGGACGTTTGCCTTTTCGGAAAGAGGCTCTGCCGAGAACGAGCGCCGTGAGATGCTGAGTCTCTGGGAAAGCACAGATGCCCAGTGCTGTTGTGCCTGTGGGTAGGGTGCACGGGGACAGTGAAGACCAGCAAGAGCTTTCAGGGCTGGCCCCTTCCTTGTGGGAGAAGGAGCCGGACGTTTGCCTTTTCGGAAAGAGGCTCTGCCGAGAACGAGCGCCGTGAGATATGCCGTCTGTGGTTAAGCACAGATGCCCATTGCTGTTGTGCCTGTGGGTAGGGTGCACGGGGCCAGTGAAGACCAGCAAGAGCTTTCAGGGCTGGCCCCTTCCTTGTGGGAGAAGGAGCCGGACGTTTGCCTTTTCGGAAAGAGGCTCTGCCGAGAACGAGCGCCGTGAGATATGCCGTCTGTGGTTAAGCACAGATGCCCAGTGCTGTTGTGCCTGTGGGTAGGGTGCACGGGGCCAGTGAAGACCAGCAAGAGCTTTCAGGGCTGGCCCCTTCCTTGTGGGAGAAGGAGCCGGACGTTTGCCTTTTCGGAAAGAGGCTCTGCCGAGAACGAGCGCCGTGAGATATGCCGTCTAAGGTTAAGCACAGATGCCCAGTGCTGTTGTGCCTGTGGGTAGGGTGCACGGGGCCAGTGAAGACCAGCAAGAGCTTTCAGGGCTGGCCCCTTCCTTGTGGGAGAAGGAGCCGGACGTTTGCCTTTTCGGAAAGAGGCTCTGCCGAGAACGAGCGCCGTGAGATGCTGAGTCTCTGGGAAAGCACAGATGCCCATTGCTGTTGTGCCTGTGGGTAGGGTGCACGGGGCCAGTGAAGACCAGCAAGAGCTTTCAGGGCTGGCCCCTTCCTTGTGGGAGAAGGAGCCGGACGTTTGCCTTTTCGGAAAGAGGCTCTGCCGAGAACGAGCGCCGTGAGATATGCCGTCTGTGGTTAAGCACAGATGCCCATTGCTGTTGTGCCTGTGCGTAGGGTGCACGGGGCCAGTGAAGACCAGCAAGAGCTTTCAGGGCTGGCCCCTTCCTTGTGGGAGAAGGAGCCGGACGTTTGCCTTTTCGGAAAGAGGCTCTGCCGAGAACGAGCGCCGTGAGATGCTGAGTCTCTGGGAAAGCACAGATGCCCAGTGCTGTTGTGCCTGTGGGTAGGGTGCACGGGGCCAGTGAAGACCAGCAAGAGCTTTCAGGGCTGGCCCCTTCCTTGTGGGAGAAGGAGCCGGACGTTTGCCTTTTCGGAAAGAGGCTCTGCCGAGAACGAGCGCCGTGAGATATGCCGTCTGTGGTTAAGCACAGATGCCCATTGCTGTTGTGCCTGTGGGTAGGGTGCACGGGGACAGTGAAGACCAGCAAGAGCTTTCAGGGCTGGCCCCTTCCTTGTGGGAGAAGGAGCCGGACGTTTGCCTTTTCGGAAAGACGCTCTGCCGAGAACGAGCGCCGTGAGATGCTGACTCTCTGGGAAAGCACAGATGCCCAGTGCTGTTGTGCCTGTGGGTAGGGTGCACGGGGACAGTGAAGACCAGCAAGAGCTTCCAGGGCTGGCCCCTTCCTTGTGGGAGAAGGAGCCGGACGTTTGCCTTTTCGGAAAGAGGCTCTGCGAAGAACGAGCGCCGTGAGATATGCTGTCTGTGGTTAAGCACAGATGCCCAGTGCTGTTGTGCCTGTGGGTAGGGTGCACGGGGCCAGTGAAGACCAGCAAGAGCTTTCAGGGCTGGCCCCTTCCTTGTGGGAGAAGGAGCCGGACGTTTGCCTTTTCGGAAAGAGGCTCTGCCGAGAACGAGCGCCGTGAGATATGCCGTCTGTGGTTAAGGACAGATGCCCAGTGCTGTTGTGCCTGTGGATAGGGTGCACGGGGCCAGTGAAGACCAGCAAGAGCTTTCAGGGCTGGCCCCTTCCTTGTGGGAGAAGGAGCCGGACGTTTGCCTTTTCGGAAAGAGGCTCTGCCGAGAACGAGCGCCGTGAGATATGCCGTCTGTGGTTAAGCACAGATGCCCAGTGCTGTTGTGCCTGTGGGTAGGGTGCACGGGGCCAGTGAAGACCAGCAAGAGCTTTCAGGGCTGGCCCCTTCCTTTTGGGAGAAGGAGCCGGACGTTTGCCTTTTCGGAAAGAGGCTCTGCCGAGAACGAGCGCCGTGAGATATGCCGTCTAAGGTTAAGCACAGATGCCCAGTGCTGTTGTGCCTGTGGGTAGGGTGCACGGGGCCAGTGAAGACCAGCAAGAGCTTTCAGGGCTGGCCCCTTCCTTGTGGGAGAAGGAGCCGGACGTTTGCCTTTTCGGAAAGAGGCTCTGCCGAGAGCGAACGCAGTGAGATGCTGAGTCTCTGGGAAAGCACAGATGCCCATTGCTGTTGTGCCTGTGGGTAGGGTGCACGGGGCCAGTGAAGACCAGCAAGAGCTTTCAGGGCTGGCCCCTTCCTTGTGGGAGAAGGAGCCGGACGTTTGCCTTTTCGGAAAGAGGCTCTGCCGAGAACGAGCGCCGTGAGATATGCCGTCTAAGGTTAAGCACAGATGCCCAGTGCTGTTGTGCCTATTCATAGGGTGCACGGGGCCAGTGAAGACCAGCAAGAGCTTTCAGGGCTGGCCCCTTCCTTGTGGGAGAAGGAGCCGGACGTTTGCCTTTTCGGAAAGAGGCTCTGCCGAGAACGAGCGCCGTGAGATGCTGAGTCTCTGGGAAAGCACAGATGCCCAGTGCTGTTGTGCCTGTGGGTAGGGTGCACGGGGCCAGTGAAGACCAGCAAGAGCTTTCAGGGCTGGCCCCTTCCTTGTGGGAGAAGGAGCCTGACGTTTGCCTTTTCGGAAAGAGGCTCTGCCGAGAACGAGCGCCGTGAGATGCTGAGTCTCTGGGAAAGCACAGATGCCCAGTGCTGTTGTGCCTGTGGGTAGGGTGCACGGGGCCAGTGAAGACCAGCAAGAGCTTTCAGGGCTGGCCCCTTCCTTGTGGGAGAAGGAGCCGGACGTTTGCCTTTTTGGAAAGAGGCTCTGCCGAGAACGAGCGCCGTGAGATATGCCGTCTGTGGTTAAGCACAGATGCCCATTGCTGTTGTGCCTGTGGGTAGGGTGCACGGGGACAGTGAAGACCAGCAAGAGCTTCCAGGGCTGGCCCCTTCCTTGTGGGAGAAGGAGCCGGACGTTTGCCTTTTCGGAAAGACGCTCTGCCGAGAACGAGCGCCGTGAGATGCTGACTCTCTGGGAAAGCACAGATGCCCAGTGCTGTTGTGCCTGTGGGTAGGGTGCACGGGGACAGTGAAGACCAGCAAGAGCTTCCAGGGCTGGCCCCTTCCTTGTGGGAGAAGGAGCCGGACGTTTGCCTTTTCGGAAAGAGGCTCTGCGAAGAACGAGCGCCGTGAGATATGCTGTCTGTGGTTAAGCACAGATGCCCAGTGCTGTTGTGCCTGTGGGTAGGGTGCACGGGGCCAGTGAAGACCAGCAAGAGCTTTCAGGGCTGGCCCCTTCCTTGTGGGAGAAGGAGCCGGACGTTTGCCTTTTCGGAAAGAGGCTCTGCCGAGAACGAGCGCCGTGAGATATGCCGTCTGTGGTTAAGGACAGATGCCCAGTGCTGTTGTGCCTGTGGATAGGGTGCACGGGGCCAGTGAAGACCAGCAAGAGCTTTCAGGGCTGGCCCCTTCCTTGTGGGAGAAGGAGCCGGACGTTTGCCTTTTCGGAAAGAGGCTCTGCCGAGAACGAGCGCCGTGAGATATGCCGTCTGTGGTTAAGCACAGATGCCCAGTGCTGTTGTGCCTGTGGGTAGGGTGCACGGGGCCAGTGAAGACCAGCAAGAGCTTTCAGGGCTGGCCCCTTCCTTTTGGGAGAAGGAGCCGGACGTTTGCCTTTTCGGAAAGAGGCTCTGCCGAGAACGAGCGCCGTGAGATATGCCGTCTAAGGTTAAGCACAGATGCCCAGTGCTGTTGTGCCTGTGGGTAGGGTGCACGGGGCCAGTGAAGACCAGCAAGAGCTTTCAGGGCTGGCCCCTTCCTTGTGGGAGAAGGAGCCGGACGTTTGCCTTTTCGGAAAGAGGCTCTGCCGAGAGCGAACCCAGTGAGATGCTGAGTCTCTGGGAAAGCACAGATGCCCATTGCTGTTGTGCCTGTGGGTAGGGTGCACGGGGCCAGTGAAGACCAGCAAGAGCTTTCAGGGCTGGCCCCTTCCTTGTGGGAGAAGGAGCCGGACGTTTGCCTTTTCGGAAAGAGGCTCTGCCGAGAACGAGCGCCGTGAGATATGCCGTCTAAGGTTAAGCACAGATGCCCAGTGCTGTTGTGCCTATTCATAGGGTGCACGGGGCCAGTGAAGACCAGCAAGAGCTTTCAGGGCTGGCCCCTTCCTTGTGGGAGAAGGAGCCGGACGTTTGCCTTTTCGGAAAGAGGCTCTGCCGAGAACGAGCGCCGTGAGATGCTGAGTCTCTGGGAAAGCACAGATGCCCAGTGCTGTTGTGCCTGTGGGTAGGGTGCACGGGGCCAGTGAAGACCAGCAAGAGCTTTCAGGGCTGGCCCCTTCCTTGTGGGAGAAGGAGCCTGACGTTTGCCTTTTCGGAAAGAGGCTCTGCCGAGAACGAGCGCCGTGAGATATGCCGTCTGTGGTTAAGCACAGATGCCCAGTGCTGTTGTGCCTGTGGGTAGGGTGCACGGGGCCAGTGAAGACCAGCAAGAGCTTTCAGGGCTGGCCCCTTCCTTGTGGGAGAAGGAGCCGGACGTTTGCCTTTTCGGAAAGAGGCTCTGCCGAGAACGAGCGCCGTGAGTTATGCCGTCTGTGGTTAAGCACAGATGCCCAGTGCTGTTGTGCCTATTCATAGGGTGCACGGGGCCAGTGAAGACCAGCAAGAGCTTTCAGGGCTGGCCCCTTCCTTGTGGGAGAAGGAGCCGGACGTTTGCCTTTTCGGAAAGAGGCTCTGCCGAGAACGAGCGCCGTGAGATATGCCGTCTGTGGTTAAGCACAGATGCCCAGTGCTGTTGTGCCTGTGGTTAGGGTGCACGGGGCCAGTGAAGACCAGCAAGAGCTTTCAGGGCTGGCCCCTTCCTTGTGGGAGAAGGAGCCGGACGTTTGCCTTTTCGGAAAGAGGCTCTGCCGAGAACGAGCGCCGTGAGATATGCCGTCTGTGGTTAAGCACAGATGCCCATTGCTGTTGTGCCTGTGGGTAGGGTGCACGGGGACAGTGAAGACCAGCAAGAGCTTTCAGGGCTGGCCCCTTCCTTGTGGGAGAAGGAGCCGGACGTTTGCCTTTTCGGAAAGACGCTCTGCCGAGAACGAGCGCCGTGAGATGCTGACTCTCTGGGAAAGCACAGATGCCCAGTGCTGTTGTGCCTGTGGGTAGGGTGCACGGGGACAGTGAAGACCAGCAAGAGCTTCCAGGGCTGGCCCCTTCCTTGTGGGAGAAGGAGCCGGACGTTTGCCTTTTCGGAAAGAGGCTCTGCGAAGAACGAGCGCCGTGAGATATGCTGTCTGTGGTTAAGCACAGATGCCCAGTGCTGTTGTGCCTGTGGGTAGGGTGCACGGGGCCAGTGAAGACCAGCAAGAGCTTTCAGGGCTGGCCCCTTCCTTGTGGGAGAAGGAGCCGGACGTTTGCCTTTTCGGAAAGAGGCTCTGCCGAGAACGAGCGCCGTGAGATATGCCGTCTGTGGTTAAGGACAGATGCCCAGTGCTGTTGTGCCTGTGGATAGGGTGCACGGGGCCAGTGAAGACCAGCAAGAGCTTTCAGGGCTGGCCCCTTCCTTGTGGGAGAAGGAGCCGGACGTTTGCCTTTTCGGAAAGAGGCTCTGCCGAGAACGAGCGCCGTGAGATATGCCGTCTGTGGTTAAGCACAGATGCCCAGTGCTGTTGTGCCTGTGGGTAGGGTGCACGGGGCCAGTGAAGACCAGCAAGAGCTTTCAGGGCTGGCCCCTTCCTTTTGGGAGAAGGAGCCGGACGTTTGCCTTTTCGGAAAGAGGCTCTGCCGAGAACGAGCGCCGTGAGATATGCCGTCTAAGGTTAAGCACAGATGCCCAGTGCTGTTGTGCCTGTGGGTAGGGTGCACGGGGCCAGTGAAGACCAGCAAGAGCTTTCAGGGCTGGCCCCTTCCTTGTGGGAGAAGGAGCCGGACGTTTGCCTTTTCGGAAAGAGGCTCTGCCGAGAGCGAACGCAGTGAGATGCTGAGTCTCTGGGAAAGCACAGATGCCCATTGCTGTTGTGCCTGTGGGTAGGGTGCACGGGGCCAGTGAAGACCAGCAAGAGCTTTCAGGGCTGGCCCCTTCCTTGTGGGAGAAGGAGCCGGACGTTTGCCTTTTCGGAAAGAGGCTCTGCCGAGAACGAGCGCCGTGAGATATGCCGTCTAAGGTTAAGCACAGATGCCCAGTGCTGTTGTGCCTATTCATAGGGTGCACGGGGCCAGTGAAGACCAGCAAGAGCTTTCAGGGCTGGCCCCTTCCTTGTGGGAGAAGGAGCCGGACGTTTGCCTTTTCGGAAAGAGGCTCTGCCGAGAACGAGCGCCGTGAGATGCTGAGTCTCTGGGAAAGCACAGATGCCCAGTGCTGTTGTGCCTGTGGGTAGGGTGCACGGGGCCAGTGAAGACCAGCAAGAGCTTTCAGGGCTGGCCCCTTCCTTGTGGGAGAAGGAGCCTGACGTTTGCCTTTTCGGAAAGAGGCTCTGCCGAGAACGAGCGCCGTGAGATGCTGAGTCTCTGGGAAAGCACAGATGCCCAGTGCTGTTGTGCCTGTGGGTAGGGTGCACGGGGCCAGTGAAGACCAGCAAGAGCTTTCAGGGCTGGCCCCTTCCTTGTGGGAGAAGGAGCCGGACGTTTGCCTTTTCGGAAAGAGGCTCTGCCGAGAACGAGCGCCGTGAGATATGCCGTCTGTGGTTAAGCACAGATGCCCATTGCTGTTGTGCCTGTGGGTAGGGTGCACGGGGACAGTGAAGACCAGCAAGAGCTTTCAGGGCTGGCCCCTTCCTTGTGGGAGAAGGAGCCGGACGTTTGCCTTTTCGGAAAGACGCTCTGCCGAGAACGAGCGCCGTGAGATGCTGACTCTCTGGGAAAGCACAGATGCCCAGTGCTGTTGTGCCTGTGGGTAGGGTGCACGGGGACAGTGAAGACCAGCAAGAGCTTCCAGGGCTGGCCCCTTCCTTGTGGGAGAAGGAGCCGGACGTTTGCCTTTTCGGAAAGAGGCTCTGCGAAGAACGAGCGCCGTGAGATATGCTGTCTGTGGTTAAGCACAGATGCCCAGTGCTGTTGTGCCTGTGGGTAGGGTGCACGGGGCCAGTGAAGACCAGCAAGAGCTTTCAGGGCTGGCCCCTTCCTTGTGGGAGAAGGAGCCGGACGTTTGCCTTTTCGGAAAGAGGCTCTGCCGAGAACGAGCGCCGTGAGATATGCCGTCTGTGGTTAAGGACAGATGCCCAGTGCTGTTGTGCCTGTGGATAGGGTGCACGGGGCCAGTGAAGACCAGCAAGAGCTTTCAGGGCTGGCCCCTTCCTTGTGGGAGAAGGAGCCGGACGTTTGCCTTTTCGGAAAGAGGCTCTGCCGAGAACGAGCGCCGTGAGATATGCCGTCTGTGGTTAAGCACAGATGCCCAGTGCTGTTGTGCCTGTGGGTAGGGTGCACGGGGCCAGTGAAGACCAGCAAGAGCTTTCAGGGCTGGCCCCTTCCTTTTGGGAGAAGGAGCCGGACGTTTGCCTTTTCGGAAAGAGGCTCTGCCGAGAACGAGCGCCGTGAGATATGCCGTCTAAGGTTAAGCACAGATGCCCAGTGCTGTTGTGCCTGTGGGTAGGGTGCACGGGGCCAGTGAAGACCAGCAAGAGCTTTCAGGGCTGGCCCCTTCCTTGTGGGAGAAGGAGCCGGACGTTTGCCTTTTCGGAAAGAGGCTCTGCCGAGAGCGAACGCAGTGAGATGCTGAGTCTCTGGGAAAGCACAGATGCCCATTGCTGTTGTGCCTGTGGGTAGGGTGCACGGGGCCAGTGAAGACCAGCAAGAGCTTTCAGGGCTGGCCCCTTCCTTGTGGGAGAAGGAGCCGGACGTTTGCCTTTTCGGAAAGAGGCTCTGCCGAGAACGAGCGCCGTGAGATATGCCGTCTAAGGTTAAGCACAGATGCCCAGTGCTGTTGTGCCTATTCATAGGGTGCACGGGGCCAGTGAAGACCAGCAAGAGCTTTCAGGGCTGGCCCCTTCCTTGTGGGAGAAGGAGCCGGACGTTTGCCTTTTCGGAAAGAGGCTCTGCCGAGAACGAGCGCCGTGAGATGCTGAGTCTCTGGGAAAGCACAGATGCCCAGTGCTGTTGTGCCTGTGGGTAGGGTGCACGGGGCCAGTGAAGACCAGCAAGAGCTTTCAGGGCTGGCCCCTTCCTTGTGGGAGAAGGAGCCTGACGTTTGCCTTTTCGGAAAGAGGCTCTGCCGAGAACGAGCGCCGTGAGATATGCCGTCTGTGGTTAAGCACAGATGCCCAGTGCTGTTGTGCCTGTGGGTAGGGTGCACGGGGCCAGTGAAGACCAGCAAGAGCTTTCAGGGCTGGCCCCTTCCTTGTGGGAGAAGGAGCCGGACGTTTGCCTTTTCGGAAAGAGGCTCTGCCGAGAACGAGCGCCGTGAGTTATGCCGTCTGTGGTTAAGCACAGATGCCCAGTGCTGTTGTGCCTATTCATAGGGTGCACGGGGCCAGTGAAGACCAGCAAGAGCTTTCAGGGCTGGCCCCTTCCTTGTGGGAGAAGGAGCCGGACGTTTGCCTTTTCGGAAAGAGGCTCTGCCGAGAACGAGCGCCGTGAGATATGCCGTCTGTGGTTAAGCACAGATGCCCAGTGCTGTTGTGCCTGTGGTTAGGGTGCACGGGGCCAGTGAAGACCAGCAAGAGCTTTCAGGGCTGGCCCCTTCCTTGTGGGAGAAGGAGCCGGACGTTTGCCTTTTCGGAAAGAGGCTCTGCCGAGAACGAGCGCCGTGAGATGCTGAGTCTCTGGGAAAGCACAGATGCCCATTGCTGTTGTGCCTGTGGGTAGGGTGCACGGGGCCAGTGAAGACCAGCAAGAGCTTTCAGGGCTGGCCCCTTCCTTGTGGGAGAAGGAGCCGGACGTTTGCCTTTTCGGAAAGAGGCTCTGCCGAGAACGAGCGCCGTGAGATATGCCGTCTGTGGTTAAGCACAGATGCCCATTGCTGTTGTGCCTGTGCGTAGGGTGCACGGGGCCAGTGAAGACCAGCAAGAGCTTTCAGGGCTGGCCCCTTCCTTGTGGGAGAAGGAGCCGGACGTTTGCCTTTTCGGAAAGAGGCTCTGCCGAGAACGAGCGCCGTGAGATGCTGAGTCTCTGGGAAAGCACAGATGCCCAGTGCTGTTGTGCCTGTGGGTAGGGTGCACGGGGCCAGTGAAGACCAGCAAGAGCTTTCAGGGCTGGCCCCTTCCTTGTGGGAGAAGGAGCCGGACGTTTGCCTTTTCGGAAAGAGGCTCTGCCGAGAACGAGCGCCGTGAGATATGCCGTCTGTGGTTAAGCACAGATGCCCATTGCTGTTGTGCCTGTGGGTAGGGTGCACGGGGACAGTGAAGACCAGCAAGAGCTTTCAGGGCTGGCCCCTTCCTTGTGGGAGAAGGAGCCGGACGTTTGCCTTTTCGGAAAGACGCTCTGCCGAGAACGAGCGCCGTGAGATGCTGACTCTCTGGGAAAGCACAGATGCCCAGTGCTGTTGTGCCTGTGGGTAGGGTGCACGGGGACAGTGAAGACCAGCAAGAGCTTCCAGGGCTGGCCCCTTCCTTGTGGGAGAAGGAGCCGGACGTTTGCCTTTTCGGAAAGAGGCTCTGCGAAGAACGAGCGCCGTGAGATATGCTGTCTGTGGTTAAGCACAGATGCCCAGTGCTGTTGTGCCTGTGGGTAGGGTGCACGGGGCCAGTGAAGACCAGCAAGAGCTTTCAGGGCTGGCCCCTTCCTTGTGGGAGAAGGAGCCGGACGTTTGCCTTTTCGGAAAGAGGCTCTGCCGAGAACGAGCGCCGTGAGATATGCCGTCTGTGGTTAAGGACAGATGCCCAGTGCTGTTGTGCCTGTGGATAGGGTGCACGGGGCCAGTGAAGACCAGCAAGAGCTTTCAGGGCTGGCCCCTTCCTTGTGGGAGAAGGAGCCGGACGTTTGCCTTTTCGGAAAGAGGCTCTGCCGAGAACGAGCGCCGTGAGATATGCCGTCTGTGGTTAAGCACAGATGCCCAGTGCTGTTGTGCCTGTGGGTAGGGTGCACGGGGCCAGTGAAGACCAGCAAGAGCTTTCAGGGCTGGCCCCTTCCTTTTGGGAGAAGGAGCCGGACGTTTGCCTTTTCGGAAAGAGGCTCTGCCGAGAACGAGCGCCGTGAGATATGCCGTCTAAGGTTAAGCACAGATGCCCAGTGCTGTTGTGCCTGTGGGTAGGGTGCACGGGGCCAGTGAAGACCAGCAAGAGCTTTCAGGGCTGGCCCCTTCCTTGTGGGAGAAGGAGCCGGACGTTTGCCTTTTCGGAAAGAGGCTCTGCCGAGAGCGAACGCAGTGAGATGCTGAGTCTCTGGGAAAGCACAGATGCCCATTGCTGTTGTGCCTGTGGGTAGGGTGCACGGGGCCAGTGAAGACCAGCAAGAGCTTTCAGGGCTGGCCCCTTCCTTGTGGGAGAAGGAGCCGGACGTTTGCCTTTTCGGAAAGAGGCTCTGCCGAGAACGAGCGCCGTGAGATATGCCGTCTAAGGTTAAGCACAGATGCCCAGTGCTGTTGTGCCTATTCATAGGGTGCACGGGGCCAGTGAAGACCAGCAAGAGCTTTCAGGGCTGGCCCCTTCCTTGTGGGAGAAGGAGCCGGACGTTTGCCTTTTCGGAAAGAGGCTCTGCCGAGAACGAGCGCCGTGAGATGCTGAGTCTCTGGGAAAGCACAGATGCCCAGTGCTGTTGTGCCTGTGGGTAGGGTGCACGGGGCCAGTGAAGACCAGCAAGAGCTTTCAGGGCTGGCCCCTTCCTTGTGGGAGAAGGAGCCTGACGTTTGCCTTTTCGGAAAGAGGCTCTGCCGAGAACGAGCGCCGTGAGATATGCCGTCTGTGGTTAAGCACAGATGCCCAGTGCTGTTGTGCCTGTGGGTAGGGTGCACGGGGCCAGTGAAGACCAGCAAGAGCTTTCAGGGCTGGCCCCTTCCTTGTGGGAGAAGGAGCCGGACGTTTGCCTTTTCGGAAAGAGGCTCTGCCGAGAACGAGCGCCGTGAGTTATGCCGTCTGTGGTTAAGCACAGATGCCCAGTGCTGTTGTGCCTATTCATAGGGTGCACGGGGCCAGTGAAGACCAGCAAGAGCTTTCAGGGCTGGCCCCTTCCTTGTGGGAGAAGGAGCCGGACGTTTGCCTTTTCGGAAAGAGGCTCTGCCGAGAACGAGCGCCGTGAGATATGCCGTCTGTGGTTAAGCACAGATGCCCAGTGCTGTTGTGCCTATGCATAGGGCGCACGGGGCCAGTGAAGACCAGCAAGAGCTTTCAGGGCTGGCCCCTTCCTTGTGGGAGAAGGAGCCGGACGTTTGCCTTTTCGGAAAGAGGCTCTGCCGAGAACGAGCGCCGTGAGATGCTGAGTCTCTGGGAAAGCACAGATGCCCAGTGCTGTTGTGCCTGTGGGTAGGGTGCACGGGGACAGTGAAGACCAGCAAGAGCTTTCAGGGCTGGCCCCTTCCTTGTGGGAGAAGGAGCCGGACGTTTGCCTTTTCGGAAAGAGGCTCTGCCGAGAACGAGCGCCGTGAGATATGCCGTCTGTGGTTAAGCACAGATGCCCAGTGCTGTTGTGCCTGTGGGTAGGGTGCACGGGGCCAGTGAAGACCAGCAAGAGCTTTCAGGGCTGGCCCCTTCCTTGTGGGAGAAGGAGCCGGACGTTTGCCTTTTCGGAAAGACGCTCTGCCGAGAACGAGCGCCGTGAGATATGCCGTCTGTGGTTAAGCACAGATGCCCAGTGCTGTTGTGCCTGTGGGTAGGGTGCACGGGGACAGTGAAGACCAGCAAGAGCTTTCAGGGCTGGCCCCTTCCTTGTGGGAGAAGGAGCCGGACGTTTGCCTTTTCGGAAAGAGGCTCTGCCGAGAACGAGCGCCGTGAGATATGCCGTCTGTGGTTAAGCACAGATGCCCAGTGCTGTTGTGCCTGTGGGTAGGGTGCACGGGGCCAGTGAAGACCAGCAAGAGCTTTCAGGGCTGGCCCCTTCCTTGTGGGAGAAGGAGCCGGACGTTTGCCTTTTCGGAAAGAGGCTCTGCCGAGAACGAGCGCCGTGAGATGCTGAGTCTCTGGGAAAGCACAGATGCCCATTGCTGTTGTGCCTGTGGGTAGGGTGCACGGGGCCAGTGAAGACCAGCAAGAGCTTTCAGGGCTGGCCCCTTCCTTGTGGGAGAAGGAGCCGGACGTTTGCCTTTTCGGAAAGAGGCTCTGCCGAGAACGAGCGCCGTGAGATATGCCGTCTGTGGTTAAGCACAGATGCCCATTGCTGTTGTGCCTGTGGGTAGGGTGCACGGGGCCAGTGAAGACCAGCAAGAGCTTTCAGGGCTGGCCCCTTCCTTGTGGGAGAAGGAGCCAGACGTTTGCCTTTTCGGAAAGAGGCTCTGCCGAGAACGAGCGCCGTGAGATGCTGAGTCTCTGGGAAAGCACAGATGCCCAGTGCTGTTGTGCCTGTGGGTAGGGTGCACGGGGACAGTGAAGACCAGCAAGAGCTTTCAGGGCTGGCCCCTTCCTTGTGGTAGAAGGAGCCGGACGTTTGCCTTTTCGGAAAGAGGCTCTGCCGAGAACGAGCGCCGTGAGATATGCCGTCTGTGGTTAAGCACAGATGCCCAGTGCTGTTGTGCCTGTGGGTAGGGTGCACGGGGCCAGTGAAGACCAGCAAGAGCTTTCAGGGCTGGCCCCTTCCTTGTGGGAGAAGGAGCCGGACGTTTGCCTTTTCGGAAAGAGGCTCTGCCGAGAACGAGCGCCGTGAGATATGCCGTCTGTGGTTAAGCACAGATGCCCATTGCTGTTGTGCCTATTCATAGGGTGCACGGGGACAGTGAAGACCAGCAAGAGCTTTCAGGGCTGGCCCCTTCCTTGTGGGAGAAGGAGCCGGACGTTTGCCTTTTCGGAAAGAAGCTCTGCCGAGAACGAGCGCCGTGAGATGCTGACTCTCTGGGAAAGCACAGATGCCCAGTGCTGTTGTGCCTGTGGGTAGGGTGCACGGGGACAGTGAAGACCAGCAAGAGCTTCCAGGGCTGGCCCCTTCCTTGTGGGAGAAGGAGCCGGACGTTTGCCTTTTCGGAAAGAGGCTCTGCCAAGAACGAGCGCTGTGAGATATGCTGTCTGTGGTTAAGCACAGATGCCCAGTGCTGTTGTGCCTGTGGGTAGGGTGCACGGGGCCAGTGAAGACCAGCAAGAGCTTTCAGGGCTGGCCCCTTCCTTGTGGGAGAAGGAGCCGGACGTTTGCCTTTTCGGAAGAGGCTCTGCCAAGAACGAGCGCCGTGAGATATGCCGTCTGTGGTTAAGGACAGATGCCCAGTGCTGTTGTGCCTGTGGATAGGGTGCACGGGGACAGTGAAGACCAGCAAGAGCTTTCAGGGCTGGCCCCTTCCTTGTGGGAGAAGGAGCCGGACGTTTGCCTTTTCGGAAAGAGGCTCTGCCGAGAACGAGCGCCGTGAGATGCTGAGTCTCTGGGAAAGCACAGATGCCCAGTGCTGTTGTGCCTGTGGGTAGGGTGCACGGGGACAGTGAAGACCAGCAAGAGCTTTCAGGGCTGGCCCCTTCCTTGTGGGAGAAGGAGCCGGACGTTTGCCTTTTCGGAAAGAGGCTCTGCCGAGAACGAGCGCCGTGAGATATGCCGTCTAAGGATAAGCACAGATGCCCAGTGCTGTTGTGCCTGTGGGTAGGGTGCACGGGGCCAGTGAAGACCAGCAAGAGCTTTCAGGGCTGGCCCCTTCCTTGTAGGAGAAGGAGCCGGACGTTTGCCTTTTCGGAAAGAGGCTCTGCCGAGAACGAGCGCCGTGAGATGCTGAGTCTCTGGGAAAGCACAGATGCCCAGTGCTGTTGTGCCTGTGGGTAGGGTGCACGGGGACGGTTAAGACCAGCAAGAGCTTTCAGGGCTGGCCCCTTCCTTGTGGGAGAAGGAGCCGGACGTTTGCCTTTTCGGAAAGAGGCTCTGCCGAGAACGAGCGCCGTGAGATATGCCGTCTGTGGTTAAGCACAGATGCCCAGTGCTGTTGTGCCTGTAGATAGGGTGTTTGGGGACGGTTAAGACCAGCAAGAGCTTTCAGGGCTGGCCCCTTCCTTGTGGGAGAAGGAGCCGGACGTTTGCCTTTTCGGAAAGAGGCTCTGCCGAGAGCGAACGCAGTGAGATGCTGAGTCTCTGGGAAAGCACAGATGCCCAGTGCTGTTGTGCCTGTGGATAGGGTGCACGGGGCCAGTGAAGACCAGCAAGAGCTTTCAGGGCTGGCCCCTTCCTTGTGGGAGAAGGAGCCGGACGTTTGCCTTTTCGGAAAGAGGCTCTGCCGAGAACGAGCGCCGTGAGATATGCCGTCTGTGGTTAAGCACAGATGCCCAGTGCTGTTGTGCCTGTGGGTAGGGTGCACGGGGCCAGTGAAGACCAGCAAGAGCTTTCAGGGCTGGCCCCTTCCTTGTGGGAGAAGGAGCCGGACGTTTGCCTTTTCGGAAAGAGGCTCTGCCGATAGCGAACGCCGTGAGATGCTGAGTCTCTGGGAAAGCACAGATGCCCAGTGCTGTTGTGCCTGTGGGTAGGGTGCACGGGGCCAGTGAAGACCAGCAAGAGCTTTCAGGGCTGGCCCCTTCCTTGTGGGAGAAGGAGCCGGACGTTTGCCTTTTCGGAAAGAGGCTCTGCCGAGAACGAGCGCCGTGAGATATGCCGTCTGTGGTTAAGCACAGATGCCCAGTGCTGTTGTGCCTGTGGGTAGGGTGCACGGGGCCAGTGAAGACCAGCAAGAGCTTTCAGGGCTGGCCCCTTCCTTGTGGGAGAAGGAGCCGGACGTTTGCCTTTTCGGAAAGAGGCTCTGCCGAGAACGAGCGCCGTGAGATATGCCGTCTGTGGTTAAGCACAGATGCCCAGTGCTGTTGTGCCTGTGGGTAGGGTGCACGGGGACAGTGAAGACCAGCAAGAGCTTTCAGGGCTGGCCCCTTCCTTGTGGGAGAAGGAGCCGGACGTTTGCCTTTTCGGAAAGAGGCTCTGCCGATAGCGAACGCCGTGAGATATGCCGTCTGTGGTTAAGCACAGATGCCCAGTGCTGTTGTGCCTGTGGTTAGGGTGCACGGGGCCAGTGAAGACCAGCAAGAGCTTTCAGGGCTGGCCCCTTCCTTGTGGGAGAAGGAGCCGGACGTTTGCCTTTTCGGAAAGAGGCTCTGCCGAGAACGAGCGCCGTGAGATATGCCGTCTGTGGTTAAGCACAGATGCCCAGTGCTGTTGTGCCTATGCATAGGGCGCACGGGGCCAGTGAAGACCAGCAAGAGCTTTCAGGGCTGGCCCCTTCCTTGTGGGAGAAGGAGCCGGACGTTTGCCTTTTCGGAAAGAGGCTCTGCCGAGAACGAGCGCCGTGAGATATGCCGTCAGTGGTTAAGCACAGATGCCCAGTGCTGTTGTGCCTGTGGGTAGGGTGCACGGGGACAGTGAAGACCAGCAAGAGCTTTCAGGGCTCGCCCCTTCCTTGTGGGAGAAGGAGCCGGACGTTTGCCTTTTCGGAAAGAGGCTCTGCCGAGAGCGAACGCCGTGAGATGCTGAGTCTCTGGGAAAGCACAGATGCCCAGTGCTGTTGTGCCTGTGGATAGGGTGCACGGGGCCAGTGAAGACCAGCAAGAGCTTTCAGGGCTGGCCCCTTCCTTGTGGGAGAAGGAGCCGGACGTTTGCCTTTTCGGAAAGAGGCTCTGCCGAGAACGAGCGCCGTGAGATATGCCGTCTGTGGTTAAGCACAGATGCCCAGTGCTGTTGTGCCTGTGGGTAGGGTGCACGGGGCCAGTGAAGACCAGCAAGAGCTTTCAGGGCTGGCCCCTTCCTTGTGGGAGAAGGAGCCGGACGTTTGCCTTTTCGGAAAGAGGATCTGCCGATAGCGAACGCCGTGAGATGCTGAGTCTCTGGGAAAGCACAGATGCCCAGTGCTGTTGTGCCTGTGGGTAGGGTGCACGGGGCCAGTGAAGACCAGCAAGAGCTTTCAGGGCTGGCCCCTTCCTTGTGGGAGAAGGAGCCGGACGTTTGCCTTTTCGGAAAGAGGCTCTGCCGAGAACGAGCGCCGTGAGATATGCCGTCTGTGGTTAAGCACAGATGTCCAGTGCTGTTGTGCCTGTGGGTAGGGTGCACGGGGCCAGTGAAGACCAGCAAGAGCTTTCAGGGCTGGCCCCTTCCTTGTGGGAGAAGGAGCCGGATGTTTGCCTTTTCGGAACGAGGCTCTGCCGAGAACGAGCGCCATGAGATATGCCGTCTGTGGTTAAGCACAGATGCCCAGTGCTGTTGTGCCTATGCATAGGGTGCACGGGGACAGTGAAGACCAGCAAGAGCTTTCAGGGCTGGCCCCTTCCTTGTGGGAGAAGGAGCCGGATGTTTGCCTTTTCGGAAAGAGGCTCTGCCGAGAACGAGCGCCGTGAGATGCTGAGTCTCTGGGAAAGCACAGATGCCCAGTGCTGTTGTGCCTATGCATAGGGTGCACGGGGCCAGTGAAGACCAGCAAGAGCTTTCAGCGGTGGCCCCTTCCTTGTGGGAGAAGGAGCCAGACGTTTGCCTTTTCGGAAAGAGGCTCTGCCGAGAACGAGCGCCGTGAGATATGCCGTCTAAGGTTAAGCACAGATGCCCAGTGCTGTTGTGCCTGTGGGTAGGGTGCACGGGGACAGTGAAGACCAGCAAGAGCTTTCAGGGCTGGCCCCTTCCTTGTGGGAGAAGGAGCCGGACGTTTGCCTTTTCGGAAAGAGGCTCTGCCGAGAACGAGCGCCGTGAGATATGCCGTCTGTGGTTAAGCACAGATGCCCAGTGCTGTTGTGCCTGTGGGTAGGGTGCACGGGGACAGTGAAGACCAGCAAGAGCTTTCAGGGCTGGCCCCTTCCTTGTGGGAGAAGGAGCCGGACGTTTGCCTTTTCGGAAAGAGGCTCTGCCGAGAACGAGCGCCGTGAGATATGCCGTCTAAGGTTAAGCACAGATGCCCAGTGCTGTTGTGCCTGTGGATAGGGTGCACGGGGACAGTGAAGACCAGCAAGAGCTTTCAGGGCTGGCCCCTTCCTTGTGGGAGAAGGAGCCGGACGTTTGCCTTTTCGGAAAGAGGCTCTGCCGAGAGCGAACGCAGTGAGATGCTGAGTCTCTGGTTAAGCACAGATGCCCAGTGCTGTTGTGCCTGTGGGTAGGGTGCACGGGGCCAGTGAAGACCAGCAAGAGCTTTCAGGGCTGGCCCCTTCCTTGTGGGAGAAGGAGCCGGACGTTTGCCTTTTCGGAAAGAGGCTCTGCCGAGAACGAGCGCCGTGAGATATGCCGTCTGTGGTTAAGCACAGATGCCCAGTGCTGTTGTGCCTGTGGGAAGGGTGCATGGGGACAGTGAAGACCAGCAAGAGCTTTCAGGGCTGGCCCCTTCCTTGTGGGAGAAGGAGCCGGACGTTTGCCTTTTCGGAAAGAGGCTCTGCCGAGAATGAGCGCCGTGAGATGCTGAGTCTCTGGGAAAGCACAGATGCCCAGTGCTGTTGTGCCTGTGGTTAGGGTGCACGGGGACAGTGAAGACCAGCAAGAGCTTTCAGGGCTGGCCCCTTCCTTGTGGGAGAAGGAGCCGGACGTTTGCCTTTTCGGAAAGAGGCTCTGCCGAGAACGAGCGCCGTGAGATATGCCGTCTGTGGTTAAGCACAGATGCCCAGTGCTGTTGTGCCTGTGGGTAGGGTGCACGGGGACAGTGAAGACCAGCAAGAGCTTTCAGGGCTGGCCCCTTCCTTGTGGGAGAAGGAGCCGGACGTTTGCCTTTTCGGAAAGAGGCTCTGCCGATAGCGAACGCCGTGAGATATGCCGTCTGTGGTTAAGCACAGATGCCCAGTGCTGTTGTGCCTGTGGGTAGGGTGCACGGGGCCAGTGAAGACCAGCAAGAGCTTTCAGGGCTGGCCCCTTCCTTGTGGGAGAAGGAGCCGGACGTTTGCCTTTTCGGAAAGAGGCTCTGCCGAGAGCGAACGCAGTGAGATGCTGAGTCTCTGGGAAAGCACAGATGCCCAGTGCTGTTGTGCCTGTGGATAGGGTGCACGGGGCCAGTGAAGACCAGCAAGAGCTTTCAGGGCTGGCCCCTTCCTTGTGGGAGAAGGAGCCGGACGTTTGCCTTTTCGGAAAGAGGCTCTGCCGAGAACGAGCGCCGTGAGATATGCCGTCTGTGGTTAAGCACAGATGCCCAGTGCTGTTGTGCCTGTGGGTAGGGTGCACGGGGCCAGTGAAGACCAGCAAGAGCTTTCAGGGCTGGCCCCTTCCTTGTGGGAGAAGGAGCCGGACGTTTGCCTTTTCGGAAAGAGGCTCTGCCGAGAGTGAACGCCGTGAGATGCTGAGTCTCTGGGAAAGCACAGATGCCCAGTGCTGTTGTGCCTGTGGGTAGGGTGCACGGGGCCAGTGAAGACCAGCAAGAGCTTTCAGGGCTGGCCCCTTCCTTGTGGGAGAAGGAGCCGGACGTTTGCCTTTTCGGAAAGAGGCTCTGCCGAGAACGAGCGCCGTGAGATATGCCGTCTGTGGTTAAGCACAGATGCCCAGTGCTGTTGTGCCTGTGGGTAGGGTGCACGGGGCCAGTGAAGACCAGCAAGAGCTTTCAGGGCTGGCCCCTTCCTTGTGGGAGAAGGAGCCTGACGTTTGCCTTTTCGGAAAGAGGCTCTGCCGAGAACGAGCGCCGTGAGATATGCCGTCTGTGGTTAAGCACAGATGCCCAGTGCTGTTGTGCCTGTGGGTAGGGTGCACGGGGACAGTGAAGACCAGCAAGAGCTTTCAGGGCTGGCCCCTTCCTTGTGGGAGAAGGAGCCGGACGTTTGCCTTTTCGGAAAGAGGCTCTGCCGATAGCGAACGCCGTGAGATATGCCGTCTGTGGTTAAGCACAGATGCCCAGTGCTGTTGTGCCTGTGGGTAGGGTGCACGGGGCCAGTGAAGACCAGCAAGAGCTTTCAGGGCTGGCCCCTTCCTTGTGGGAGAAGGAGCCGGACGTTTGCCTTTTCGGAAAGAGGCTCTGCCGAGAACGAGCGCCGTGAGATATGCCGTCTGTGGTTAAGCACAGATGCCCAGTGCTGTTGTGCCTGTGGTTAGGGTGCACGGGGCCAGTGAAGACCAGCAAGAGCTTTCAGGGCTGGCCCCTTCCTTGTGGGAGAAGGAGCCGGATGTTTGCCTTTTCGGAAAGAGGCTCTGCCGAGAACGAGCGCCGTGAGATATGCCGTCAGTGGTTAAGCACAGATGCCCAGTGCTGTTGTGCCTGTGGGTAGGGTGCACGGGGACAGTGAAGACCAGCAAGAGCTTTCAGGGCTGGCCCCTTCCTTGTGGGAGAAGGAGCCGGACGTTTGCCTTTTCGGAAAGAGGCTCTGCCGAGAACGAGCGTCGTGAGATGCTGAGTCTCTGGGAAAGCACAGATGCCCAGTGCTGTTGTGCCTGTGGGTAGGGTGCACGGGGACAGTGAAGACCAGCAAGAGCTTTCAGGGCTGGCCCCTTCCTTGTGGGAGAAGGAGCCGGACGTTTGCCTTTTCGGAAAGAGGCTCTGCCGAGAGCGAACGCAGTGAGATGCTGAGTCTCTGGGAAAGCACAGATGCCCAGTGCTGTTGTGCCTGTGGTTAGGGTGCACGGGGACAGTGAAGACCAGCAAGAGCTTTCAGGGCTGGCCCCTTCCTTGTGGGAGAAGGAGCCGGACGTTTGCCTTTTCGGAAAGAGGCTCTGCCGAGAACGAGCGCCGTGAGATATGCCGTCTGTGGTTAAGCACAGATGCCCAGTGCTGTTGTGCCTGTGGGTAGGGTGCACGGGGACAGTGAAGACCAGCAAGAGCTTTCAGGGCTGGCCCCTTCCTTGTGGGAGAAGGAGCCGGACGTTTGCCTTTTCGGAAAGAGGCTCTGCCGAGAACGAACGCCGTGAGATATGCCGTCTGTGGTTAAGCACAGATGCCCAGTGCTGTTGTGCCTGTGGGTAGGGTGCACGGGGACAGTGAAGACCAGCAAGAGCTTTCAGGGCTGGCCCCTTCCTTGTGGGAGAAGGAGCCGGACGTTTGCCTTTTCGGAAAGAGGCTCTGCCGAGAACGAGCGCCGTGAGATATGCCGTCTGTGGTTAAGCACAGATGCCCAGTGCTGTTGTGCCTGTGGTTAGGGTGCACGGGGCCAGTGAAGACCAGCAAGAGCTTTCAGGGCTGGCCCCTTCCTTGTGGGAGAAGGAGCCGGATGTTTGCCTTTTCGGAAAGAGGCTCTGCCGAGAACGAGCGCCGTGAGATATGCCGTCAGTGGTTAAGCACAGATGCCCAGTGCTGTTGTGCCTGTGGGTAGGGTGCACGGGGACAGTGAAGACCAGCAAGAGCTTTCAGGGCTGGCCCCTTCCTTGTGGGAGAAGGAGCCGGACGTTTGCCTTTTCGGAAAGAGGCTCTGCCGAGAACGAGCGTCGTGAGATGCTGAGTCTCTGGGAAAGCACAGATGCCCAGTGCTGTTGTGCCTGTGGTTAGGGTGCACGGGGACAGTGAAGACCAGCAAGAGCTTTCAGGGCTGGCCCCTTCCTTGTGGGAGAAGGAGCCGGACGTTTGCCTTTTCGGAAAGAGGCTCTGCCGAGAGCGAACGCAGTGAGATGCTGAGTCTCTGGGAAAGCACAGATGCCCAGTGCTGTTGTGCCTGTGGATAGGGTGCACGGGGCCAGTGAAGACCAGCAAGAGCTTTCAGGGCTGGCCCCTTCCTTGTGGGAGAAGGAGCCGGACGTTTGCCTTTTCGGAAAGAGGCTCTGCCGAGAACGAGCGCCGTGAGATATGCCGTCTGTGGTTAAGCACAGATGCCCAGTGCTGTTGTGCCTGTGGGTAGGGTGCACGGGGCCAGTGAAGACCAGCAAGAGCTTTCAGGGCTGGCCCCTTCCTTGTGGGAGAAGGAGCCGGACGTTTGCCTTTTCGGAAAGAGGCTCTGCCGATAGCGAACGCCGTGAGATGCTGAGTGTCTGGGAAAGCACAGATGCCCAGTGCTGTTGTGCCTGTGGGTAGGGTGCACGGGGCCAGTGAAGACCAGCAAGAGCTTTCAGGGCTGGCCCCTTCCTTGTGGGAGAAGGAGCCGGACGTTTGCCTTTTCGGAAAGAGGCTCTGCCGAGAACGAGCGCCGTGAGATATGCCGTCAGTGGTTAAGCACAGATGCCCAGTGCTGTTGTGCCTGTGGGTAGGGTGCACGGGGCCAGTGAAGACCAGCAAGAGCTTTCAGGGCTGGCCCCTTCCTTGTGGGAGAAGGAGCCGGACGTTTGCCTTTTCGGAAAGAGGCTCTGCCGAGAACGAGCGCCGTGAGATATGCCGTCTGTGGTTAAGCACAGATGCCCAGTGCTGTTGTGCCTGTGGGTAGGGTGCACGGGGACAGTGAAGACCAGCAAGAGCTTTCAGGGCTGGCCCCTTCCTTGTGGGAGAAGGAGCCGGACGTTTGCCTTTTCGGAAAGAGGCTCTGCCGATAGCGAACGCCGTGAGATATGCCGTCTGTGGTTAAGCACAGATGCCCAGTGCTGTTGTGCCTGTGGTTAGGGTGCACGGGGCCAGTGAAGACCAGCAAGAGCTTTCAGGGCTGGCCCCTTCCTTGTGGGAGAAGGAGCCGGACGTTTGCCTTTTCGGAAAGAGGCTCTGCCGAGAACGAGCGCCGTGAGATATGCCGTCTGTGGTTAAGCACAGATGCCCAGTGCTGTTGTGCCTATGCATAGGGCGCACGGGGCCAGTGAAGACCAGCAAGAGCTTTCAGGGCTGGCCCCTTCCTTGTGGGAGAAGGAGCCGGACGTTTGCCTTTTCGGAAAGAGGCTCTGCCGAGAACGAGCGCCGTGAGATATGCCGTCAGTGGTTAAGCACAGATGCCCAGTGCTGTTGTGCCTGTGGGTAGGGTGCACGGGGACAGTGAAGACCAGCAAGAGCTTTCAGGGCTCGCCCCTTCCTTGTGGGAGAAGGAGCCGGACGTTTGCCTTTTCGGAAAGAGGCTCTGCCGAGAGCGAACGCCGTGAGATGCTGAGTCTCTGGGAAAGCACAGATGCCCAGTGCTGTTGTGCCTGTGGATAGGGTGCACGGGGCCAGTGAAGACCAGCAAGAGCTTTCAGGGCTGGCCCCTTCCTTGTGGGAGAAGGAGCCGGACGTTTGCCTTTTCGGAAAGAGGCTCTGCCGAGAACGAGCGCCGTGAGATATGCCGTCTGTGGTTAAGCACAGATGCCCAGTGCTGTTGTGCCTGTGGGTAGGGTGCACGGGGCCAGTGAAGACCAGCAAGAGCTTTCAGGGCTGGCCCCTTCCTTGTGGGAGAAGGAGCCGGACGTTTGCCTTTTCGGAAAGAGGCTCTGCCGATAGCGAACGCCGTGAGATGCTGAGTCTCTGGGAAAGCACAGATGCCCAGTGCTGTTGTGCCTGTGGGTAGGGTGCACGGGGCCAGTGAAGACCAGCAAGAGCTTTCAGGGCTGGCCCCTTCCTTGTGGGAGAAGGAGCCGGACGTTTGCCTTTTCGGAAAGAGGCTCTGCCGAGAACGAGCGCCGTGAGATATGCCGTCTGTGGTTAAGCACAGATGTCCAGTGCTGTTGTGCCTGTGGGTAGGGTGCACAGGGCCAGTGAAGACCAGCAAGAGCTTTCAGGGCTGGCCCCTTCCTTGTGGGAGAAGGAGCCGGATGTTTGCCTTTTCGGAACGAGGCTCTGCCGAGAACGAGCGCCATGAGATATGCCGTCTGTGGTTAAGCACAGATGCCCAGTGCTGTTGTGCCTATGCATAGGGTGCACGGGGACAGTGAAGACCAGCAAGAGCTTTCAGGGCTGGCCCCTTCCTTGTGGGAGAAGGAGCCGGATGTTTGCCTTTTCGGAAAGAGGCTCTGCCAAGAACGAGCGCTGTGAGATATGCTGTCTCTGGTTAAGCACAGATGCCCAGTGCTGTTGTGCCTATGCATAGGGTGCACGGGGCCAGTGAAGACCAGCAAGAGCTTTCAGGGCTGGCCCCTTCCTTGTGGGAGAAGGAGCCGGACGTTTGCCTTTTCGGAAAGAGGCTCTGCCGAGAACGAGCGCCGTGAGATATGCCGTCTAAGGTTAAGCACAGATGCCCAGTGCTGTTGTGCCTGTGGTTAGGGTGCACGGGGCCAGTGAAGACCAGCAAGAGCTTTCAGGGCTGGCCCCTTCCTTGTGGGAGAAGGAGCCGGACGTTTGCCTTTTCGGAAAGAGGCTCTGCCGAGAGCGAACGCAGTGAGATGCTGAGTCTCTGGGAAAGCACAGATGCCCAGTGCTGTTGTGCCTGTGGATAGGGTGCACGGGGACAGTGAAGACCAGCAAGAGCTTTCAGGGCTGGCCCCTTCCTTGTGGGAGAAGGAGCCGGACGTTTGCCTTTTCGGAAAGAGGCTCTGCCGAGAACGAGCGCCGTGAGATATGCCGTCTGTGGTTAAGCACAGATGCCCAGTGCTGTTGTGCCTGTGGGTAGGGTGCACGGGGCCAGTGAAGACCAGCAAGAGCTTTCAGGGCTGGCCCCTTCCTTGTGGGAGAAGGAGCCGGACGTTTGCCTTTTCGGAAAGAGGCTCTGCCGAGAACGAGCGCCGTGAGATATGCCGTCTGTGGTTAAGCACAGATGCCCAGTGCTGTTGTCCCTATTCATAGGGTGCACGGGGCCAGTGAAGACCAGCAAGAGCTTTCAGGGCTGGCCCCTTCCTTGTGGGAGAAGGAGCCGGACGTTTGCCTTTTCGGAAAGAAGCTCTGCCGAGAACGAGCGCCGTGAGATGCTGAGTCTCTGGGAAAGCACAGATGCCCAGTGCTGTTGTGCCTGTGGGTAGGGTGCACGGGGACAGTGAAGACCAGCAAGAGCTTCCAGGGCTGGCCCCTTCCTTGTGGGAGAAGGAGCCAGACGTTTGCCTTTTCGGAAAGAGGCTCTGCCGAGAACGAGCGCCGTGAGATATGCCGTCTGTGGTTAAGCACAGATGCCCATTGCTGTTGTGCCTATTCATAGGGTGCACGGGGCCAGTGAAGACCAGCAAGAGCTTTCAGGGCTGGCCCCTTCCTTGTGGGAGAAGGAGCCGGACGTTTGCCTTTTCGGAAAGAGGCTCTGCCGAGAACGAGCGCCGTGAGATATGCCGTCTGTGGTTAAGCACAGATGCCCAGTGCTGTTGTGCCTGTGGGTAGGGTGCACGGGGCCAGTGAAGACCAGCAAGAGCTTTCAGGGCTGGCCCCTTCCTTGTGGGAGAAGGAGCCGGACGTTTGACTTTTCGGAAAGAGGCTCTGCCGAGAACGAGCGCCGTGAGATGCTGAGTCTCTGGGAAAGCACAGATGCCCAGTGCTGTTGTGCCTGTGGGTAGGGTGCACGGGGCCAGTGAAGACCAGCAAGAGCTTTCAGGGCTGGCCCCTTCCTTGTGGGAGAAGGAGCCGGACGTTTGCCTTTTCGGAAAGAGGCTCTGCCGAGAACGAGCGCCGTGAGATATGCCGTCTGTGGTTAAGCATAGATGCCCATTGCTGTTGTGCCTATTCATAGGGTGCATGGGGCCAGTGAAGACCAGCAAGAGCTTTCAGGGCTGGCCCCTTCCTTGTGGGAGAAGGAGCCGGACGTTTGCCTTTTCGGAAAGAGGCTCTGCCGAGAACGAGCGCCGTGAGATATGCCGTCTGTGGTTAAGCACAGATGCCCATTGCTGTTGTGCCTATTCATAGGGTGCACGGGGACAGTGAAGACCAGCAAGAGCTTTCAGGGCTGGCCCCTTCCTTGTGGGAGAAGGAGCCTGACGTTTGCCTTTTCGGAAAGACGCTCTGCCGAGAACGAGCGCCGTGAGATGCTGACTCTCTGGGAAAGCACAGATGCCCAGTGCTGTTGTGCCTGTGGGTAGGGTGCACGGGGCCAGTGAAGACCAGCAAGAGCTTCCAGGGCTGGCCCCTTCCTTGTGGGAGAAGGAGCCGGACGTTTGCCTTTTCGGAAAGAGGCTCTGCGAAGAACGAGCGCCGTGAGATATGCTGTCTGTGGTTAAGCACAGATGCCCAGTGCTGTTGTGCCTGTGGGTAGGGTGCACGGGGCCAGTGAAGACCAGCAAGAGCTTTCAGGGCTGGCCCCTTCCTTGTGGGAGAAGGAGCCGGACGTTTGCCTTTTCGGAAAGAGGCTCTGCCGAGAACGAGCGCCATGAGATATGCCGTCTGTGGTTAAGGACAGATGCCCAGTGCTGTTGTGCCTGTGGATAGGGTGCACGGGGCCAGTGAAGACCAGCAAGAGCTTTCAGGGCTGGCCCCTTCCTTGTGGGAGAAGGAGCCGGACGTTTGCCTTTTCGGAAAGAGGCTCTGCCGAGAACGAGCGCCGTGAGATATGCCGTCTGTGGTTAAGCACAGATGCCCAGTGCTGTTGTGCCTGTGCGTAGGGTGCACGGGGCCAGTGAAGACCAGCAAGAGCTTTCAGGGCTGGCCCCTTCCTTGTGGGAGAAGGAGCCAGACGTTTGCCTTTTCGGAAAGAGGCTCTGCCGAGAACGAGCGCCGTGAGATATGCCGTCTGTGGTTAAGCACAGATGCCCAGTGCTGTTGTGCCTGTGGGTAGGGTGCACGGGGCCAGTGAAGACCAGCAAGAGCTTTCAGGGCTGGCCCCTTCCTTGTGGGAGAAGGAGCCGGACGTTTGCCTTTTCGGAAAGAGGCTCTGCCGAGAACGAGCGCCGTGAGATATGCCGTCTAAGGTTAAGCACAGATGCCCAGTGCTGTTGTGCCTGTGGGTAGGGTGCACGGGGCCAGTGAAGACCAGCAAGAGCTTTCAGGGCTGGCCCCTTCCTTGTGGGAGAAGGAGCCGGACGTTTGCCTTTTCGGAAAGAGGCTCTGCCGAGAGCGAACGCAGTGAGATGCTGAGTCTCTGGGAAAGCACAGATGCCCAGTGCTGTTGTGCCTGTGGGTAGGGTGCACGGGGCCAGTGAAGACCAGCAAGAGCTTTCAGGGCTGGCCCCTTCCTTGTGGGAGAAGGAGCCGGACGTTTGCCTTTTCGGAAAGAGGCTCTGCCGAGAACGAGCGCCGTGAGATATGCCGTCTAAGGTTAAGCACAGATGCCCAGTGCTGTTGTGCCTATTCATAGGGTGCACGGGGCCAGTGAAGACCAGCAAGAGCTTTCAGGGCTGGCCCCTTCCTTGTGGGAGAAGGAGCCGGACGTTTGCCTTTTCGGAAAGAGGCTCTGCCGAGAACGAGCGCCGTGAGATGCTGAGTCCCTGGGAAAGCACAGATGCCCAGTGCTGTTGTGCCTGTGGGTAGGGTGCACGGGGCCAGTGAAGACCAGCAAGAGCTTTCAGGGCTGGCCCCTTCCTTGTGGGAGAAGGAGCCTGACGTTTGCCTTTTCGGAAAGAGGCTCTGCCGAGAACGAGCGCCGTGAGATATGCCGTCTGTGGTTAAGCACAGATGCCCAGTGCTGTTGTGCCTGTGGGTAGGGTGCACGGGGCCAGTGAAGACCAGCAAGAGCTTTCAGGGCTGGCCCCTTCCTTGTGGGAGAAGGAGCCGGACGTTTGCCTTTTCGGAAAGAGGCTCTGCCGAGAACGAGCGCCGTGAGATATGCCGTCTGTGGTTAAGCAGAGATGCCCAGTGCTGTTGTGCCTATTCATAGGGTGCACGGGGCCAGTGAAGACCAGCAAGAGCTTTCAGGGCTGGCCCCTTCCTTGTGGGAGAAGGAGCCGAACGTTTGCCTTTTCGGAAAGAGGCTCTGCCGAGAGCGAACGCAGTGAGATGCTGAGTCTCTGGGAAAGCACAGATGCCCAGTGCTGTTGTGCCTGTGGGTAGGGTGCACGGGGCCAGTGAAGACCAGCAAGAGCTTTCAGGGCTGGCCCCTTCCTTGTGGGAGAAGGAGCCGGACGTTTGCCTTTTCGGAAAGAGGCTCTGCCGAGAACGAGCGCCGTGAGATATGCCGTCTAAGGTTAAGCACAGATGCCCAGTGCTGTTGTGCCTATTCATAGGGTGCACGGGGCCAGTGAAGACCAGCAAGAGCTTTCAGGGCTGGCCCCTTCCTTGTGGGAGAAGGAGCCGGACGTTTGCCTTTTCGGAAAGAGGCTCTGCCGAGAACGAGCGCCGTGATATGCTGAGTCCCTGGGAAAGCACAGATGCCCAGTGCTGTTGTGCCTGTGGGTAGGGTGCACGGGGCCAGTGAAGACCAGCAAGAGCTTTCAGGGCTGGCCCCTTCCTTGTGGGAGAAGGAGCCTGACGTTTGCCTTTTCGGAAAGAGGCTCTGCCGAGAACGAGCGCCGTGAGATATGCCGTCTGTGGTTAAGCACAGATGCCCAGTGCTGTTGTGCCTGTGGGTAGGGTGCACGGGGCCAGTGAAGACCAGCAAGAGCTTTCAGGGCTGGCCCCTTCCTTGTGGGAGAAGGAGCCGGACGTTTGCCTTTTCGGAAAGAGGCTCTGCCGAGAACGAGCGCCGTGAGATATGCCGTCTGTGGTTAAGCAGAGATGCCCAGTGCTGTTGTGCCTATTCATAGGGTGCACGGGGCCAGTGAAGACCAGCAAGAGCTTTCAGGGCTGGCCCCTTCCTTGTGGGAGAAGGAGCCGGACGTTTGCCTTTTCGGAAAGAGGCTCTGCCGAGAACGAGCGCCGTGAGATATGCCGTCTAAGGTTAAGCACAGATGCCCAGTGCTGTTGTGCCTGTGGTTAGGGTGCACGGGGCCAGTGAAGACCAGCAAGAGCTTTCAGGGCTGGCCCCTTCCTTGTGGGAGAAGGAGCCGGACGTTTGCCTTTTCGGAAAGAGGCTCTGCCGAGAGCGAACGCAGTGAGATGCTGAGTCTCTGGGAAAGCACAGATGCCCAGTGCTGTTGTGCCTGTGGATAGGGTGCACGGGGCCAGTGAAGACCAGCAAGAGCTTTCAGGGCTGGCCCCTTCCTTGTGGGAGAAGGAGCCAGACGTTTGCCTTTTCGGAAAGAGGCTCTGCCGAGAACGAGCGCCGTGAGATATGCCGTCTGTGGTTAAGCACAGATGTCCAGTGCTGTTGTGCCTGTGGGTAGGGTGCACGGGGACAGTGAAGACCAGCAAGAGCTTTCAGGGCTGGCCCCTTCCTTGTGGGAGAAGGAGCCGGACGTTTGCCTTTTCGGAAAGAGGCTCTGTGAAGAACGAGCGCCGTGAGATATGCCGTCTGTGGTTAAGCACAGATGCCCAGTGCTGTTGTGCCTGTGGGTAGGGTGCACGGGGACAGTGAAGACCAGCAAGAGCTTTCAGGGCTGGCCCCTTCCTTGTGGGAGAAGGAGCCGGACGTTTGCCTTTTCGGAAAGAGGCTCTGCCGAGAACGAGCGCCGTGAGATATGCCGTCTGTGGTTAAGCACAGATGCCCATTGCTGTTGTGCCTATTCATAGGGTGCACGGGGACAGTGAAGACCAGCAAGAGCTTTCAGGGCTGGCCCCTTCCTTGTGGGAGAAGGAGCCGGACGTTTGCCTTTTCGGAAAGAAGCTCTGCCGAGAACGAGCGCCGTGAGATGCTGACTCTCTGGGAAAGCACAGATGCCCAGTGCTGTTGTGCCTGTGGGTAGGGTGCACGGGGACAGTGAAGACCAGCAAGAGCTTCCAGGGCTGGCCCCTTCCTTGTGGGAGAAGGAGCCGGACGTTTGCCTTTTCGGAAAGAGGCTCTGCCGAGAACGAGCGCTGTGAGATATGCTGTCTGTGGTTAAGCACAGATGCCCAGTGCTGTTGTGCCTGTGGGTAGGGTGCACGGGGCCAGTGAAGACCAGCAAGAGCTTTCAGGGCTGGCCCCTTCCTTGTGGGAGAAGGAGCCGGACGTTTGCCTTTTCGGAAAGAGGCTCTGCCGAGAACGAGCGCCGTGAGATATGCCGTCTGTGGTTAAGGACAGATGCCCAGTGCTGTTGTGCCTGTGGGTAGGGTGCACGGGGCCAGTGAAGACCAGCAAGAGCTTTCAGGGCTGGCCCCTTCCTTGTGGGAGAAGGAGCCGGACGTTTGCCTTTTCGGAAAGAGGCTCTGCCGAGAACGAGCGCCGTGAGATGCTGAGTCTCTGGGAAAGCACAGATGCCCAGTGCTGTTGTGCCTGTGGGTAGGGTGCACGGGGCCAGTGAAGACCAGCAAGAGCTTTCAGGGCTGGCCCCTTCCTTGTGGGAGAAGGAGCCGGACGTTTGCCTTTTCGGAAAGAGGCTCTGCCGAGAACGAGCGCCGTGAGATATGCCGTCTGTGGTTAAGCACAGATGCCCAGTGCTGTTGTGCCTGTGGGTAGGGTGCACGGGGCCAGTGAAGACCAGCAAGAGCTTTCAGGGCTGGCCCCTTCCTTGTGGGAGAAGGAGCCGGACGTTTGCCTTTTCGGAAAGAGGCTCTGCCGAGAACGAGCGCCGTGAGATGCTGAGTCTCTGGGAAAGCACAGATGCCCAGTGCTGTTGTGCCTGTGGGTAGGGTGCACGGGGACAGTGAAGACCAGCAAGAGCTTTCAGGGCTGGCCCCTTCCTTGTGGGAGAAGGAGCCGGACGTTTGCCTTTTCGGAAAGAGGCTCTGCCGAGAGCGAACGCAGTGAGATGCTGAGTCTCTGGGAAAGCACAGATGCCCAGTGCTGTTGTGCCTGTGGATAGGGTGCACGGGGCCAGTGAAGACCAGCAAGAGCTTTCAGGGCTGGCCCCTTCCTTGTGGGAGAAGGAGCCAGACGTTTGCCTTTTCGGAAAGAGGCTCTGCCGAGAACGAGCGCCGTGAGATATGCCGTCTGTGGTTAAGCACAGATGCCCAGTGCTGTTGTGCCTGTGGGTAGGGTGCACGGGGACAGTGAAGACCAGCAAGAGCTTTCAGGGCTGGCCCCTTCCTTGTGGGAGAAGGAGCCGGACGTTTGCCTTTTCGGAAAGAGGCTCTGCCGAGAACGAGCGCCGTGAGATATGCCGTCTAAGGTTAAGCACAGATGCCCAGTGCTGTTGTGCCTGTGGGTAGGGTGCACGGGGACAGTGAAGACCAGCAAGAGCTTTCAGGGCTGGCCCCTTCCTTGTGGGAGAAGGAGCCAGACGTTTGCCTTTTCGGAAAGAGGCTCTGCCGAGAACGAGCGCCGTGAGATATGCCGTCTGTGGTTAAGCACAGATGCCCATTGCTGTTGTGCCTATTCATAGGGTGCACGGGGACAGTGAAGACCAGCAAGAGCTTTCAGGGCTGGCCCCTTCCTTGTGGGAGAAGGAGCCGGACGTTTGCCTTTTCGGAAAGAAGCTCTGCCGAGAACGAGCGCCGTGAGATGCTGACTCTCTGGGAAAGCACAGATGCCCAGTGCTGTTGTGCCTGTGGGTAGGGTGCACGGGGCCAGTGAAGACCAGCAAGAGCTTCCAGGGCTGGCCCCTTCCTTGTGGGAGAAGGAGCCGGACGTTTGCCTTTTCGGAAAGAGGCTCTGCCAAGAACGAGCGCTGTGAGATATGCTGTCTCTGGTTAAGCACAGATGCCCAGTGCTGTTGTGCCTGTGGGTAGGGTGCACGGGGCCAGTGAAGACCAGCAAGAGCTTTCAGGGCTGGCCCCTTCCTTGTGGGAGAAGGAGCCGGACGTTTGCCTTTTCGGAAAGAGGCTCTGCCGAGAACGAGCGCCGTGAGATATGCCGTCTGTGGTTAAGGACAGATGCCCAGTGCTGTTGTGCCTGTGGATAGGGTGCACGGGGACAGTGAAGACCAGCAAGAGCTTTCCGGGCTGGCCCCTTCCTTGTGGGAGAAGGAGCCGGACGTTTGCCTTTTCGGAAAGAGGCTCTGCCGAGAACGAGCGCCGTGAGATGCTGAGTCTCTGGGAAAGCACAGATGCCCAGTGCTGTTGTGCCTGTGGGTAGGGTGCACGGGGACAGTGAAGACCAGCAAGAGCTTTCAGGGCTGGCCCCTTCCTTGTGGGAGAAGGAGCCGGACGTTTGCCTTTTCGGAAAGAGGCTCTGCCGAGAACGAGCGCCGTGAGATATGCCGTCTAAGGATAAGCACAGATGCCCAGTGCTGTTGTGCCTGTGGGTAGGGTGCACGGGGCCAGTGAAGACCAGCAAGAGCTTTCAGGGCTGGCCCCTTCCTTGTGGGAGAAGGAGCCAGACGTTTGCCTTTTCGGAAAGAGGCTCTGCCGAGAACGAGCGCCGTGAGATATGCCGTCTGTGGTTAAGCACAGATGCCCAGTGCTGTTGTGCCTGTGGGTAGGGTGCACGGGGCCAGTGAAGACCAGCAAGAGCTTTCAGGGCTGGCCCCTTCCTTGTGGGAGAAGGAGCCGGACGTTTGCCTTTTCGGAAAGAGGCTCTGCCGAGAACGAGCGCCGTGAGATATGCCGTCTGTGGTTAAGCACAGATGCCCAGTGCTGTTGTGCCTGTGGGTAGGGTGCACGGGGACAGTGAAGACCAGCAAGAGCTTTCAGGGCTGGCCCCTTCCTTGTGGGAGAAGGAGCCGGACGTTTGCCTTTTCGGAAAGAGGCTCTGCCGAGAACGAGCGCCGTGAGATATGCCGTCTGTGGTTAAGCACAGATGCCCATTGCTGTTGTGCCTATTCATAGGGTGCACGGGGACAGTGAAGACCAGCAAGAGCTTTCAGGGCTGGCCCCTTCCTTGTGGGAGAAGGAGCCGGACGTTTGCCTTTTCGGAAAGAAGCTCTGCCGAGAACGAGCGCCGTGAGATGCTGACTCTCTGGGAAAGCACAGATGCCCAGTGCTGTTGTGCCTGTGGGTAGGGTGCACGGGGACAGTGAAGACCAGCAAGAGCTTCCAGGGCTGGCCCCTTCCTTGTGGGAGAAGGAGCCGGACGTTTGCCTTTTCGGAAAGAGGCTCTGCCAAGAACGAGCGCTGTGAGATATGCTGTCTGTGGTTAAGCACAGATGCCCAGTGCTGTTGTGCCTGTGGGTAGGGTGCACGGGGCCAGTGAAGACCAGCAAGAGCTTTCAGGGCTGGCCCCTTCCTTGTGGGAGAAGGAGCCGGACGTTTGCCTTTTCGGAAAGAGGCTCTGCCGAGAACGAGCGCCGTGAGATATGCCGTCAGTGGTTAAGCACAGATGCCCAGTGCTGTTGTGCCTGTGGATAGGGTGCACGGGGACAGTGAAGACCAGCAAGAGCTTTCAGGGCTGGCCCCTTCCTTGTGGGAGAAGGAGCCGGACGTTTGCCTTTTCGGAAAGAGGCTCTGCCGAGAACGAGCGCCGTGAGATGCTGAGTCTCTGGGAAAGCACAGATGCCCAGTGCTGTTGTGCCTGTGGGTAGGGTGCACGGGGACAGTGAAGACCAGCAAGAGCTTTCAGGGCTGGCCCCTTCCTTGTGGGAGAAGGAGCCAGACGTTTGCCTTTTCGGAAAGAGGCTCTGCCGAGAACGAGCGCCGTGAGATATGCCGTCTGTGGTTAAGCACAGATGCCCATTGCTGTTGTGCCTATTCATAGGGTGCACGGGGCCAGTGAAGACCAGCAAGAGCTTTCAGGGCTGGCCCCTTCCTTGTGGGAGAAGGAGCCGGACGTTTGCCTTTTCGGAAAGAGGCTCTGCCGAGAACGAGCGCCGTGAGATGCTGAGTCTCTGGGAAAGCACAGATGCCCAGTGCTGTTGTGCCTGTGGGTAGGGTGCACGGGGCCAGTGAAGACCAGCAAGAGCTTTCAGGGCTGGCCCCTTCCTTGTGGGAGAAGGAGCCGGACGTTTGCCTTTTCGGAAAGAGGCTCTGCCGAGAGCGAACGCAGTGAGATGCTGAGTCTCTGGGAAAGCACAGATGCCCAGTGCTGTTGTGCCTGTGGATAGGGTGCACGGGGCCAGTGAAGACCAGCAAGAGCTTTCAGGGCTGGCCCCTTCCTTGTGGGAGAAGGAGCCAGACGTTTGCCTTTTCGGAAAGAGGCTCTGCCGAGAACGAGCGCCGTGAGATATGCCGTCTGTGGTTAAGCACAGATGCCCAGTGCTGTTGTGCCTGTGGGTAGGGTGCACGGGGACAGTGAAGACCAGCAAGAGCTTTCCGGGCTGGCCCCTTCCTTGTGGGAGAAGGAGCCGGACGTTTGCCTTTTCGGAAAGAGGCTCTGCCGAGAACGAGCGCCGTGAGATATGCCGTCTGTGGTTAAGCACAGATGCCCAGTGCTGTTGTGCCTGTGGGTAGGGTGCACGGGGACAGTGAAGACCAGCAAGAGCTTTCAGGGCTGGCCCCTTCCTTGTGGGAGAAGGAGCCAGACGTTTGCCTTTTCGGAAAGAGGCTCTGCCGAGAACGAGCGCCGTGAGATATGCCGTCTGTGGTTAAGCACAGATGCCCAGTGCTGTTGTGCCTATTCATAGGGTGCACGGGGACAGTGAAGACCAGCAAGAGCTTTCAGGGCTGGCCCCTTCCTTGTGGGAGAAGGAGCCGGACGTTTGCCTTTTCGGAAAGAAGCTCTGCCGAGAACGAGCGCCGTGAGATGCTGACTCTCTTGGAAAGCACAGATGCCCAGTGCTGTTGTGCCTGTGGGTAGGGTGCACGGGGACAGTGAAGACCAGCAAGAGCTTCCAGGGCTGGCCCCTTCCTTGTGGGAGAAGGAGCCGGACGTTTGCCTTTTCGGAAAGAGGCTCTGCCAAGAACGAGCGCTGTGAGATATGCTGTCTGTGGTTAAGCACAGATGCCCAGTGCTGTTGTGCCTGTGGGTAGGGTGCACGGGGCCAGTGAAGACCAGCAAGAGCTTTCAGGGCTGGCCCCTTCCTTGTGGGAGAAGGAGCCGGACGTTTGCCTTTTCGGAAAGAGGCTCTGCCGAGAACGAGCGCCGTGAGATATGCCGTCTGTGGTTAAGGACAGATGCCCAGTGCTGTTGTGCCTGTGGATAGGGTGCACGGGGACAGTGAAGACCAGCAAGAGCTTTCCGGGCTGGCCCCTTCCTTGTGGGAGAAGGAGCCGGACGTTTGCCTTTTCGGAAAGAGGCTCTGCCGAGAACGAGCGCCGTGAGATATGCCGTCTAAGGATAAGCACAGATGCCCAGTGCTGTTGTGCCTGTGGGTAGGGTGCACGGGGCCAGTGAAGACCAGCAAGAGCTTTCAGGGCTGGCCCCTTCCTTGTGGGAGAAGGAGCCAGACGTTTGCCTTTTCGGAAAGAGGCTCTGCCGAGAACGAGCGCCGTGAGATATGCCGTCTGTGGTTAAGCACAGATGCCCAGTGCTGTTGTGCCTGTGGGTAGGGTGCACGGGGCCAGTGAAGACCAGCAAGAGCTTTCAGGGCTGGCCCCTTCCTTGTGGGAGAAGGAGCCGGACGTTTGCCTTTTCGGAAAGAGGCTCTGCCGAGAACGAGCGCCGTGAGATATGCCGTCTGTGGTTAAGCACAGATGCCCAGTGCTGTTGTGCCTGTGGGTAGGGTGCACGGGGCCAGTGAAGACCAGCAAGAGCTTTCAGGGCTGGCCCCTTCCTTGTGGGAGAAGGAGCCGGACGTTTGCCTTTTCGGAAAGAGGCTCTGCCGAGAACGAGCGCCGTGAGATGCTGAGTCTCTGGGAAAGCACAGATGCCCAGTGCTGTTGTGCCTGTGGGTAGGGTGCACGGGGCCAGTGAAGACCAGCAAGAGCTTTCAGGGCTGGCCCCTTCCTTGTGGGAGAAGGAGCCGGACGTTTGCCTTTTCGGAAAGAGGCTCTGCCGAGAACGAGCGCCGTGAGATATGCCGTCTGTGGTTAAGCACAGATGCCCAGTGCTGTTGTGCCTGTGGGTAGGGTGCACGGGGCCAGTGAAGACCAGCAAGAGCTTTCAGGGCTGGCCCCTTCCTTGTGGGAGAAGGAGCCGGACGTTTGCCTTTTCGGAAAGAGGCTCTGCCGAGAACGAGCGCCGTGAGATGCTGAGTCTCTGGGAAAGCACAGATGCCCAGTGCTGTTGTGCCTGTGGGTAGGGTGCACGGGGACAGTGAAGACCAGCAAGAGCTTTCAGGGCTGGCCCCTTCCTTGTGGGAGAAGGAGCCAGACGTTTGCCTTTTCGGAAAGAGGCTCTGCCGAGAACGAGCGCCGTGAGATGCTGAGTCTCTGGGAAAGCACAGATGCCCAGTGCTGTTGTGCCTGTGGGTAGGGTGCACGGGGACAGTGAAGACCAGCAAGAGCTTTCAGGGCTGGCCCCTTCCTTGTGGGAGAAGGAGCCGGACGTTTGCCTTTTCGGAAAGAGGCTCTGCCGAGAACGAGCGCCGTGAGATATGCCGTCTGTGGTTAAGCACAGATGCCCAGTGCTGTTGTGCCTGTGGGTAGGGTGCACGGGGCCAGTGAAGACCAGCAAGAGCTTTCAGGGCTGGCCCCTTCCTTGTGGGAGAAGGAGCCGGACGTTTGCCTTTTCGGAAAGAGGCTCTGCCGAGAACGAGCGCCGTGAGATATGCCGTCTGTGGTTAAGGACAGATGCCCAGTGCTGTTGTGCCTGTGGATAGGGTGCACGGGGACAGTGAAGACCAGCAAGAGCTTTCCGGGCTGGCCCCTTCCTTGTGGGAGAAGGAGCCGGACGTTTGCCTTTTCGGAAAGAGGCTCTGCCGAGAACGAGCGCCGTGAGATGCTGAGTCTCTGGGAAAGCACAGATGCCCAGTGCTGTTGTGCCTGTGGGTAGGGTGCACGGGGACAGTGAAGACCAGCAAGAGCTTTCAGGGCTGGCCCCTTCCTTGTGGGAGAAGGAGCCGGACGTTTGCCTTTTCGGAAAGAGGCTCTGCCGAGAACGAGCGCCGTGAGATATGCCGTCTGTGGTTAAGCACAGATGCCCAGTGCTGTTGTGCCTGTGGGTAGGGTGCACGGGGCCAGTGAAGACCAGCAAGAGCTTTCAGGGCTGGCCCCTTCCTTGTGGGAGAAGGAGCCAGACGTTTGCCTTTTCGGAAAGAGGCTCTACCGAGAACGAGCGCCGTGAGATATGCCGTCTGTGGTTAAGCACAGATGCCCAGTGCTGTTGTGCCTGTGGGTAGGGTGCACGGGGCCAGTGAAGACCAGCAAGAGCTTTCAGGGCTGGCCCCTTCCTTGTGGGAGAAGGAGCCGGACGTTTGCCTTTTCGGAAAGAGGCTCTGCCGAGAACGAGCGCCGTGAGATATGCCGTCTGTGGTTAAGCACAGATGCCCAGTGCTGTTGTGCCTGTGGGTAGGGTGCACGGGGCCAGTGAAGACCAGCAAGAGCTTTCAGGGCTGGCCCCTTCCTTGTGGGAGAAGGAGCCGGACGTTTGCCTTTTCGGAAAGAGGCTCTGCCGAGAACGAGCGCCGTGAGATGCTGAGTCTCTGGGAAAGCACAGATGCCCAGTGCTGTTGTGCCTGTGGGTAGGGTGCACGGGGACAGTGAAGACCAGCAAGAGCTTTCAGGGCTGGCCCCTTCCTTGTGGGAGAAGGAGCCAGACGTTTGCCTTTTCGGAAAGAGGCTCTGCCGAGAACGAGCGCCGTGAGATATGCCGTCTGTGGTTAAGCACAGATGCCCAGTGCTGTTGTGCCTGTGGATAGGGTGCACGGGGACAGTGAAGACCAGCAAGAGCTTTCAGGGCTGGCCCCTTCCTTGTGGGAGAAGGAGCCGGACGTTTGCCTTTTCGGAAAGAGGCTCTGCCGAGAACGAGCGCCGTGAGATATGCCGTCTGTGGTTAAGCACAGATGCCCAGTGCTGTTGTGCCTGTGGGTAGGGTGCACGGGGCCAGTGAAGACCAGCAAGAGCTTTCAGGGCTGGCCCCTTCCTTGTGGGAGAAGGAGCCGGACGTTTGCCTTTTCGGAAAGAGGCTCTGCCGAGAACGAGCGCCGTGAGATGCTGAGTCTCTGGGAAAGCACAGATGCCCAGTGCTGTTGTGCCTGTGGGTAGGGTGCACGGGGACAGTGAAGACCAGCAAGAGCTTTCAGGGCTGGCCCCTTCCTTGTGGGAGAAGGAACCTGACGTTTGCCTTTTCGGAAAGAGGCTCTGCCGAGAACGAGCGCCGTGAGATATGCCGTCTGTGGTTAAGCACAGATGCCCAGTGCTGTTGTGCCTGTGGGTAGGGTGCACGGGGCCAGTGAAGACCAGCAAGAGCTTTCAGGGCTGGCCCCTTCCTTGTGGGAGAAGGAGCCGGACGTTTGCCTTTTCGGAAAGAGGCTCTGCCGAGAACGAGCGCCGTGAGATATGCCGTCTGTGGTTAAGCACAGATGCCCATTGCTGTTGTGCCTGTGGGTAGGGTGCACGGGGCCAGTGAAGACCAGCAAGAGCTTTCAGGGCTGGCCCCTTCCTTGTGGGAGAAGGAGCCGGACGTTTGCCTTTTCGGAAAGAGGCTCTGCCGAGAACGAGCGCCGTGAGATATGCCGTCTGTGGTTAAGGACAGATGCCCAGTGCTGTTGTGCCTGTGGATAGGGTGCACGGGGCCAGTGAAGACCAGCAAGAGCTTTCAGGGCTGGCCCCTTCCTTGTGGGAGAAGGAGCCGGACGTTTGCCTTTTCGGAAAGAGGCTCTGCCGAGAACGAGCGCCGTGAGATATGCCGTCTGTGGTTAAGCACAGATGCCCAGTGCTGTTGTGCCTGTGGGTAGGGTGCACGGGGCCAGTGAAGACCAGCAAGAGCTTTCAGGGCTGGCCCCTTCCTTGTGGGAGAAGGAGCCAGACGTTTGCCTTTTCGGAAAGAGGCTCTGCCGAGAACGAGCGCCGTGAGATATGCCGTCTGTGGTTAAGCACAGATGCCCATTGCTGTTGTGCCTGTGGGTAGGGTGCACGGGGCCAGTGAAGACCAGCAAGAGCTTTCAGGGCTGGCCCCTTCCTTGTGGGAGAAGGAGCCGGACGTTTGCCTTTTCGGAAAGAGGCTCTGCCGAGAACGAGCGCCGTGAGATATGCCGTCTGTGGTTAAGCACAGATGCCCAGTGCTGTTGTGCCTGTGGGTAGGGTGCACGGGGCCAGTGAAGACCAGCAAGAGCTTTCAGGGCTGGCCCCTTCCTTGTGGGAGAAGGAGCCGGACGTTTGCCTTTTCGGAAAGAGGCTCTGCCGAGAACGAGCGCCGTGAGATGCTGAGTCTCTGGGAAAGCACAGATGCCCAGTGCTGTTGTGCCTGTGGGTAGGGTGCACGGGGCCAGTGAAGACCAGCAAGAGCTTTCAGGGCTGGCCCCTTCCTTGTGGGAGAAGGAGCCGGACGTTTGCCTTTTCGGAAAGAGGCTCTGCCGAGAACGAGCGCCGTGAGATATGCCGTCTGTGGTTAAGCACAGATGCCCAGTGCTGTTGTGCCTGTGGGTAGGGTGCACGGGGCCAGTGAAGACCAGCAAGAGCTTTCAGGGCTGGCCCCTTCCTTGTGGGAGAAGGAGCCGGACGTTTGCCTTTTCGGAAAGAGGCTCTGCCGAGAACGAGCGCCGTGAGATGCTGAGTCTCTGGGAAAGCACAGATGCCCAGTGCTGTTGTGCCTGTGGGTAGGGTGCACGGGGACAGTGAAGACCAGCAAGAGCTTTCAGGGCTGGCCCCTTCCTTGTGGGAGAAGGAGCCAGACGTTTGCCTTTTCGGAAAGAGGCTCTGCCGAGAACGAGCGCCGTGAGATATGCCGTCTGTGGTTAAGCACAGATGCCCAGTGCTGTTGTGCCTGTGGATAGGGTGCACGGGGCCAGTGAAGACCAGCAAGAGCTTTCAGGGCTGGCCCCTTCCTTGTGGGAGAAGGAGCCGGACGTTTGCCTTTTCGGAAAGAGGCTCTGCCGAGAACGAGCGCCGTGAGATATGCCGTCTGTGGTTAAGCACAGATGTCCAGTGCTGTTGTGCCTATTCATAGGGTGCACGGGGCCAGTGAAGACCAGCAAGAGCTTTCAGGGCTGGCCCCTTCCTTGTGGGAGAAGGAGCCGGACGTTTGCCTTTTCGGAAAGAGGCTCTGCCGAGAACGAGCGCCGTGAGATGCTGAGTCCCTGGGAAAGCACAGATGCCCAGTGCTGTTGTGCCTGTGGGTAGGGTGCACGGGGCCAGTGAAGACCAGCAAGAGCTTTCAGGGCTGGCCCCTTCCTTGTGGGAGAAGGAGCCGGACGTTTGCCTTTTCGGAAAGAGGCTCTGCCGAGAACGAGCGCCGTGAGATATGCCGTCTGTGGTTAAGCACAGATGCCCAGTGCTGTTGTGCCTGTGGGTAGGGTGCACGGGGCCAGTGAAGACCAGCAAGAGCTTTCAGGGCTGGCCGCTTCCTTGTGGGAGAAGGAGCCGGACGTTTGCCTTTTCGGAAAGAGGCTCTGCCGAGAACGAGCGCCGTGAGTTATGCCGTCTGTGGTTAAGCACAGATGCCCATTGCTGTTGTGCCTGTGGGTAGGGTGCACGGGGCCAGTGAAGACCAGCAAGAGCTTTCAGGGCTGGCCCCTTCCTTGTGGGAGAAGGAGCCGGACGTTTGCCTTTTCGGAAAGAGGCTCTGCCGAGAACGAGCGCCGTGAGATATGCCGTCTGTGGTTAAGCACAGATGCCCAGTGCTGTTGTGCCTGTGGGTAGGGTGCACGGGGACAGTGAAGACCAGCAAGAGCTTTCAGGGCTGGCCCCTTCCTTGTGGGAGAAGGAGCCGGACGTTTGCCTTTTCGGAAAGAGGCTCTGCCGAGAGCGAACGCAGTGAGATGCTGAGTCTCTGGGAAAGCACAGATGCCCAGTGCTGTTGTGCCTGTGCGTAGGGTGCACGGGGCCAGTGAAGACCAGCAAGAGCTTTCAGGGCTGGCCCCTTCCTTGTGGGAGAAGGAGCCAGACGTTTGCCTTTTCGGAAAGAGGCTCTGCCGAGAACGAGCGCCGTGAGATATGCCGTCTGTGGTTAAGCACAGATGCCCAGTGCTGTTGTGCCTGTGGGTAGGGTGCACGGGGACAGTGAAGACCAGCAAGAGCTTTCAGGGCTGGCCCCTTCCTTGTGGTAGAAGGAGCCGGACGTTTGCCTTTTCGGAAAGAGGCTCTGCCAAGAACGAGCGCCGTGAGATATGCCGTCTGTGGTTAAGCACAGATGCCCAGTGCTGTTGTGCCTGTGGGTAGGGTGCACGGGGCCAGTGAAGACCAGCAAGAGCTTTCAGGGCTGGCCCCTTCCTTGTGGGAGAAGGAGCCAGACGTTTGCCTTTTCGGAAAGAGGCTCTGCCGAGAACGAGCGCCGTGAGATATGCCGTCTGTGGTTAAGCACAGATGCCCATTGCTGTTGTGCCTATTCATAGGGTGCACGGGGACAGTGAAGACCAGCAAGAGCTTTCAGGGCTGGCCCCTTCCTTGTGGGAGAAGGAGCCGGACGTTTGCCTTTTCGGAAAGAAGCTCTGCCGAGAACGAGCGCCGTGAGATGCTGAGTCTCTGGGAAAGCACAGATGCCCAGTGCTGTTGTGCCTGTGGGTAGGGTGCACGGGGCCAGTGAAGACCAGCAAGAGCTTCCAGGGCTGGCCCCTTCCTTGTGGGAGAAGGAGCCGGACGTTTGCCTTTTCGGAAAGAGGCTCTGCCAAGAACGAGCGCTGTGAGATATGCTGTCTCTGGTTAAGCACAGATGCCCAGTGCTGTTGTGCCTGTGGGTAGGGTGCACGGGGCCAGTGAAGACCAGCAAGAGCTTTCAGGGCTGGCCCCTTCCTTGTGGGAGAAGGAGCCGGACGTTTGCCTTTTCGGAAAGAGGCTCTGCCGAGAACGAGCGCCGTGAGATATGCCGTCTGTGGTTAAGGACAGATGCCCAGTGCTGTTGTGCCTGTGGATAGGGTGCACGGGGCCAGTGAAGACCAGCAAGAGCTTTCCGGGCTGGCCCCTTCCTTGTGGGAGAAGGAGCCGGACGTTTGCCTTTTCGGAAAGAGGCTCTGCCGAGAACGAGCGCCGTGAGATGCTGACTCTCTGGGAAAGCACAGATGCCCAGTGCTGTTGTGCCTGTGGGTAGGGTGCACGGGGACAGTGAAGACCAGCAAGAGCTTTCAGGGCTGGCCCCTTCCTTGTGGGAGAAGGAGCCGGACGTTTGCCTTTTCGGAAAGAGGCTCTGCCGAGAACGAGCGCCGTGAGATATGCCGTCTGTGGTTAAGCACAGATGCCCATTGCTGTTGTGCCTATTCATAGGGTGCACGGGGCCAGTGAAGACCAGCAAGAGCTTTCAGGGCTGGCCCCTTCCTTGTGGGAGAAGGAGCCAGACGTTTGCCTTTTTGGAAAGAGGCTCTGCCGAGAACGAGCGCCGTGAGATGCTGACTCTCTGGGAAAGCACAGATGCCCAGTGCTGTTGTGCCTGTGGGTAGGGTGCACGGGGCTAGTGAAGACCAGCAAGAGCTTTCAGGGCTGGCCCCTTCCTTGTGGGAGAAGGAGCCGGACGTTTGCCTTTTCGGAAAGAGGCTCTGCCAAGAACGAGCGCCGTGAGATATGCCGTCTGTGGTTAAGCACAGATGCCCAGTGCTGTTGTGCCTGTGGGTAGGGTGCACGGGGCCAGTGAAGACCAGCAAGAGCTTTCAGGGCTGGCCCCTTCCTTGTGGGAGAAGGAGCCAGACGTTTGCCTTTTCGGAAAGAGGCTCTGCCGAGAACGAGCGCCGTGAGATATGCCGTCTGTGGTTAAGCACAGATGCCCATTGCTGTTGTGCCTATTCATAGGGTGCACGGGGACAGTGAAGACCAGCAAGAGCTTTCAGGGCTGGCCCCTTCCTTGTGGGAGAAGGAGCCGGACGTTTGCCTTTTCGGAAAGAAGCTCTGCCGAGAACGAGCGCCGTGAGATGCTGAGTCTCTGGGAAAGCACAGATGCCCAGTGCTGTTGTGCCTGTGGGTAGGGTGCACGGGGCCAGTGAAGACCAGCAAGAGCTTCCAGGGCTGGCCCCTTCCTTGTGGGAGAAGGAGCCGGACGTTTGCCTTTTCGGAAAGAGGCTCTGCCAAGAACGAGCGCTGTGAGATATGCTGTCTCTGGTTAAGCACAGATGCCCAGTGCTGTTGTGCCTGTGGGTAGGGTGCACGGGGCCAGTGAAGACCAGCAAGAGCTTTCAGGGCTGGCCCCTTCCTTGTGGGAGAAGGAGCCGGACGTTTGCCTTTTCGGAAAGAGGCTCTGCCGAGAACGAGCGCCGTGAGATATGCCGTCTGTGGTTAAGGACAGATGCCCAGTGCTGTTGTGCCTGTGGATAGGGTGCACGGGGCCAGTGAAGACCAGCAAGAGCTTTCCGGGCTGGCCCCTTCCTTGTGGGAGAAGGAGCCGGACGTTTGCCTTTTCGGAAAGAGGCTCTGCCGAGAACGAGCGCCGTGAGATGCTGACTCTCTGGGAAAGCACAGATGCCCAGTGCTGTTGTGCCTGTGGGTAGGGTGCACGGGGACAGTGAAGACCAGCAAGAGCTTTCAGGGCTGGCCCCTTCCTTGTGGGAGAAGGAGCCGGACGTTTGCCTTTTCGGAAAGAGGCTCTGCCGAGAACGAGCGCCGTGAGATATGCCGTCTGTGGTTAAGCACAGATGCCCATTGCTGTTGTGCCTATTCATAGGGTGCACGGGGCCAGTGAAGACCAGCAAGAGCTTTCAGGGCTGGCCCCTTCCTTGTGGGAGAAGGAGCCAGACGTTTGCCTTTTCGGAAAGAGGCTCTGCCGAGAACGAGCGCCGTGAGATGCTGAGTCTCTGGGAAAGCACAGATGCCCAGTGCTGTTGTGCCTGTGGGTAGGGTGCACGGGGCCAGTGAAGACCAGCAAGAGCTTTCAGGGCTGGCCCCTTCCTTGTGGGAGAAGGAGCCGGACGTTTGCCTTTTCGGAAAGAGGCTCTGCCGAGAACGAGCGCCGTGAGATATGCCGTCTGTGGTTAAGCACAGATGCCCAGTGCTGTTGTGCCTGTAGGTAGGGTGCACGGGGCCAGTGAAGACCAGCAAGAGCTTTCAGGGCTGGCCCCTTCCTTGTGGGAGAAGGAGCCGGACGTTTGCCTTTTCGGAAAGAGGCTCTGCCGAGAACGAGCGCCGTGAGATGCTGAGTCTCTGGGAAAGCACAGATGCCCAGTGCTGTTGTGCCTGTGGGTAGGGTGCACGGGGACAGTGAAGACCAGCAAGAGCTTTCAGGGCTGGCCCCTTCCTTGTGGGAGAAGGAGCCAGACGTTTGCCTTTTCGGAAAGAGGCTCTGCCGAGAACGAGCGCCGTGAGATATGCCGTCTGTGGTTAAGCACAGATGCCCAGTGCTGTTGTGCCTGTGGATAGGGTGCACGGGGCCAGTGAAGACCAGCAAGAGCTTTCAGGGCTGGCCCCTTCCTTGTGGGAGAAGGAGCCGGACGTTTGCCTTTTCGGAAAGAGGCTCTGCCGAGAACGAGCGCCGTGAGATATGCCGTCTGTGGTTAAGCACAGATGCCCAGTGCTGTTGTGCCTGTGGGTAGGGTGCACGGAGCCAGTGAAGACCAGCAAGAGCTTTCAGCGCTGGCCCCTTCCTTGTGGGAGAAGGAGCCGGACGTTTGCCTTTTCGGAAAGAGGCTCTGCCGAGAACGAGCGCCGTGAGATATGCCGTCTGTGGTTAAGCACAGATGCCCAGTGCTGTTGTGCCTGTGGGTAGGGTGCACGGGGCCAGTGAAGACCAGCAAGAGCTTTCAGGGCTGGCCCCTTCCTTGTGGGAGAAGGAGCCGGACGTTTGCCTTTTCGGAAAGAGGCTCTGCCGAGAACGAGCGCCGTGAGATGCTGAGTCTCTGGGAAAGCACAGATGCCCAGTGCTGTTGTGCCTGTGGGTAGGGTGCACGGGGACAGTGAAGACCAGCAAGAGCTTTCCGGGCTGGCCCCTTCCTTGTGGGAGAAGGAGCCAGACGTTTGCCTTTTCGGAAAGAGGCTCTGCCGAGAACGAGCGCCGTGAGATATGCCGTCTGTGGTTAAGCACAGATGCCCACTGCTGTTGTGCCTGTGGATAGGGTGCACGGGGCCAGTGAAGACCAGCAAGAGCTTTCAGGGCTGGCCCCTTCCTTGTGGGAGAAGGAGCCGGACGTTTGCCTTTTCGGAAAGAGGCTCTGCCGAGAACGAGCGCCGTGAGATATGCCGTCTGTGGTTAAGCACAGATGCCCAGTGCTGTTGTGCCTGTGGATAGGGTGCACGGGGCCAGTGAAGACCAGCAAGAGCTTTCAGGGCTGGCCCCTTCCTTGTGGGAGAAGGAGCCGGACGTTTGCCTTTTCGGAAAGAGGCTCTGCCGAGAACGAGCGCCGTGAGATATGCCGTCTGTGGTTAAGCACAGATGCCCAGTGCTGTTGTGCCTGTGGGTAGGGTGCACGGAGCCAGTGAAGACCAGCAAGAGCTTTCAGCGCTGGCCCCTTCCTTGTGGGAGAAGGAGCCAGACGTTTGCCTTTTCGGAAAGAGGCTCTGCCGAGAACGAGCGCCGTGAGATATGCCGTCTAAGGTTAAGCACAGATGCCCAGTGCTGTTGTGCCTGTGCGTAGGGTGCACGGGGACAGTGAAGACCAGCAAGAGCTTTCAGGGCTGGCCCCTTCCTTGTGGGAGAAGGAGCCGGACGTTTGCCTTTTCGGAAAGAGGCTCTGCCGAGAACGAGCGCCGTGAGATATGCCGTCTGTGGTTAAGCACAGATGCCCAGTGCTGTTGTGCCTGTGGGTAGGGTGCACGGGGCCAGTGAAGACCAGCAAGAGCTTTCAGGGCTGGCCCCTTCCTTGTGGGAGAAGGAGCCGGACGTTTGCCTTTTCGGAAAGAGGCTCTGCCGAGAACGAGCGCCGTGAGATGCTGAGTCTCTGGGAAAGCACAGATGCCCAGTGCTGTTGTGCCTGTGGGTAGGGTGCACGGGGACAGTGAAGACCAGCAAGAGCTTTCAGGGCTGGCCCCTTCATTGTGGGAGAAGGAGCCAGACGTTTGCCTTTTCGGAAAGAGGCTCTGCCGAGAACGAGCGCCGTGAGATATGCCGTCTGTGGTTAAGCACAGATGCCCAGTGCTGTTGTGCCTGTCGATAGGGTGCACGGGGCCAGTGAAGACCAGCAAGAGCTTTCAGGGCTGGCCCCTTCCTTGTGGGAGAAGGAGCCGGACGTTTGCCTTTTCGGAAAGAGGCTCTGCCGAGAACGAGCGCCGTGAGATATGCCGTCTGTGGTTAAGCACAGATGCCCAGTGCTGTTGTGCCTGTGGATAGGGTGCACGGGGCCAGTGAAGACCAGCAAGAGCTGTCAGGGCTGGCCCCTTCCTTGTGGGAGAAGGAGCCGGACGTTTGCCTTTTCGGAAAGAGGCTCTGCCGAGAACGAGCGCCGTGAGATATGCCGTCTGTGGTTAAGCACAGATGCCCAGTGCTGTTGTGCCTGTGGGTAGGGTGCACGGAGCCAGTGAAGACCAGCAAGAGCTTTCAGCGGTGGCCCCTTCCTTGTGGGAGAAGGAGCCAGACGTTTGCCTTTTCGGAAAGAGGCTCTGCCGAGAACGAGCGCCGTGAGATATGCCGTCTAAGGTTAAGCACAGATGCCCAGTGCTGTTGTGCCTGTGCGTAGGGTGCACGGGGACAGTGAAGACCAGCAAGAGCTTTCAGGGCTGGCCCCTTCCTTGTGGGAGAAGGAGCCGGACGTTTGCCTTTTCGGAAAGAGGCTCTGCCGAGAGCGAACGCAATGAGATGCTGAGTCTCTGGGAAAGCACAGATGCCCAGTGCTGTTGTGCCTGTGGGTAGGGTGCACGGGGCCAGTGAAGACCAGCAAGAGCTTTCAGGGCTGGCCCCTTCCTTGTGGGAGAAGGAGCCAGACGTTTGCCTTTTCGGAAAGAGGCTCTGCCGAGAACGAGCGCCGTGAGATATGCCGTCTGTGGTTAAGCACAGATGCCCAGTGCTGTTGTGCCTGTGGGTAGGGTGCACGGGGATAGTGAAGACCAGCAAGAGCTTTCAGGGCTGGCCCCTTCCTTGTGGGAGAAGGAGCCGGACGTTTGCCTTTTCGGAAAGAGGCTCTGCCGAGAACGAGCGCCGTGAGATGCTGAGTCTCTGGGAAAGCACAGATGCCCAGTGCTGTTGTGCCTGTGGGTAGGGTGCACGGGGACAGTGAAGACCAGCAAGAGCTTTCAGGGCTGGCCCCTTCCTTGTGGGAGAAGGAGCCGGACGTTTGCCTTTTCGGAAAGAGGCTCTGCCGAGAGCGAACGCCGTGATATGCTGAGTCTCTGGGAAAGCACAGATGCCCAGTGCTGTTGTGCCTGTGGGTAGGGTGCACGGGGCCAGTGAAGACCAGCAAGAGCTTTCAGGGCTGGCCCCTTCCTTGTGGGAGAAGGAGCCGGACGTTTGCCTTTTCGGAAAGAGGCTCTGCCGAGAACGAGCGCCGTGAGATATGCCGTCTGTGGTTAAGCACAGATGCCCACTGCTGTTGTGCCTGTGGGTAGGGTGCACGGGGCCAGTGAAGACCAGCAAGAGCTTTCAGGGCTGGCCCCTTCCTTGTGGGAGAAGGAGCCGGACGTTTGCCTTTTCGGAAAGAGGCTCTGCCGAGAACGAGCGCCGTGAGATGCTGAGTCTCTGGGAAAGCACAGATGCCCAGTGCTGTTGTGCCTGTGGGTAGGGTGCACGGGGCCAGTGAAGACCAGCAAGAGCTTTCAGGGCTGGCCCCTTCCTTGTGGGAGAAGGAGCCGGACGTTTGCCTTTTCGGAAAGAGGCTCTGCCGAGAACAAGCGCCGTGAGATACGCCGTCTGTGGTTAAGCATAGATGCCCATTGCTGTTGTGCCTATTCATAGGGTGCACGGGGACAGTGAAGACCAGCAAGAGCTTTCAGGGCTGGCCCCTTCCTTGTGGGAGAAGGAGCTGGACGTTTGCCTTTTCGGAAAGAGGCTCTGCCGAGAACGAGCGCCGTGAGATATGCCGTCTGTGGTTAAGCACAGATGCCCATTGCTGTTGTGCCTATTCATAGGGTGCACGGGGCCAGTGAAGACCAGCAAGAGCTTTCAGGGCTGGCCCCTTCCTTGTGGGAGAAGGAGCCGGACGTTTGCCTTTTCGGAAAGAGGCTCTGCCGAGAACGAGCGCCGTGAGATGCTGACTCTCTGGGAAAGCACAGATGCCCAGTGCTGTTGTGCCTGTGGGTAGGGTGCACGGGGCCAGTGAAGACCAGCAAGAGCTTCCAGGGCTGGCCCCTTCCTTGTGGGAGAAGGAGCCGGACGTTTGCCTTTTCGGAAAGAGGCTCTGCGAAGAACGAGCGCCGTGAGATATGCTGTCTGTGGTTAAGCACAGATGCCCAGTGCTGTTGTGCCTGTGGGTAGGGTGCACGGGGCCAGTGAAGACCAGCAAGAGCTTTCAGGGCTGGCCCCTTCCTTGTGGGAGAAGGAGCCGGACGTTTGCCTTTTCGGAAAGAGGCTCTGCCGAGAACGAGCGCCGTGAGATATGCCGTCTGTGGTTAAGGACAGATGCCCAGTGCTGTTGTGCCTGTGGATAGGGTGCACGGGGACAGTGAAGACCAGCAAGAGCTTTCAGGGCTGGCCCCTTCCTTGTGGGAGAAGGAGCCAGACGTTTGCCTTTTCGGAAAGAGGCTCTGCCGAGAACGAGCGCCGTGAGATATGCCGTCTGTGGTTAAGCACAGATGCCCAGTGCTGTTGTGCCTGTGGGTAGGGTGCACGGGGCCAGTGAAGACCAGCAAGAGCTTTCAGGGCTGGCCCCTTCCTTTTGGGAGAAGGAGCCGGACGTTTGCCTTTTCGGAAAGAGGCTCTGCCGAGAACGAGCGCCGTGAGATATGCCGTCTAAGGTTAAGCACAGATGCCCAGTGCTGTTGTGCCTGTGGATAGGGTGCACGGGGCCAGTGAAGACCAGCAAGAGCTTTCAGGGCTGGCCCCTTCCTTGTGGGAGAAGGAGCCGGACGTTTGCCTTTTCGGAAAGAGGCTCTGCCGAGAGCGAACGCAGTGAGATGCTGAGTCTCTGGGAAAGCACAGATGCCCAGTGCTGTTGTGCCTGTGGGTAGGGTGCACGGGGCCAGTGAAGACCAGCAAGAGCTTTCAGGGCTGGCCCCTTCCTTTTGGGAGAAGGAGCCGGACGTTTGCCTTTTCGGAAAGAGGCTCTGCCAGAAACGAGCGCCGTGAGATATGCCGTCTGTGGTTAAGCACAGATGCCCAGTGCTGTTGTGCCTATTCATAGGGTGCACGGGGACAGTGAAGACCAGCAAGAGCTTTCAGGGCTGGCCCCTTCCTTGTGGGAGAAGGAGCCGGACGTTTGCCTTTTCGGAAAGAGGCTCTACCGAGAACGAGCACCGTGAGATGCTGAGTCTCTGGGAAAGCACAGATGCCCAGTGCTGTTGTGCCTGTGGGTAGGGTGCACGGGGCCAGTGAAGACCAGCAAGAGCTTTCAGGGCTGGCCCCTTCCTTGTGGGAGAAGGAGCCGGACATTTGCCTTTTCGGAAAGAGGCTCTGCCGAGAACGAGCGCCGTGAGATACGCCGTCTGTGGTTAAGCACAGATGCCCAGTGCTGTTGTGCCTGTGGGTAGGGTGCACGGGGCCAGTGAAGACCAGCAAGAGCTTTCAGGGCTGGCCCCTTCCTTGTGGGAGAAGGAGCTGGACGTTTGCCTTTTCGGAAAGAGGCTCTGCCGAGAACGAGCGCCGTGAGATATGCCGTCTGTGGTTAAGCACAGATGCCCATTGCTGTTGTGCCTATTCATAGGGTGCACGGGGACAGTGAAGACCAGCAAGAGCTTTCAGGGCTGGCCCCTTCCTTGTGGGAGAAGGAGCCGGACGTTTGCCTTTTCGGAAAGAGGCTCTGCCGAGAACGAGCGCCGTGAGATGCTGACTCTCTGGGAAAGCACAGATGCCCAGTGCTGTTGTGCCTGTGGGTAGGGTGCACGGGGCCAGTGAAGACCAGCAAGAGCTTCCAGGGCTGGCCCCTTCCTTGTGGGAGAAGGAACCGGACGTTTGCCTTTTCGGAAAGAGGCTCTGCGAAGAACGAGCGCCGTGAGATATGCTGTCTGTGGTTAAGCACAGATGCCCAGTGCTGTTGTGCCTGTGGGTAGGGTGCACGGGGCCAGTGAAGACCAGCAAGAGCTTTCAGGGCTGGCCCCTTCCTTGTGGGAGAAGGAGCCGGACGTTTGCCTTTTCGGAAAGAGGCTCTGCCGAGAACGAGCGCCGTGAGATATGCCGTCTGTGGTTAAGCACAGATGCCCATTGCTGTTGTGCCTATTCATAGGGTGGACGGGGACAGTGAAGACCAGCAAGAGCTTTCAGGGCTGGCCCCTTCCTTGTGGGAGAAGGAGCCGGACGTTTGCCTTTTCGGAAAGAGGCTCTGCCGAGAACGAGCGCCGTGAGATGCTGAGTCTCTGGGAAAGCACAGATGCCCAGTGCTGTTGTGCCTGTGGGTAGGGTGCACGGGGCCAGTGAAGACCAGCAAGAGCTTTCAGGGCTGGCCCCTTCCTTGTGGGAGAAGGAGCCGGACGTTTGCCTTTTTGGAAAGAGGCTCTGCCGAGAACGAGCGCCGTGAGATATGCCGTCTGTGGTTAAGCACAGATGCCCATTGCTGTTGTGCCTATTCATAGGGTGCACGGGGACAGTGAAGACCAGCAAGAGCTTCCAGGGCTGGCCCCTTCCTTGTGGGAGAAGGAGCCGGACGTTTGCCTTTTCGGAAAGAGGCTCTGCCGAGAACGAGCGCCGTGAGATATGCCGTCTGTGGTTAAGCACAGATGCCCAGTGCTGTTGTGCCTGTGGGTAGGGTGCACGGGGCCAGTGAAGACCAGCAAGAGCTTTCAGCGCTGGCCCCTTCCTTGTGGGAGAAGGAGCCGGACGTTTGCCTTTTCGGAAAGAGGCTCTGCCGAGAACGAGCGCCGTGAGATGCTGACTCTCTGGGAAAGCACAGATGCCCAGTGCTGTTGTGCCTGTGGGTAGGGTGCACGGGGCCAGTGAAGACCAGCAAGAGCTTCCAGGGCTGGCCCCTTCCTTGTGGGAGAAGGAGCCGGACGTTTGCCTTTTCGGAAAGAGGCTCTGCGAAGAACGAGCGCCGTGAGATATGCTGTCTGTGGTTAAGCACAGATGCCCAGTGCTGTTGTGCCTGTGGGTAGGGTGCACGGGCCAGTGAAGACCAGCAAGAGCTTTCAGGGCTGGCCCCTTCCTTGTGGGAGAAGGAGCCGGACGTTTGCCTTTTCGGAAAGAGGCTCTGCCGAGAACGAGCGCCGTGAGATGCTGAGTCTCTGGGAAAGCACAGATGCCCAGTGCTGTTGTGCCTGTGGGTAGGGTGCACGGGGACAGTGAAGACCAGCAAGAGCTTTCAGGGCTGGCCCCTTCCTTGTGGGAGAAGGAGCTGGACGTTTGCCTTTTCGGAAAGAGGCTCTGCCGAGAACGAGCGCCGTGAGATATGCCGTCTGTGGTTAAGCATAGATGCCCATTGCTGTTGTGCCTATTCATAGGGTGCACGGGGCCAGTGAAGACCAGCAAGAGCTTTCAGGGCTGGCCCCTTCCTTGTGGGAGAAGGAGCCGGACGTTTGCCTTTTCGGAAAGAGGCTCTGCCGAGAACGAGCGCCGTGAGATATGCCGTCTGTGGTTAAGCACAGATGCCCAGTGCTGTTGTGCCTGTGGATAGGGTGCACGGGGCCAGTGAAGACCAGCAAGAGCTTTCAGGGCTGGCCCCTTCCTTGTGGGAGAAGGAGCCGGACGTTTGCCTTTTCGGAAAGAGGCTCTGCCGAGAGCGAACGCAGTGAGATGCTGTCTCTGGGAAAGCACAGATGCCCAGTGCTGTTGTGCCTGTGGGTAGGGTGCACGGGGCCAGTGAAGACCAGCAAGAGCTGTCAGGGCTGGCCCCTTCCTTGTGGGAGAAGGAGCCGGACGTTTGCCTTTTCGGAAAGAGGCTCTGCCGAGAACGAGCGCCGTGAGATATGCCGTCTGTGGTTAAGCACAGATGCCCAGTGCTGTTGTGCCTGTGGGTAGGGTGCACGGAGCCAGTGAAGACCAGCAAGAGCTTTCAGCGGTGGCCCCTTCCTTGTGGGAGAAGGAGCCAGACGTTTGCCTTTTCGGAAAGAGGCTCTGCCGAGAACGAGCGCCGTGAGATATGCCGTCTAAGGTTAAGCACAGATGCCCAGTGCTGTTGTGCCTGTGCGTAGGGTGCACGGGGACAGTGAAGACCAGCAAGAGCTTTCAGGGCTGGCCCCTTCCTTGTGGGAGAAGGAGCCAGACGTTTGCCTTTTCGGAAAGAGGCTCTGCCGAGAGCGAACGCAATGAGATGCTGAGTCTCTGGGAAAGCACAGATGCCCAGTGCTGTTGTGCCTGTGGGTAGGGTGCACGGGGCCAGTGAAGACCAGCAAGAGCTTTCAGGGCTGGCCCCTTCCTTGTGGGAGAAGGAGCCAGACGTTTGCCTTTTCGGAAAGAGGCTCTGCCGAGAACGAGCGCCGTGAGATATGCCGTCTGTGGTTAAGCACAGATGCCCAGTGCTGTTGTGCCTGTGGGTAGGGTGCACGGGGATAGTGAAGACCAGCAAGAGCTTTCAGGGCTGGCCCCTTCCTTGTGGGAGAAGGAGCCGGACGTTTGCCTTTTCGGAAAGAGGCTCTGCCGAGAACGAGCGCCGTGAGATGCTGAGTCTCTGGGAAAGCACAGATGCCCAGTGCTGTTGTGCCTGTGGGTAGGGTGCACGGGGACAGTGAAGACCAGCAAGAGCTTTCAGGGCTGGCCCCTTCCTTGTGGGAGAAGGAGCCGGACGTTTGCCTTTTCGGAAAGAGGCTCTGCCGAGAGCGAACGCCGTGATATGCTGAGTCTCTGGGAAAGCACAGATGCCCAGTGCTGTTGTGCCTGTGGGTAGGGTGCACGGAGCCAGTGAAGACCAGCAAGAGCTTTCAGCGGTGGCCCCTTCCTTGTGGGAGAAGGAGCCGGACGTTTGCCTTTTCGGAAAGAGGCTCTGCCGAGAACGAGCGCCGTGAGATATGCCGTCTGTGGTTAAGCACAGATGCCCACTGCTGTTGTGCCTGTGGGTAGGGTGCACGGGGCCAGTGAAGACCAGCAAGAGCTTTCAGGGCTGGCCCCTTCCTTGTGGGAGAAGGAGCCGGACGTTTGCCTTTTCGGAAAGAGGCTCTGCCGAGAACGAGCGCCGTGAGATGCTGAGTCTCTGGGAAAGCACAGATGCCCAGTGCTGTTGTGCCTGTGGGTAGGGTGCACGGGGCCAGTGAAGACCAGCAAGAGCTTTCAGGGCTGGCCCCTTCCTTGTGGGAGAAGGAGCCGGACGTTTGCCTTTTCGGAAAGAGGCTCTGCCGAGAACAAGCGCCGTGAGATACGCCGTCTGTGGTTAAGCATAGATGCCCATTGCTGTTGTGCCTATTCATAGGGTGCACGGGGACAGTGAAGACCAGCAAGAGCTTTCAGGGCTGGCCCCTTCCTTGTGGGAGAAGGAGCTGGACGTTTGCCTTTTCGGAAAGAGGCTCTGCCGAGAACGAGCGCCGTGAGATATGCCGTCTGTGGTTAAGCACAGATGCCCATTGCTGTTGTGCCTATTCATAGGGTGCACGGGGACAGTGAAGACCAGCAAGAGCTTTCAGGGCTGGCCCCTTCCTTGTGGGAGAAGGAGCCGGACGTTTGCCTTTTCGGAAAGAGGCTCTGCCGAGAACGAGCGCCGTGAGATGCTGACTCTCTGGGAAAGCACAGATGCCCAGTGCTGTTGTGCCTGTGGGTAGGGTGCACGGGGCCAGTGAAGACCAGCAAGAGCTTCCAGGGCTGGCCCCTTCCTTGTGGGAGAAGGAACCGGACGTTTGCCTTTTCGGAAAGAGGCTCTGCGAAGAACGAGCGCCGTGAGATATGCTGTCTGTGGTTAAGCACAGATGCCCAGTGCTGTTGTGCCTGTGGGTAGGGTGCACGGGGCCAGTGAAGACCAGCAAGAGCTTTCAGGGCTGGCCCCTTCCTTGTGGGAGAAGGAGCCGGACGTTTGCCTTTTCGGAAAGAGGCTCTGCCGAGAACGAGCGCCGTGAGATATGCCGTCTGTGGTTAAGCATAGATGCCCATTGCTGTTGTGCCTGTGGGTAGGGTGCACGGGGCCAGTGAAGACCAGCAAGAGCTTTCAGGGCTGGCCCCTTCCTTGTGGGAGAAGGAGCCGGACGTTTGCCTTTTCGGAAAGAGGCTCTGCCGAGAACGAGCGCCGTGAGATATGCCGTCTGTGGTTAAGCACAGATGCCCATTGCTGTTGTGCCTATTCATAGGGTGCACGGGGCCAGTGAAGACCAGCAAGAGCTTTCAGGGCTGGCCCCTTCCTTGTGGGAGAAGGAGCCGGACGTTTGCCTTTTCGGAAAGAGGCTCTGCCGAGAACGAGCGCCGTGAGATGCTGACTCTCTGGGAAAGCACAGATGCCCAGTGCTGTTGTGCCTGTGGGTAGGGTGCACGGGGCCAGTGAAGACCAGCAAGAGCTTCCAGGGCTGGCCCCTTCCTTGTGGGAGAAGGAGCCGGACGTTTGCCTTTTCGGAAAGAGGCTCTGCGAAGAACGAGCGCCGTGAGATATGCTGTCTGTGGTTAAGCACAGATGCCCAGTGCTGTTGTGCCTGTGGGTAGGGTGCACGGGGCCAGTGAAGACCAGCAAGAGCTTTCAGGGCTGGCCCCTTCCTTGTGGGAGAAGGAGCCGGACGTTTGCCTTTTCGGAAAGAGGCTCTGCCGAGAACGAGCGCCGTGAGATATGCCGTCTGTGGTTAAGGACAGATGCCCAGTGCTGTTGTGCCTGTGGATAGGGTGCACGGGGACAGTGAAGACCAGCAAGAGCTTTCAGGGCTGGCCCCTTCCTTGTGGGAGAAGGAGCCAGACGTTTGCCTTTTCGGAAAGAGACTCTGCCGAGAACGAGCGCCGTGAGATATGCCGTCTGTGGTTAAGCACAGATGCCCAGTGCTGTTGTGCCTGTGGGTAGGGTGCACGGGGCCAGTGAAGACCAGCAAGAGCTTTCAGGGCTGGCCCCTTCCTTTTGGGAGAAGGAGCCGGACGTTTGCCTTTTCGGAAAGAGGCTCTGCCGAGAACGAGCGCCGTGAGATATGCCGTCTAAGGTTAAGCACAGATGCCCAGTGCTGTTGTGCCTGTGGATAGGGTGCACGGGGCCAGTGAAGACCAGCAAGAGCTTTCAGGGCTGGCCCCTTCCTTGTGGGAGAAGGAGCCGGACGTTTGCCTTTTCGGAAAGAGGCTCTGCCGAGAGCGAACGCAGTGAGATGCTGAGTCTCTGGGAAAGCACAGATGCCCAGTGCTGTTGTGCCTGTGGGTAGGGTGCACGGGGCCAGTGAAGACCAGCAAGAGCTTTCAGGGCTGGCCCCTTCCTTTTGGGAGAAGGAGCCGGACGTTTGCCTTTTCGGAAAGAGGCTCTGCCAGAAACGAGCGCCGTGAGATATGCCGTCTGTGGTTAAGCACAGATGCCCAGTGCTGTTGTGCCTATTCATAGGGTGCACGGGGACAGTGAAGACCAGCAAGAGCTTTCAGGGCTGGCCCCTTCCTTGTGGGAGAAGGAGCCGGACGTTTGCCTTTTCGGAAAGAGGCTCTACCGAGAACGAGCACCGTGAGATGCTGAGTCTCTGGGAAAGCACAGATGCCCAGTGCTGTTGTGCCTGTGGGTAGGGTGCACGGGGCCAGTGAAGACCAGCAAGAGCTTTCAGGGCTGGCCCCTTCCTTGTGGGAGAAGGAGCCGGACATTTGCCTTTTCGGAAAGAGGCTCTGCCGAGAACGAGCGCCGTGAGATACGCCGTCTGTGGTTAAGCACAGATGCCCAGTGCTGTTGTGCCTGTGGGTAGGGTGCACGGGGCCAGTGAAGACCAGCAAGAGCTTTCAGGGCTGGCCCCTTCCTTGTGGGAGAAGGAGCTGGACGTTTGCCTTTTCGGAAAGAGGCTCTGCCGAGAACGAGCGCCGTGAGATATGCCGTCTGTGGTTAAGCACAGATGCCCATTGCTGTTGTGCCTATTCATAGGGTGCACGGGGACAGTGAAGACCAGCAAGAGCTTTCAGGGCTGGCCCCTTCCTTGTGGGAGAAGGAGCCGGACGTTTGCCTTTTCGGAAAGAGGCTCTGCCGAGAACGAGCGCCGTGAGATGCTGACTCTCTGGGAAAGCACAGATGCCCAGTGCTGTTGTGCCTGTGGGTAGGGTGCACGGGGCCAGTGAAGACCAGCAAGAGCTTCCAGGGCTGGCCCCTTCCTTGTGGGAGAAGGAACCGGACGTTTGCCTTTTCGGAAAGAGGCTCTGCGAAGAACGAGCGCCGTGAGATATGCTGTCTGTGGTTAAGCACAGATGCCCAGTGCTGTTGTGCCTGTGGGTAGGGTGCACGGGGACAGTGAAGACCAGCAAGAGCTTTCAGGGCTGGCCCCTTCCTTGTGGGAGAAGGAGCTGGACGTTTGCCTTTTCGGAAAGAGGCTCTGCCGAGAACGAGCGCCGTGAGATATGCCGTCTGTGGTTAAGCACAGATGCCCATTGCTGTTGTGCCTATTCATAGGGTGCACGGGGACAGTGAAGACCAGCAAGAGCTTTCAGGGCTGGCCCCTTCCTTGTGGGAGAAGGAGCCGGACGTTTGCCTTTTCGGAAAGAGGCTCTGCCGAGAACGAGCGCCGTGAGATGCTGAGTCTCTGGGAAAGCACAGATGCCCAGTGCTGTTGTGCCTGTGGGTAGGGTGCACGGGGCCAGTGAAGACCAGCAAGAGCTTTCAGGGCTGGCCCCTTCCTTGTGGGAGAAGGAGCCGGACGTTTGCCTTTTTGGAAAGAGGCTCTGCCGAGAACGAGCGCCGTGAGATATGCCGTCTGTGGTTAAGCACAGATGCCCATTGCTGTTGTGCCTATTCATAGGGTGCACGGGGACAGTGAAGACCAGCAAGAGCTTCCAGGGCTGGCCCCTTCCTTGTGGGAGAAGGAGCCGGACGTTTGCCTTTTCGGAAAGAGGCTCTGCCGAGAACGAGCGCCGTGAGATATGCCGTCTGTGGTTAAGCACAGATGCCCAGTGCTGTTGTGCCTGTGGGTAGGGTGCACGGGGCCAGTGAAGACCAGCAAGAGCTTTCAGCGCTGGCCCCTTCCTTGTGGGAGAAGGAGCCGGACGTTTGCCTTTTCGGAAAGAGGCTCTGCCGAGAACGAGCGCCGTCAGATGCTGACTCTCTGGGAAAGCACAGATGCCCAGTGCTGTTGTGCCTGTGGGTAGGGTGCACGGGGCCAGTGAAGACCAGCAAGAGCTTCCAGGGCTGGCCCCTTCCTTGTGGGAGAAGGAGCCGGACGTTTGCCTTTTCGGAAAGAGGCTCTGCGAAGAACGAGCGCCGTGAGATATGCTGTCTGTGGTTAAGCACAGATGCCCAGTGCTGTTGTGCCTGTGGGTAGGGTGCACGGGCCAGTGAAGACCAGCAAGAGCTTTCAGGGCTGGCCCCTTCCTTGTGGGAGAAGGAGCCGGACGTTTGCCTTTTCGGAAAGAGGCTCTGCCGAGAACGAGCGCCGTGAGATGCTGAGTCTCTGGGAAAGCACAGATGCCCAGTGCTGTTGTGCCTGTGGGTAGGGTGCACGGGGACAGTGAAGACCAGCAAGAGCTTTCAGGGCTGGCCCCTTCCTTGTGGGAGAAGGAGCTGGACGTTTGCCTTTTCGGAAAGAGGCTCTGCCGAGAACGAGCGCCGTGAGATATGCCGTCTGTGGTTAAGCATAGATGCCCATTGCTGTTGTGCCTATTCATAGGGTGCACGGGGCCAGTGAAGACCAGCAAGAGCTTTCAGGGCTGGCCCCTTCCTTGTGGGAGAAGGAGCTGGACGTTTGCCTTTTCGGAAAGAGGCTCTGCCGAGAACGAGCGCTGTGAGATATGCCGTCTAAGGTTAAGCACAGATGCCCAGTGCTGTTGTGCCTGTGGATAGGGTGCACGGGGCCAGTGAAGACCAGCAAGAGCTTTCAGGGCTGGCCCCTTCCTTGTGGGAGAAGGAGCCGGACGTTTGCCTTTTCGGAAAGAGGCTCTGCCGAGAGCGAACGCAGTGAGATGCTGTCTCTGGGAAAGCACAGATGCCCAGTGCTGTTGTGCCTGTGGGTAGGGTGCACGGGGCCAGTGAAGACCAGCAAGAGCTTTCAGGGCTGGCCCCTTCCTTTTGGGAGAAGGAGCCGGACGTTTGCCTTTTCGGAAAGAGGCTCTGCCGAGAACGAGCGCCGTGAGATATGCTGTCTGTGGTTAAGCACAGATGCCCAGTGCTGTTGTGCCTATTCATAGGGTGCACGGGGCCAGTGAAGACCAGCAAGAGCTTTCAGGGCTGGCCCCTTCCTTGTGGGAGAAGGAGCCGGACGTTTGCCTTTTCGGAAAGAGGCTCTGCCGAGAACGAGCGCCGTGAGATGCTGAGTCTCTGGGAAAGCACAGATGCCCAGTGCTGTTGTGCCTGTTCATAGGGTGCACGGGGCCAGTGAAGACCAGCAAGAGCTTTCAGGGCTGGCCCCTTCCTTGTGGGAGAAGGAGCCGGACGTTTGCCTTTTCGGAAAGAGGCTCTGCCGAGAACGAGCGCCGTGAGATACGACGTCTGTGGTTAAGCACAGATGCCCAGTGCTGTTGTGCCTGTGGGTAGGGTGCACGGGGCCAGTGAAGACCAGCAAGAGCTTTCAGGGCTGGCCCCTTCCTTGTGGGAGAAGGAGCCGGACGTTTGCCTTTTCGGAAAGAGGCTCTGCGAAGAACGAGCGCCGTGAGATATGCTGTCTGTGGTTAAGCACAGATGCCCAGTGCTGTTGTGCCTATTCATAGGGTGCACGGGGCCAGTGAAAACCAGCAAGAGCTTTCAGCGCGGGCCCCTTCCTTGTGGGAGAAGGAGCCAGACGTTTGCCTTTTCGGAAAGAGGCTCTGCCGAGAACGAGCGCCGTGAGATATGCCGTCTAAGGTTAAGCACAGATGCCCATTGCTGTTGTGCCTATTCATAGGGTGCACGGGGCCAGTGAAGAACAGCAAGAGCTTTCAGGGCTGGCCCCTTCCTTGTGGGAGAAGGAGCCGGACGTTTGCCTTTTCGGAAAGAGGCTCTGCCGAGAACGAGCGCCGTGAGATGCTGAGTCTCTGGGAAAGCACAGATGCCCAGTGCTGTTGTGCCTGTGGGTAGGGTGCACGGGGACAGTGAAGACCAGCAAGAGCTTTCAGCGCTGGCCCCTTCCTTGTGGGAGAAGGAGCCGGACGTTTGCCTTTTCGGAAAGAGGCTCTGCCGAGAACGAGCGCCGTGAGATGCTGAGTCTCTGGGAAAGCACAGATGCCCAGTGCTGTTGTGCCTGTGGGTAGGGTGCACGGGGACAGTGAAGACCAGCAAGAGCTTTCAGCGCTGGCCCCTTCCTTGTGGGAGAAGGAGCCGGACGTTTGCCTTTTCGGAAAGAGGCTCTGCCGAGAACGAGCGCCGTGAGATATGCCGTCTGTGGTTAAGCACAGATGCCCAGTGCTGTTGTGCCTATTCATAGGGTGCACGGGGACAGTGAAGACCAGCAAGAGCTTTCAGGGCTGGCCCCTTCCTTGTGGGAGAAGGAGCCGGACGTTTGCCTTTTCGGAAAGAGGCTCTGCCGAGAACGAGCGCCGTGAGATATGCCGTCTGTGGTTAAGCACAGATGCCCAGTGCTGTTGTGCCTATTCATAGGGTGCACGGGGCCAGTGAAGACCAGCAAGAGCTTTCAGGGCTGGCCCCTTCCTTGTGGGAGAAGGAGCCGGACGTTTGCCTTTTCGGAAAGAGGCTCTGCCGAGAACGAGCGCCGTGAGATATGCCGTCTGTGGTTAAGCACAGATGCCCAGTGCTGTTGTGCCTGTGGGTAGGGTGCACGGGGCCAGTGAAGACCAGCAAGAGCTTTCAGGGCTGGCCCCTTCCTTGTGGGAGAAGGAGCCGGACGTTTGCCTTTTCGGAAAGAGGCTCTGCCGAGAACGAGCGCCGTGAGATGCTGAGTCTCTGGGAAAGCACAGATGCCCAGTGCTGTTGTGCCTGTGGGTAGGGTGCACGGGGCCAGTGAAGACCAGCAAGAGCTTTCAGCGCTGGCCCCTTCCTTGTGGGAGAAGGAGCCGGACGTTTGCCTTTTCGGAAAGAGGCTCTGCCGAGAACGAGCGCCGTGAGATATGCCGTCTGTGGTTAAGCACAGATGTCCAGTGCTGTTGTGCCTATTCATAGGGTGCACGGGGCCAGTGAAGACCAGCAAGAGCTTTCAGGGCTGGCCCCTTCCTTGTGGGAGAAGGAGCCGGACGTTTGACTTTTCGGAAAGAGGCTCTGCCAAGAACGAGCGCCGTGAGATGCTGAGTCTCTGGGAAAGCACAGATGCCCAGTGCTGTTGTGCCTGTGGGTAGGGTGCACGGGGCCAGTGAAGACCAGCAAGAGCTTTCAGGGCTGGCCCCTTCCTTGTGGGAGAAGGAGCTGGACGTTTGCCTTTTCGGAAAGAGGCTCTGCCGAGAACGAGCGCCGTGAGATATGCCGTCTGTGGTTAAGCATAGATGCCCATTGCTGTTGTGCCTATTCATAGGGTGCACGGGGCCAGTGAAGACCAGCAAGAGCTTTCAGGGCTGGCCCCTTCCTTGTGGGAGAAGGAGCTGGACGTTTGCCTTTTCGGAAAGAGGCTCTGCCGAGAACGAGCGCCGTGAGATATGCCGTCTGTGGTTAAGCACAGATGCCCAGTGCTGTTGTGCCTGTGGGTAGGGTGCACGGGGACAGTGAAGACCAGCAAGAGCTTTCAGGGCTGGCCCCTTCCTTGTGGGAGAAGGAGCCGGACGTTTGCCTTTTCGGAAAGAGGCTCTGCCGAGAACGAGCGCCGTGAGATGCTGACTCTCTGGGAAAGCACAGATGCCCAGTGCTGTTGTGCCTGTGGGTAGGGTGCACGGGGACAGTGAAGACCAGCAAGAGCTTCCAGGGCTGGCCCCTTCCTTGTGGGAGAAGGAGCCGGACGTTTGCCTTTTCGGAAAGAGGCTCTGCGAAGAACGAGCGCCGTGAGATATGCCGTCTGTGGTTAAGCACAGATGCCCAGTGCTGTTGTGCCTATTCATAGGGTGCACGGGGCCAGTGAAGACCAGCAAGAGCTTTCAGGGCTGGCCCCTTCCTTGCGGGAGAAGGAGCCGGACGTTTGCCTTTTCGGAAAGAGGCTCTGCCGAGAACGAGCGCCGTGAGATGCTGAGTCTCTGGGAAAGCACAGATGCCCAGTGCTGTTGTGCCTGTGGGTAGGGTGCACGGGGCCAGTGAAGACCAGCAAGAGCTTTCAGGGCTGGCCCCTTCCTTGTGGGAGAAGGAGCCAGACGTTTGCCTTTTCGGAAAGAGGCTCTGCCGAGAACGAGCGCCGTGAGATACGCCGTCTGTGGTTAAGCACAGATGCCCAGTGCTGTTGTGCCTGTGGGTAGGGTGCACGGGGCCAGTGAAGACCAGCAAGAGCTTTCAGGGCTGGCCGCTTCCTTGTGGGAGAAGGAGCCGGACGTTTGCCTTTTCGGAAAGAGGCTCTGCCGAGAACTAGCGCCGTGAGATATGCCGTCTGTGGTTAAGCACAGATGTCCAGTGCTGTTGTGCCTATTCATAGGGTGCACGGGGCCAGTGAAGACCAGCAAGAGCTTTCAGGGCTGGCCCCTTCCTTGTGGGAGAAGGAGCCGGACGTTTGCCTTTTCGGAAAGAGGCTCTGCCGAGAACGAGCGCCGTGAGATGCTGAGTCTCTGGGAAAGCACAGATGCCCAGTGCTGTTGTGCCTGTGGGTAGGGTGCACGGGGACAGTGAAGACCAGCAAGAGCTTTCAGGGCTGGCCCCTTCTTTGTGGGAGAAGGAGCCGGACGTTTGCCTTTTCGGAAAGAGGCTCTGCCGAGAACGAGCGCCGTGAGATGCTGAGTCTCTGGGAAAGCACAGATGCCCAGTGCTGTTGTGCCTGTGGGTAGGGTGCACGGGGACAGTGAAGACCAGCAAGAGCTTTCAGCGCTGGCCCCTTCCTTGTGGGAGAAGGAGCCGGACGTTTGCCTTTTCGGAAAGAGGCTCTGCCGAGAACGAGCGCCGTGAGATATGCCGTCTGTGGTTAAGCACAGATGCCCAGTGCTGTTGTGCCTGTGGGTAGGGTGCACGGGGCCAGTGAAGACCAGCAAGAGCTTTCAGGGCTGGCCCCTTCCTTGTGGGAGAAGGAGCCGGACGTTTGCCTTTTCGGAAAGAGGCTCTGCCGAGAACGAGCGCCGTGAGATGCTGAGTCTCTGGGAAAGCACAGATGCCCAGTGCTGTTGTGCCTGTGGGTAGGGTGCACGGGGCCAGTGAAGACCAGCAAGAGCTTTCAGGGCTGGCCCCTTCCTTGTGGGAGAAGGAGCTGGACGTTTGCCTTTTCGGAAAGAGGCTCTGCCGAGAACGAGCGCCGTGAGATATGCCGTCTGTGGTTAAGCATAGATGCCCATTGCTGTTGTGCCTATTCATAGGGTGCACGGGGACAAAGAAGACCAGCAAGAGCTTTCAGGGCTGGCCCCTTCCTTGTGGGAGAAGGAGCTGGACGTTTGCCTTTTCGGAAAGAGGCTCTGCCGAGAACGAGCGCCGTGAGATATGCCGTCTGTGGTTAAGCACAGATGCCCATTGCTGTTGTGCCTATTCATAGGGTGCACGGGGACAGTGAAGACCAGCAAGAGCTTTCAGGGCTGGCCCCTTCCTTGTGGGAGAAGGAGCCGGACGTTTGCCTTTTCGGAAAGAGGCTCTGCCGAGAACGAGCGCCGTGAGATGCTGACTCTCTGGGAAAGCACAGATGCCCAGTGCTGTTGTGCCTGTGGGTAGGGTGCACGGGGACAGTGAAGACCAGCAAGAGCTTCCAGGGCTGGCCCCTTCCTTGTGGGAGAAGGAGCCGGACGTTTGCCTTTTCGGAAAGAGGCTCTGCGAAGAACGAGCGCCGTGAGATATGCTGTCTGTGGTTAAGCACAGATGCCCAGTGCTGTTGTGCCTATTCATAGGGTGCACGGGGCCAGTGAAGACCAGCAAGAGCTTTCAGGGCTGGCCCCTTCCTTGTGGGAGAAGGAGCCGGACGTTTGCCTTTTCGGAAAGAGGCTCTGCCGAGAACGAGCTCCGTGAGATATGCCGTCTGTGGTTAAGGACAGATGCCCAGTGCTGTTGTGCCTGTGGGTAGGGTGCACGGGGCCAGTGAAGACCAGCAAGAGCTTTCAGCGCTGGCCCCTTCCTTGTGGGAGAAGGAGCCGGACGTTTGCCTTTTCGGAAAGAGGCTCTGCCGAGAACGAGCGCCGTGAGATATGCCGTCTGTGGTTAAGCACAGATGTCCAGTGCTGTTGTGCCTATTCATAGGGTGCACGGGGCCAGTGAAGACCAGCAAGAGCTTTCAGGGCTGGCCCCTTCCTTGTGGGAGAAGGAGCCGGACGTTTGACTTTTCGGAAAGAGGCTCTGCCGAGAACGAGCGCCGTGAGATGCTGAGTCTCTGGGAAAGCACAGATGCCCAGTGCTGTTGTGCCTGTGGGTAGGGTGCACGGGGCCAGTGAAGACCAGCAAGAGCTTTCAGGGCTGGCCCCTTCCTTGTGGGAGAAGGAGCTGGACGTTTGCCTTTTCGGAAAGAGGCTCTGCCGAGAACGAGCGCCGTGAGATATGCCGTCTGTGGTTAAGCATAGATGCCCATTGCTGTTGTGCCTATTCATAGGGTGCACGGGGCCAGTGAAGACCAGCAAGAGCTTTCAGGGCTGGCCCCTTCCTTGTGGGAGAAGGAGCTGGACGTTTGCCTTTTCGGAAAGAGGCTCTGCCGAGAACGAGCGCCGTGAGATATGCCGTCTGTGGTTAAGCACAGATGCCCAGTGCTGTTGTGCCTGTGGGTAGGGTGCACGGGGACAGTGAAGACCAGCAAGAGCTTTCAGGGCTGGCCCCTTCCTTGTGGGAGAAGGAGCCGGACGTTTGCCTTTTCGGAAAGAGGCTCTGCCGAGAACGAGCGCCGTGAGATGCTGACTCTCTGGGAAAGCACAGATGCCCAGTGCTGTTGTGCCTGTGGGTAGGGTGCACGGGGACAGTGAAGACCAGCAAGAGCTTCCAGGGCTGGCCCCTTCCTTGTGGGAGAAGGAGCCGGACGTTTGCCTTTTCGGAAAGAGGCTCTGCGAAGAACGAGCGCCGTGAGATATGCCGTCTGTGGTTAAGCACAGATGCCCAGTGCTGTTGTGCCTATTCATAGGGTGCACGGGGCCAGTGAAGACCAGCAAGAGCTTTCAGGGCTGGCCCCTTCCTTGCGGGAGAAGGAGCCGGACGTTTGCCTTTTCGGAAAGAGGCTCTGCCGAGAACGAGCGCCGTGAGATGCTGAGTCTCTGGGAAAGCACAGATGCCCAGTGCTGTTGTGCCTGTGGGTAGGGTGCACGGGGCCAGTGAAGACCAGCAAGAGCTTTCAGGGCTGGCCCCTTCCTTGTGGGAGAAGGAGCCGGACGTTTGCCTTTTCGGAAAGAGGCTCTGCCGAGAACGAGCGCCGTGAGATACGCCGTCTGTGGTTAAGCACAGATGCCCAGTGCTGTTGTGCCTGTGGGTAGGGTGCACGGGGCCAGTGAAGACCAGCAAGAGCTTTCAGGGCTGGCCGCTTCCTTGTGGGAGAAGGAGCCGGACGTTTGCCTTTTCGGAAAGAGGCTCTGCCGAGAACTAGCGCCGTGAGATATGCCGTCTGTGGTTAAGCACAGATGTCCAGTGCTGTTGTGCCTATTCATAGGGTGCACGGGGCCAGTGAAGACCAGCAAGAGCTTTCAGGGCTGGCCCCTTCCTTGTGGGAGAAGGAGCCGGACGTTTGCCTTTTCGGAAAGAGGCTCTGCCGAGAACGAGCGCCGTGAGATGCTGAGTCTCTGGGAAAGCACAGATGCCCAGTGCTGTTGTGCCTGTGGGTAGGGTGCACGGGGCCAGTGAAGACCAGCAAGAGCTTTCAGGGCTGGCCCCTTCTTTGTGGGAGAAGGAGCCGGACGTTTGCCTTTTCGGAAAGAGGCTCTGCCGAGAACGAGCGCCGTGAGATGCTGAGTCTCTGGGAAAGCACAGATGCCCAGTGCTGTTGTGCCTGTGGGTAGGGTGCACGGGGACAGTGAAGACCAGCAAGAGCTTTCAGCGCTGGCCCCTTCCTTGTGGGAGAAGGAGCCGGACGTTTGCCTTTTCGGAAAGAGGCTCTGCCGAGAACGAGCGCCGTGAGATATGCCGTCTGTGGTTAAGCACAGATGCCCAGTGCTGTTGTGCCTGTGGGTAGGGTGCACGGGGCCAGTGAAGACCAGCAAGAGCTTTCAGGGCTGGCCCCTTCCTTGTGGGAGAAGGAGCCGGACGTTTGCCTTTTCGGAAAGAGGCTCTGCCGAGAACGAGCGCCGTGAGATGCTGAGTCTCTGGGAAAGCACAGATGCCCAGTGCTGTTGTGCCTGTGGGTAGGGTGCACGGGGCCAGTGAAGACCAGCAAGAGCTTTCAGGGCTGGCCCCTTCCTTGTGGGAGAAGGAGCTGGACGTTTGCCTTTTCGGAAAGAGGCTCTGCCGAGAACGAGCGCCGTGAGATATGCCGTCTGTGGTTAAGCATAGATGCCCATTGCTGTTGTGCCTATTCATAGGGTGCACGGGGACAAAGAAGACCAGCAAGAGCTTTCAGGGCTGGCCCCTTCCTTGTGGGAGAAGGAGCTGGACGTTTGCCTTTTCGGAAAGAGGCTCTGCCGAGAACGAGCGCCGTGAGATATGCCGTCTGTGGTTAAGCACAGATGCCCATTGCTGTTGTGCCTATTCATAGGGTGCACGGGGACAGTGAAGACCAGCAAGAGCTTTCAGGGCTGGCCCCTTCCTTGTGGGAGAAGGAGCCGGACGTTTGCCTTTTCGGAAAGAGGCTCTGCCGAGAACGAGCGCCGTGAGATGCTGACTCTCTGGGAAAGCACAGATGCCCAGTGCTGTTGTGCCTGTGGGTAGGGTGCACGGGGACAGTGAAGACCAGCAAGAGCTTCCAGGGCTGGCCCCTTCCTTGTGGGAGAAGGAGCCGGACGTTTGCCTTTTCGGAAAGAGGCTCTGCGAAGAACGAGCGCCGTGAGATATGCTGTCTGTGGTTAAGCACAGATGCCCAGTGCTGTTGTGCCTATTCATAGGGTGCACGGGGCCAGTGAAGACCAGCAAGAGCTTTCAGGGCTGGCCCCTTCCTTGTGGGAGAAGGAGCCGGACGTTTGCCTTTTCGGAAAGAGGCTCTGCCGAGAACGAGCTCCGTGAGATATGCCGTCTGTGGTTAAGGACAGATGCCCAGTGCTGTTGTGCCTGTGGATAGGGTGCACGGGGCCAGTGAAGACCAGCAAGAGCTTTCAGGGCTGGCCCCTTCCTTGTGGGAGAAGGAGCCGGACGTTTGCCTTTTCGGAAAGAGGCTCTGCCGAGAACGAGCGCCGTGAGATATGCTGTCTGTGGTTAAGCACAGATGCCCAGTGCTGTTGTGCCTATTCATAGGGTGCACGGGGCCAGTGAAGACCAGCAAGAGCTTTCAGGGCTGGCCCCTTCCTTTTGGGAGAAGGAGCCGGACGTTTGCCTTTTCGGAAAGAGGCTCTGCCGAGAACGAGCGCCATGAGATATGCCGTCTAAGGTTAAGCACAGATGCCCAGTGCTGTTGTGCCTATTCATAGGGTGCACGGGGCCAGTGAAGACCAGCAAGAGCTTTCAGGGCTGGCCCCTTCCTTGTGGGAGAAGGAGCCGGACGTTTGCCTTTTCGGAAAGAGGCTCTGCCGAGAGCGAACGCAGTGAGATGCTGAGTCTCTGGGAAAGCACAGATGCCCAGTGCTGTTGTGCCTGTGGGTAGGGTGCACGGGGCCAGTGAAGACCAGCAAGAGCTTTCAGGGCTGGCCCCTTCCTTTTGGGAGAAGGAGCCGGACGTTTGCCTTTTCGGAAAGAGGCTCTGCCGAGAACGAGCGCCGTGAGATATGCCGTCTAAGGTTAAGCACAGATGCCCAGTGCTGTTGTGCCTATTCATAGGGTGCACGGGGCCAGTGAAGACCAGCAAGAGCTTTCAGGGCTGGCCCCTTCCTTGTGGGAGAAGGAGCCGGACGTTTGCCTTTTCGGAAAGAGGCTCTGCCGAGAACGAGCGCCGTGAGATATGCCGTCTGAGGTTAAGCACAGATGCCCAGTGCTGTTGTGCCTGTGGGTAGGGTGCACGGGGCCAGTGAAGACCAGCAAGAGCTTTCAGGGCTGGCCGCTTCCTTGTGGGAGAAGGAGCCGGACGTTTGCCTTTTCGGAAAGAGGCTCTGCCGAGAACGAGCGCCGTGAGATGCTGAGTCTCTGGGAAAGCACAGATGCCCAGTGCTGTTGTGCCTGTGGTTAGGGTGCACGGGGCCAGTGAAGACCAGCAAGAGCTTTCAGGGCTGGCCCCTTCCTTGTGGGAGAAGGAGCCGGACGTTTGCCTTTTCGGAAAGAGGCTCTGCCGAGAACGAGCGCCGTGAGATATGCCGTCTGTGGTTAAGCATAGATGCCCATTGCTGTTGTGCCTATTCATAGGGTGCACGGGGCCAGTGAAGACCAGCAAGAGCTTTCAGGGCTGGCCCCTTCCTTGTGGGAGAAGGAGCCGGACGTTTGCCTTTTCGGAAAGAGGCTCTGCCGAGAACGAGCGCCGTGAGATATGCCGTCTGTGGTTAAGCACAGATGCCCATTGCTGTTGTGCCTATTCATAGGGTGCACGGGGACAGTGAAGACCAGCAAGAGCTTTCAGGGCTGGCCCCTTCCTTGTGGGAGAAGGAGCCGGACGTTTGCCTTTTCGGAAAGAGGCTCTGCCGAGAACGAGCGCCGTGAGATATGCTGTCTGTGGTTAAGCACAGATGCCCAGTGCTGTTGTGCCTATTCATAGGGTGCACGGGGCCAGTGAAGACCAGCAAGAGCTTTCAGGGCTGGCCCCTTCCTTGTGGGAGAAGGAGCCGGACGTTTGCCTTTTCGGAAAGAGGCTCTGCCGAGAGCGAACGCCGTGAGATATGCCGTCTGTGGTTAAGCACAGATGCCCAGTGCTGTTGTGCCTGTGGATAGGGTGTTTGGGGACGGTTAAGACCAGCAAGAGCTTTCAGGGCTGGCCCCTTCCTTGTGGGAGAAGGAGCCAGACGTTTGCCTTTTCGGAAAGAGGCTCTGCCGAGAACGAGCGCCGTGAGATACGCCGTCTGTGGTTAAGCACAGATGCCCAGTGCTGTTGTGCCTGTGGGTAGGGTGCACGGGGCCAGTGAAGACCAGCAAGAGCTTTCAGGGCTGGCCGCTTCCTTGTGGGAGAAGGAGCCGGACGTTTGCCTTTTCGGAAAGAGGCTCTGCCGAGAACGAGCGCCGTGAGATATGCCGTCTGTGGTTAAGCACAGATGCCCAGTGCTGTTGTGCCTATTCATAGGGTGCACGGGGCCAGTGAAGACCAGCAAGAGCTTTCAGGGCTGGCCCCTTCCTTGTGGGAGAAGGAGCCGGACGTTTGCCTTTTCGGAAAGAGGCTCTGCCGAGAACGAGCGCCATGAGATATGCCGTCTGTGGTTAAGCACAGATGCCCAGTGCTGTTGTGCCTGTGGGTAGGGTGCACGGGGCCAGTGAAGACCAGCAAGAGCTTTCAGGGCTGGCCCCTTCTTTGTGGGAGAAGGAGCCGGACGTTTGCCTTTTCGGAAAGAGGCTCTGCCGAGAACGAGCGCCGTGAGATGCTGAGTCTCTGGGAAAGCACAGATGCCCAGTGCTGTTGTGCCTGTGGGTAGGGTGCACGGGGACAGTGAAGACCAGCAAGAGCTTTCAGCGCTGGCCCCTTCCTTGTGGGAGAAGGAGCCGGACGTTTGCCTTTTCGGAAAGAGGCTCTGCCGAGAACGAGCGCTGTGAGATATGCCGTCTGTGGTTAAGCACAGATGCCCATTGCTGTTGTGCCTATTCATAGGGTGCACGGGGACAGTGAAGACCAGCAAGAGCTTTCAGGGCTGGCCCCTTCCTTGTGGGAGAAGGAGCCGGACGTTTGCCTTTTCGGAAAGAGGCTCTGCCGAGAACGAGCGCCGTGAGATATGCCGTCTGTGGTTAAGCACAGATGCCCATTGCTGTTGTGCCTATTCATAGGGTGCACGGGGCCAGTGAAGACCAGCAAGAGCTTTCAGGGCTGGCCCCTTCCTTGTGGGAGAAGGAGCCGGACGTTTGCCTTTTCGGAAAGAGGCTCTGCCGAGAACGAGCGCCGTGAGATATGCCGTCTGTGGTTAAGCACAGATGTCCAGTGCTGTTGTGCCTATTCATAGGGTGCACGGGGCCAGTGAAGACCAGCAAGAGCTTTCAGGGCTGGCCCCTTCCTTGTGGGAGAAGGAGCCGGACGTTTGACTTTTCGGAAAGAGGCTCTGCCGAGAACGAGCGCCGTGAGATGCTGAGTCTCTGGGAAAGCACAGATGCCCAGTGCTGTTGTGCCTGTGGGTAGGGTGCACGGGGCCAGTGAAGACCAGCAAGAGCTTTCAGGGCTGGCCCCTTCCTTGTGGGAGAAGGAGCTGGACGTTTGCCTTTTCGGAAAGAGGCTCTGCCGAGAACGAGCGCCGTGAGATATGCCGTCTGTGGTTAAGCATAGATGCCCATTGCTGTTGTGCCTATTCATAGGGTGCACGGGGCCAGTGAAGACCAGCAAGAGCTTTCAGCGCTGGCCCCTTCCTTGTGGGAGAAGGAGCCGGACGTTTGCCTTTTCGGAAAGAGGCTCTGCCGAGAACGAGCGCCGTGAGATGCTGACTCTCTGGGAAAGCACAGATGCCCAGTGCTGTTGTGCCTGTGGGTAGGGTGCACGGGGACAGTGAAGACCAGCAAGAGCTTCCAGGGCTGGCCCCTTCCTTGTGGGAGAAGGAGCCGGACGTTTGCCTTTTCGGAAAGAGGCTCTGCCGAGAACGAGCGCCGTGAGATATGCCGTCAGTGGTTAAGCACAGATGCCCAGTGCTGTTGTGCCTATTCATAGGGTGCACGGGGCCAGTGAAGACCAGCAAGAGCTTTCAGGGCTGGCCCCTTCCTTGTGGGAGAAGGAGCCGGACGTTTGCCTTTTCGGAAAGAGGCTCTGCCGAGAGCGAACGCAGTGAGATGCTGAGTCTCTGGGAAAGCACAGATGCCCAGTGCTGTTGTGCCTGTGGGTAGGGTGCACGGGGCCAGTGAAGACCAGCAAGAGCTTTCAGGGCTGGCCCCTTCCTTTTGGGAGAAGGAGCCGGACGTTTGCCTTTTCGGAAAGAGGCTCTGCCGAGAACGAGCGCCGTGAGATATGCCGTCTGTGGTTAAGCACAGATGCCCAGTGCTGTTGTGCCTATTCATAGGGTGCACGGGGCCAGTGAAGACCAGCAAGAGCTTTCAGGGCTGGCCCCTTCCTTGTGGGAGAAGGAGCCGGACGTTTGCCTTTTCGGAAAGAGGCTCTGCCGAGAACGAGCGCCGTGAGATATGCCGTCTGAGGTTAAGCACAGATGCCCAGTGCTGTTGTGCCTGTGGGTAGGGTGCACGGGGCCAGTGAAGACCAGCAAGAGCTTTCAGGGCTGGCCGCTTCCTTGTGGGAGAAGGAGCCGGACGTTTGCCTTTTCGGAAAGAGGCTCTGCCGAGAACGAGCGCCGTGAGATGCTGAGTCTCTGGGAAAGCACAGATGCCCAGTGCTGTTGTGCCTATTCATAGGGTGCACGGGGCCAGTGAAGACCAGCAAGAGCTTTCAGGGCTGGCCCCTTCCTTGTGGGAGAAGGAGCCGGACGTTTGCCTTTTCGGAAAGAGGCTCTGCCGAGAACGAGCGCCGTGAGATATGCCGTCTGTGGTTAAGCACAGATGCCCATTGCTGTTGTGCCTATTCATAGGGTGCACGGGGCCAGTGAAGACCAGCAAGAGCTTTCAGGGCTGGCCCCTTCCTTGTGGGAGAAGGAGCCGGACGTTTGCCTTTTCGGAAAGAGGCTCTGCCGAGAACGAGCGCCGTGAGATATGCCGTCTGTGGTTAAGCACAGATGTCCAGTGCTGTTGTGCCTATTCATAGGGTGCACGGGGCCAGTGAAGACCAGCAAGAGCTTTCAGGGCTGGCCCCTTCCTTGTGGGAGAAGGAGCCGGACGTTTGACTTTTCGGAAAGAGGCTCTGCCGAGAACGAGCGCCGTGAGATGCTGAGTCTCTGGGAAAGCACAGATGCCCAGTGCTGTTGTGCCTGTGGGTAGGGTGCACGGGGCCAGTGAAGACCAGCAAGAGCTTTCAGGGCTGGCCCCTTCCTTGTGGGAGAAGGAGCTGGACGTTTGCCTTTTCGGAAAGAGGCTCTGCCGAGAACGAGCGCCGTGAGATATGCCGTCTGTGGTTAAGCATAGATGCCCATTGCTGTTGTGCCTATTCATAGGGTGCACGGGGCCAGTGAAGACCAGCAAGAGCTTTCAGGGCTGGCCCCTTCCTTGTGGGAGAAGGAGCTGGACGTTTGCCTTTTCGGAAAGAGGCTCTGCCGAGAATGAGCGCCGTGAGATATGCCGTCTGTGGTTAAGCACAGATGCCCATTGCTGTTGTGCCTATTCATAGGGTGCACGGGGCCACTGAAGACCAGCAAGAGCTTTCAGGGCTGGCCCCTTCCTTGTGGGAGAAGGAGCCGGACGTTTGCCTTTTCGGAAAGAGGCTCTGCCGAGAACGAGCGCCGTGAGATGCTGACTCTCTGGGAAAGCACAGATGCCCAGTGCTGTTGTGCCTGTGGGTAGGGTGCACGGGGACAGTGAAGACCAGCAAGAGCTTCCAGGGCTGGCCCCTTCCTTGTGGGAGAAGGAGCCGGACGTTTGCCTTTTCGGAAAGAGGCTCTGCGAAGAACGAGCGCCGTGAGATATGCTGTCTGTGGTTAAGCACAGATGCCCAGTGCTGTTGTGCCTATTCATAGGGTGCACGGGGCCAGTGAAGACCAGCAAGAGCTTTCAGGGCTGGCCCCTTCCTTGTGGGAGAAGGAGCCGGACGTTTGCCTTTTCGGAAAGAGGCTCTGCCGAGAACGAGCGCCGTGAGATATGCCGTCAGTGGTTAAGCACAGATGCCCAGTGCTGTTGTGCCTATTCATAGGGTGCACGGGGCCAGTGAAGACCAGCAAGAGCTTTCAGGGCTGGCCCCTTCCTTGTGGGAGAAGGAGCCGGACGTTTGCCTTTTCGGAAAGAGGCTCTGCCGAGAGCGAACGCAGTGAGATGCTGAGTCTCTGGGAAAGCACAGATGCCCAGTGCTGTTGTGCCTGTGGGTAGGGTGCACGGGGCCAGTGAAGACCAGCAAGAGCTTTCAGGGCTGGCCCCTTCCTTGTGGGAGAAGGAGCCGGACGTTTGCCTTTTCGGAAAGAGGCTCTGCCGAGAACGAGCGCCGTGAGATATGCCGTCTAAGGTTAAGCACAGATGCCCAGTGCTGTTGTGCCTATTCATAGGGTGCACGGGGCCAGTGAAGACCAGCAAGAGCTTTCAGGGCTGGCCCCTTCCTTGTGGGAGAAGGAGCCGGACGTTTGCCTTTTCGGAAAGAGGCTCTGCCGAGAACGAGCGCCGTGAGATATGCCGTCTGAGGTTAAGCACAGATGCCCAGTGCTGTTGTGCCTGTGGGTAGGGTGCACGGGGCCAGTGAAGACCAGCAAGAGCTTTCAGGGCTGGCCGCTTCCTTGTGGGAGAAGGAGCCGGACGTTTGCCTTTTCGGAAAGAGGCTCTGCCGAGAACGAGCGCCGTGAGATGCTGAGTCTCTGGGAAAGCACAGATGCCCAGTGCTGTTGTGCCTATTCATAGGGTGCACGGGGCCAGTGAAGACCAGCAAGAGCTTTCAGGGCTGGCCCCTTCCTTGTGGGAGAAGGAGCCGGACGTTTGCCTTTTCGGAAAGAGGCTCTGCCGAGAACGAGCGCCGTGAGATATGCCGTCTGTGGTTAAGCATAGATGCCCATTGCTGTTGTGCCTATTCATAGGGTGCACGGGGCCAGTGAAGACCAGCAAGAGCTTTCAGGGCTGGCCCCTTCCTTGTGGGAGAAGGAGCCGGACGTTTGCCTTTTCGGAAAGAGGCTCTGCCGAGAACGAGCGCCGTGAGATATGCCGTCTGTGGTTAAGCACAGATGCCCATTGCTGTTGTGCCTATTCATAGGGTGCACGGGGCCAGTGAAGACCAGCAAGAGCTTTCAGGGCTGGCCCCTTCCTTGTGGGAGAAGGAGCCGGACGTTTGCCTTTTCGGAAAGAGGCTCTGCCGAGAACGAGCGCCGTGAGATATGCTGTCTGTGGTTAAGCACAGATGCCCAGTGCTGTTGTGCCTATTCATAGGGTGCACGGGGCCAGTGAAGACCAGCAAGAGCTTTCAGGGCTGGCCCCTTCCTTGTGGGAGAAGGAGCCGGACGTTTGCCTTTTCGGAAAGAGGCTCTGCCGAGAGCGAACGCCGTGAGATATGCCGTCTGTGGTTAAGCACAGATGCCCAGTGCTGTTGTGCCTGTGGATAGGGTGTTTGGGGACGGTTAAGACCAGCAAGAGCTTTCAGGGCTGGCCCCTTCCTTGTGGGAGAAGGAGCCAGACGTTTGCCTTTTCGGAAAGAGGCTCTGCCGAGAACGAGCGCCGTGAGATACGCCGTCTGTGGTTAAGCACAGATGCCCAGTGCTGTTGTGCCTGTGGGTAGGGTGCACGGGGCCAGTGAAGACCAGCAAGAGCTTTCAGGGCTGGCCGCTTCCTTGTGGGAGAAGGAGCCGGACGTTTGCCTTTTCGGAAAGAGGCTCTGCCGAGAACGAGCGCCGTGAGATATGCCGTCTGTGGTTAAGCACAGATGCCCAGTGCTGTTGTGCCTATTCATAGGGTGCACGGGGCCAGTGAAGACCAGCAAGAGCTTTCAGGGCTGGCCCCTTCCTTGTGGGAGAAGGAGCCGGACGTTTGCCTTTTCGGAAAGAGACTCTGCCGAGAACGAGCGCCATGAGATATGCCGTCTGTGGTTAAGCACAGATGCCCAGTGCTGTTGTGCCTGTGGGTAGGGTGCACGGGGCCAGTGAAGACCAGCAAGAGCTTTCAGGGCTGGCCCCTTCTTTGTGGGAGAAGGAGCCGGACGTTTGCCTTTTCGGAAAGAGGCTCTGCCGAGAACGAGCGCCGTGAGATGCTGAGTCTCTGGGAAAGCACAGATGCCCAGTGCTGTTGTGCCTGTGGGTAGGGTGCACGGGGACAGTGAAGACCAGCAAGAGCTTTCAGCGCTGGCCCCTTCCTTGTGGGAGAAGGAGCCGGACGTTTGCCTTTTCGGAAAGAGGCTCTGCCGAGAACGAGCGCTGTGAGATATGCCGTCTGTGGTTAAGCACAGATGCCCATTGCTGTTGTGCCTATTCATAGGGTGCACGGGGACAGTGAAGACCAGCAAGAGCTTTCAGGGCTGGCCCCTTCCTTGTGGGAGAAGGAGCCGGACGTTTGCCTTTTCGGAAAGAGGCTCTGCCGAGAACGAGCGCCGTGAGATATGCCGTCTGTGGTTAAGCACAGATGCCCATTGCTGTTGTGCCTATTCATAGGGTGCACGGGGCCAGTGAAGACCAGCAAGAGCTTTCAGGGCTGGCCCCTTCCTTGTGGGAGAAGGAGCCGGACGTTTGCCTTTTCGGAAAGAGGCTCTGCCGAGAACGAGCGCCGTGAGATATGCCGTCTGTGGTTAAGCACAGATGTCCAGTGCTGTTGTGCCTATTCATAGGGTGCACGGGGCCAGTGAAGACCAGCAAGAGCTTTCAGGGCTGGCCCCTTCCTTGTGGGAGAAGGAGCCGGACGTTTGACTTTTCGGAAAGAGGCTCTGCCGAGAACGAGCGCCGTGAGATGCTGAGTCTCTGGGAAAGCACAGATGCCCAGTGCTGTTGTGCCTGTGGGTAGGGTGCACGGGGCCAGTGAAGACCAGCAAGAGCTTTCAGGGCTGGCCCCTTCCTTGTGGGAGAAGGAGCTGGACGTTTGCCTTTTCGGAAAGAGGCTCTGCCGAGAACGAGCGCCGTGAGATATGCCGTCTGTGGTTAAGCATAGATGCCCATTGCTGTTGTGCCTATTCATACGGTGCACGGGGCCAGTGAAGACCAGCAAGAGCTTTCAGGGCTGGCCCCTTCCTTGTGGGAGAAGGAGCTGGACGTTTGCCTTTTCGGAAAGAGGCTCTGCCGAGAATGAGCGCCGTGAGATATGCCGTCTGTGGTTAAGCACAGATGCCCATTGCTGTTGTGCCTATTCATAGGGTGCACGGGGCCACTGAAGACCAGCAAGAGCTTTCAGGGCTGGCCCCTTCCTTGTGGGAGAAGGAGCCGGACGTTTGCCTTTTCGGAAAGAGGCTCTGCCGAGAACGAGCGCCGTGAGATGCTGAGTCTCTGGGAAAGCACAGATGCCCAGTGCTGTTGTGCCTGTGGGTAGGGTGCACGGGGACAGTGAAGACCAGCAAGAGCTTCCAGGGCTGGCCCCTTCCTTGTGGGAGAAGGAGCCGGACGTTTGCCTTTTCGGAAAGAGGCTCTGCGAAGAACGAGCGCCGTGAGATATGCTGTCTGTGGTTAAGCACAGATGCCCAGTGCTGTTGTGCCTATTCATAGGGTGCACGGGGCCAGTGAAGACCAGCAAGAGCTTTCAGGGCTGGCCCCTTCCTTGTGGGAGAAGGAGCCGGACGTTTGCCTTTTCGGAAAGAGGCTCTGCCGAGAGCGAGCGCCGTGAGATATGCCGTCTGTGGTTAAGCACAGATGCCCAGTGCTGTTGTGCCTGTCGATAGGGTGCACGGGGCCAGTGAAGACCAGCAAGAGCTTTCAGGGCTGGCCCCTTCCTTTTGGGAGAAGGAGCCGGACGTTTGCCTTTTCGGAAAGAGGCTCTGCCGAGAACGAGCGCCGTGAGATATGCCGTCTAAGGTTAAGCACAGATGCCCAGTGCTGTTGTGCCTGTGGATAGGGTGCACGGGGCCAGTGAAGACCAGCAAGAGCTTTCAGGGCTGGCCCCTTCCTTGTGGGAGAAGGAGCCGGACGTTTGCCTTTTCGGAAAGAGGCTCTGCCGAGAGCGAACGCAGTGAGATGCTGAGTCTCTGGGAAAGCACAGATGCCCAGTGCTGTTGTGCCTATTCATAGGGTGCACGGGGCCAGTGAAGACCAGCAAGAGCTTTCAGGGCTGGCCCCTTCCTTGTGGGAGAAGGAGCCGGACGTTTGCCTTTTCGGAAAGAGGCTCTGCCGAGAACGAGCGCCGTGATATATGCCGTCTGTGGTTAAGCACAGATGCCCACTGCTGTTGTGCCTGTGGGTAGGGCGCACGGGGACAGTGAAGACCAGCAAGAGCTTTCAGGGCTGGCCCCTTCCTTGTGGGAGAAGGAGCCGGACGTTTGCCTTTTCGGAAAGAGGCTCTGCCGAGAACGAGCGCCGTGAGATGCTGAGTCTCTGGGAAAGCACAGATGCCCAGTGCTGTTGTGCCTGTGGGTAGGGTGCACGGGGACAGTGAAGACCAGCAAGAGCTTTCAGGGCTGGCCCCTTCCTTGTGGGAGAAGGAGCCAGACGTTTGCCTTTTCGGAAAGAGGCTCTGCCGAGAACGAGCGCCGTGAGATATGCCGTCTGTGGTTAAGCACAGACGCCCAGTGCTGTTGTGCCTGTGGATAGGGTGCACGGGGCCAGTGAAGACCAGCAAGAGCTTTCAGGGCTGGCCCCTTCCTTGTGGGAGAAGGAGCCGGACGTTTGCCTTTTCGGAAAGAGGCTCTGCCGAGAACGAGCGCCGTGAGTTATGCCGTCTGTGGTTAAGCACAGATGCCCATTGCTGTTGTGCCTATTCATAGGGTGCACAGGGCCAGTGAAGACCAGCAAGAGCTTTCAGGGCTGGCCCCTTCCTTGTGGGAGAAGGAGCCGGACGTTTGCCTTTTCGGAAAGAGGCTCTGCCGAGAACGAGCGCCGTGAGATATGCCGTCTGTGGTTAAGCACAGATGTCCAGTGCTGTTGTGCCTATTCATAGGGTGCACGGGGCCAGTGAAGACCAGCAAGAGCTTTCAGGGCTGGCCCCTTCCTTGTGGGAGAAGGAGCCGGACGTTTGCCTTTTCGGAAAGAGGCTCTGCCGAGAACGAGCGCCGTGAGATGCTGAGTCTCTGGGAAAGCACAGATGCCCAGTGCTGTTGTGCCTGTGGGTAGGGTGCACGGGGCCAGTGAAGACCAGCAAGAGCTTTCAGGGCTGGCCCCTTCCTTGTGGGAGAAGGAGCCGGACGTTTGCCTTTTCGGAAAGAGGCTCTGCCGAGAACGAGCGCCGTGAGATATGCCGTATGTGGTTAAGCACAGATGCCCAGTGCTGTTGTGCCTGTGGGTAGGGTGCACGGGGCCAGTGAAGACCAGCAAGAGCTTTCAGGGCTGGCCCCTTCCTTGTGGGAGAAGGAGCCGGACGTTTGCCTTTTCGGAAAGAGGCTCTGCCGAGAACGAGCGCCGTGAGATGCTGAGTCTCTGGGAAAGCACAGATGCCCAGTGCTGTTGTGCCTGTGGGTAGGGTGCACGGGGACAGTGAAGACCAGCAAGAGCTTTCAGGGCTGGCCCCTTCCTTGTGGGAGAAGGAGCCGGACGTTTGCCTTTTCGGAAAGAGGCTCTGCCGAGAGCAAACGCAGTGAGTTCCTGAGTCTCTGGGAAAGCACAGATGCCCAGTGCTGTTGTGCCTGTGGGTAGGGTGCACGGGGCCAGTGAAGACCAGCAAGAGCTTTCAGGGCTGGCCCCTTCCTTGTGGGAGAATTAGCCAGATGTTTGCCTTTTCGGAAAGAGGCTCTGCCGAGAACGAGCGCCGTGAGATATGCCGTCTGTGGTTAAGCACAGATGCCCAGTGCTGTTGTGCCTGTGGGTAGGGTGCACGGGGACAGTGAAGACCAGCAAGAGCTTTCAGGGCTGGCCCCTTCCTTGTGGGAGAAGGAGCCGGACGTTTGCCTTTTCGGAAAGAGGCTCTGCCGAGAACGAGCGCCGTGAGATATGCCGTCTGTGGTTAAGCACAGATGCCCACTGCTGTTGTGCCTGTGGGTAGGGTGCACGGGGCCAGTGAAGACCAGCAAGAGCTTTCAGGGCTGGCCCCTTCCTTGTGGGAGAAGGAGCCGGACGTTTGCCTTTTCGGAAAGAGGCTCTGCCGAGAACGAGCGCCGTGAGATGCTGAGTCTCTGGGAAAGCACAGATGCCCAGTGCTGTTGTGCCTATTCATAGGGTGCACGGGGCCAGTGAAGACCAGCAAGAGCTTTCAGGGCTGGCCCCTTCCTTGTGGGAGAAGGAGCCGGACGTTTGCCTTTTCGGAAAGAGGCTCTGCCGAGAACGAGCGCCGTGAGATGCTGAGTCTCTGGGAAAGCACAGATGCCCAGTGCTGTTGTGCCTGTGGGTAGGGTGCACGGGGCCAGTGAAGACCAGCAAGAGCTTTCAGGGCTGGCCCCTTCCTTGTGGGAGAAGGAGCCGGACGTTTGCCTTTTCGGAAAGAGGCTCTGCCGAGAACTAGCGCCGTGAGATATCCCGTCTAAGGTTCAGCACAGATGCCCAGTGCTGTTGTGCCTGTGGATAGGGTGCACGGGGCCAGTGAAGACCAGCAAGAGCTTTCAGGGCTGGCCCCTTCCTTGTGGGAGAAGGAGCCGGACGTTTGCCTTTTCGGAAAGAGGCTCTGCCGAGAGCAAACGCAGTGAGTTCCTGAGTCTCTGGGAAAGCACAGATGCCCAGTGCTGTTGTGCCTGTGGGTAGGGTGCACGGGGACAGTGAAGACCAGCAAGAGCTTTCAGGGCTGGCCCCTTCCTTGTGGGAGAAGGAGCCAGATGTTTGCCTTTTCGGAAAGAGGCTCTGCCGAGAACGAGCGCCGTGAGATATGCCGTCTAAGGTTCAGCACAGATGCCCAGTGCTGTTGTGCCTGTGGGTAGGGTGCACGGGGACAGTGAAGACCAGCAAGAGCTTTCAGGGCTGGCCCCTTCCTTGTGGGAGAAGGAGCCGGACGTTTGCCTTTTCGGAAAGAAGCTCTGCCGAGAACGAGCGCCGTGAGATGCTGAGTCTCTGGGAAAGCACAGATGCCCAGTGCTGTTGTGCCTGTGGGTAGGGTGCACGGGGACAGTGAAGACCAGCAAGAGCTTTCAGGGCTGGCCCCTTCCTTGTGGGAGAAGGAGCCAGACGTTTGCCTTTTCGGAAAGAGGCTCTGCCGAGAACGAGCGCCGTGAGATATGCCGTCTGTGGTTAAGCACAGATGCCCAGTGCTGTTGTGCCTGTGGGTAGGGTGCACGGGGCCAGTGAAGACCAGCAAGAGCTTTCAGGGCTGGCCCCTTCCTTGTGGGAGAAGGAGCCGGACGTTTGCCTTTTCGGAAAGAGGCTCTGCCGAGAACGAGCGCCGTGAGATATGCCGTCAGTGGTTAAGCACAGATGCCCAGTGCTGTTGTGCCTGTGGGTAGGGTGCACGGGGACAGTGAAGACCAGCAAGAGCTTTCAGGGCTGGCCCCTTCCTTGTGGGAGAAGGAGCCAGACGTTTGCCTTTTCGGAAAGAGGCTCTGCCGAGAACGAGCGCCGTGAGATATGCCGTCTGTGGTTAAGCACAGATGCCCACTGCTGTTGTGCCTGTGGATAGGGTGCACGGGGACAGTGAAGACCAGCAAGAGCTTTCAGGGCTGGCCCCTTCCTTGTGGGAGAAGGAGCCGGACGTTTGCCTTTTCGGAAAGAGGCTCTGCCGAGAACGAGCGCCGTGAGATGCTGAGTCTCTGGGAAAGCACAGATGCCCAGTGCTGTTGTGCCTGTGGATAGGGTGCACGGGGCCAGTGAAGACCAGCAAGAGCTTTCAGGGCTGGCCCCTTCCTTGTGGGAGAAGGAGCCGGACGTTTGCCTTTTCGGAAAGAGGCTCTGCCGAGAACGAGCGCCGTGAGATGCTGAGTCTCTGGGAAAGCACAGATGCCCAGTGCTGTTGTGCCTGTGGGTAGGGTGCACGGGGACAGTGAAGACCAGCAAGAGCTTTCAGGGCTGGCCCCTTCCTTGTGGGAGAAGGAGCCAGATGTTTGCCTTTTCGGAAAGAGGCTCTGCCGAGAACGAGCGCCGTGAGATATGCCGTCTAAGGTTCAGCACAGATGCCCAGTGCTGTTGTGCCTGTGGGTAGGGTGCACGGGGACAGTGAAGACCAGCAAGAGCTTTCAGGGCTGGCCCCTTCCTTGTGGGAGAAGGAGCCGGACGTTTGCCTTTTCGGAAAGAAGCTCTGCCGAGAACGAGCGCCGTGAGATGCTGAGTCTCTGGGAAAGCACAGATGCCCAGTGCTGTTGTGCCTGTGGGTAGGGTGCACGGGGACAGTGAAGACCAGCAAGAGCTTTCAGGGCTGGCCCCTTCCTTGTGGGAGAAGGAGCCAGACGTTTGCCTTTTCGGAAAGAGGCTCTGCCGAGAACGAGCGCCGTGAGATATGCCGTCTGTGGTTAAGCACAGATGCCCAGTGCTGTTGTGCCTGTGGGTAGGGTGCACGGGGCCAGTGAAGACCAGCAAGAGCTTTCAGGGCTGGCCCCTTCCTTGTGGGAGAAGGAGCCGGACGTTTGCCTTTTCGGAAAGAGGCTCTGCCGAGAACGAGCGCCGTGAGATATGCCGTCAGTGGTTAAGCACAGATGCCCAGTGCTGTTGTGCCTGTGGGTAGGGTGCACGGGGACAGTGAAGACCAGCAAGAGCTTTCAGGGCTGGCCCCTTCCTTGTGGGAGAAGGAGCCAGACGTTTGCCTTTTCGGAAAGAGGCTCTGCCGAGAACGAGCGCCGTGAGATATGCCGTCTGTGGTTAAGCACAGATGCCCACTGCTGTTGTGCCTGTGGATAGGGTGCACGGGGCCAGTGAAGACCAGCAAGAGCTTTCAGGGCTGGCCCCTTCCTTGTGGGAGAAGGAGCCGGACGTTTGCCTTTTCGGAAAGAGGCTCTGCCGAGAACGAGCGCCGTGAGATGCTGAGTCTCTGGGAAAGCACAGATGCCCAGTGCTGTTGTGCCTGTGGATAGGGTGCACGGGGCCAGTGAAGACCAGCAAGAGCTTTCAGGGCTGGCCCCTTCCTTGTGGGAGAAGGAGCCGGACGTTTGCCTTTTCGGAAAGAGGCTCTGCCGAGAACGAGCGCCGTGAGATGCTGAGTCTCTGGGAAAGCACAGATGCCCAGTGCTGTTGTGCCTGTGGGTAGGGTGCACGGGGCCAGTGAAGACCAGCAAGAGCTTTCAGGGCTGGCCCCTTCCTTGTGGGAGAAGGAGCCGGACGTTTGCCTTTTCGGAAAGAGGCTCTGCCGAGAACGAGCGCCGTGAGATATGCCGTCTGTGGTTAAGCACAGATGCCCAGTGCTGTTGTGCCTGTGGGTAGGGTGCACGGGGCCAGTGAAGACCAGCAAGAGCTTTCAGGGCTGGCCCCTTCCTTGTGGGAGAAGGAGCCGGACGTTTGCCTTTTCGGAAAGAGGCTCTGCCGAGAGCGAACGCAGTGAGATGCTGAGTCTCTGGGAAAGCACAGATGCCCAGTGCTGTTGTGCCTGTGGGTAGGGTGCACGGGGACAGTGAAGACCAGCAAGAGCTTTCAGGGCTGGCCCCTTCCTTGTGGGAGAAGGAGCCGGACGTTTGCCTTTTCGGAAAGAGGCTCTGCCGAGAACGAGCGCCGTGAGATATGCCGTCTGTGGTTAAGCACAGATGCCCAGTGCTGTTGTGCCTATTCATAGGGTGCACGGGGCCAGTGAAGACCAGCAAGAGCTTTCAGGGCTGGCCCCTTCCTTGTGGGAGAAGGAGCCGGACGTTTGCCTTTTCGGAAAGAGGCTCTGCCGAGAACGAGCGCCGTGAGATATGCCGTCTGTGGTTAAGCACAGATGCCCAGTGCTGTTGTGCCTGTGGGTAGGGTGCACGGGGCCAGTGAAGACCAGCAAGAGCTTTCAGGGCTGGCCCCTTCCTTGCGGGAGAAGGAGCCGGACGTTTGCCTTTTCGGAAAGAGGCTCTGCCGAGAACGAGCGCCGTGAGATGCTGAGTCTCTGGGAAAGCACAGATGCCCAGTGCTGTTGTGCCTGTGGGTAGGGTGCACGGGGACAGTGAAGACCAGCAAGAGCTTTCAGGGCTGGCCCCTTCCTTGTGGGAGAAGGAGCCAGACGTTTGCCTTTTCGGAAAGAGGCTCTGCCGAGAACGAGCGCCGTGAGATATGCCGTCTGTGGTTAAGCACAGATGCCCACTGCTGTTGTGCCTGTGGATAGGGTGCACGGGGACAGTGAAGACCAGCAAGAGCTTTCAGGGCTGGCCCCTTCCTTGTGGGAGAAGGAGCCAGACGTTTGCCTTTTCGGAAAGAGGCTCTGCCGAGAACGAGCGCCGTGAGATGCTGAGTCTCTGGGAAAGCACAGATGCCCATTGCTGTTGTGCCTGTGGGTAGGGTGCACGGGGACAGTGAAGACCAGCAAGAGCTTTCAGGGCTGGCCCCTTCCTTGTGGGAGAAGGAGCCGGACGTTTGCCTTTTCGGAAAGAGGCTCTGCCGAGAACGAGCGCCGTGAGATGCTGAGTCTCTGGGAAAGCACAGATGCCCAGTGCTGTTGTGCCTGTGGGTAGGGTGCACGGGGCCAGTGAAGACCAGCAAGAGCTTTCAGGGCTGGCCCCTTCCTTGTGGGAGAAGGAGCCGGACGTTTGCCTTTTCGGAAAGAGGCTCTGCCGAGAACGAGCGCCGTGAGATATGCCGTCTAAGGTTAAGCACAGATGCCCAGTGCTGTTGTGCCTGTGGATAGGGTGCACGGGGCCAGTGAAGACCAGCAAGAGCTTTCAGGGCTGGCCCCTTCCTTGTGGGAGAAGGAGCCGGACGTTTGCCTTTTCGGAAAGAGGCTCTGCCGAGAGCAAACGCAGTGAGATGCTGAGTCTCTGGGAAAGCACAGATGCCCAGTGCTGTTGTGCCTGTGGGTAGGGTGCACGGGGACAGTGAAGACCAGCAAGAGCTTTCAGGGCTGGCCCCTTCCTTGTGGGAGAAGGAGCCAGATGTTTGCCTTTTCGGAAAGAGGCTCTGCCGAGAACGAGCGCCGTGAGATATGCCGTCAGTGGTTAAGCACAGATGCCCAGTGCTGTTGTGCCTGTGGGTAGGGTGCACGGGGCCAGTGAAGACCAGCAAGAGCTTTCAGGGCTGGCCCCTTCCTTGTGGGAGAAGGAGCCGGACGTTTGCCTTTTCGGAAAGAGGCTCTGCTGAGAACGAGCGCCGTGAGATGCTGAGTCTCTGGGAAAGCACAGATGCCCAGTGCTGTTGTGCCTGTGGGTAGGGTGCACGGGGCCAGTGAAGACCAGCAAGAGCTTTCAGGGCTGGCCCCTTCCTTGTGGGAGAAGGAGCCAGACGTTTGCCTTTTCGGAAAGAGGCTCTGCCGAGAACGAGCGCCGTGAGATATGCCGTCTGTGGTTAAGCACAGATGCCCACTGCTGTTGTGCCTGTGGATAGGGTGCACGGGGCCAGTGAAGACCAGCAAGAGCTTTCAGGGCTGGCCCCTTCCTTGTGGGAGAAGGAGCCAGACGTTTGCCTTTTCGGAAAGAGGCTCTGCCGAGAACGAGCGCCGTGAGATATGCCGTCTGTGGTTAAGCACAGATGCCCAGTGCTGTTGTGCCTGTGGATAGGGTGCACGGGGACAGTGAAGACCAGCAAGAGCTTTCAGGGCTGGCCCCTTCCTTGTGGGAGAAGGAGCCGGACGTTTGCCTTTTTGGAAAGAGGCTCTGCCGAGAACGAGCGCCGTGAGATATGCCGTATGTGGTTAAGCACAGATGCCCAGTGCTGTTGTGCCTATTCATAGGGTGCACGGGGACAGTGAAGACCAGCAAGAGCTTCCAGGGCTGGCCCCTTCCTTGTGGGAGAAGGAGCCAGACGTTTGCCTTTTCGGAAAGAGGCTCTGCTGAGAACGAGCGCCGTGAGATATGCCGTCTGTGGTTAAGCACAGATGCCCAGTGCTGTTGTGCCTGTGGATAGGGTGCACGGGGCCAGTGAAGACCAGCAAGAGCTTTCAGGGCTGGCCCCTTCCTTGTGGGAGAAGGAGCCGGACGTTTGCCTTTTCGGAAAGAGGCTCTGCCGAGAACGAGCGCCGTGAGATATGCCGTCAGTGGTTAAGCACAGATGCCCAGTGCTGTTGTGCCTGTGGGTAGGGTGCACGGGGCCAGTGAAGACCAGCAAGAGCTTTCAGGGCTGGCCCCTTCCTTGTGGGAGAAGGAGCTGGACGTTTGCCTTTTCGGAAAGAGGCTCTGCCGAGAGCGAGCGCCGTGAGATATGCCGTCTAAGGTTAAGCACAGATGCCCAGTGCTGTTGTGCCTGTGGGTAGGGTGCACGGGGCCAGTGAAGACCAGCAAGAGCTTTCAGGGCTGGCCCCTTCCTTGTGGGAGAAGGAGCCGGACGTTTGCCTTTTCGGAAAGAGGCTCTGCCGAGAACGAGCGCCGTGAGATGCTGAGTCTCTGGGAAAGCACAGATGCCCAGTGCTGTTGTGCCTGTGGGTAGGGTGCACGGGGCCAGTGAAGACCAGCAAGAGCTTTCAGGGCTGGCCCCTTCCTTGTGGGAGAAGGAGCCGGACGTTTGCCTTTTCGGAAAGAGGCTCTGCCGAGAACGAGCGCCGTGAGATGCTGAGTCTCTGGGAAAGCACAGATGCCCATTGCTGTTGTGCCTGTGGGTAGGGTGCACGGGGACAGTGAAGACCAGCAAGAGTTTTCAGGGCTGGCCCCTTCCTTGTGGGAGAAGGAGCCGGACGTTTGCCTTTTCGGAAAGAGGCTCTGCCGAGAACGAGCGCCGTGAGATGCTGAGTCTCTGGGAAAGCACAGATGCCCAGTGCTGTTGTGCCTGTGGGTAGGGTGCACGGGGACAGTGAAGACCAGCAAGAGCTTTCAGGGCTGGCCCCTTCCTTGTGGGAGAAGGAGCCGGACGTTTGCCTTTTCGGAAAGAGGCTCTGCCGAGAACGAGCGCCGTGAGATATGCCGTCTGTGGTTAAGCACAGATGCCCAGTGCTGTTGTGCCTGTGGATAAGGTGCACGGGGCCAGTGAAGACCAGCAAGAGCTTTCAGGGCTGGCCCCTTCCTTGTGGGAGAAGGAGCCGGACGTTTGCCCTTTCGGAAAGAGGCTCTGCCGAGAGCAAACGCAGTGAGATGCTGAGTCTCTGGGAAAGCACAGATGCCCAGTGCTGTTGTGCCTGTGGGTAGGGTGCACGGGGACAGTGAAGACCAGCAAGAGCTTTCAGGGCTGGCCCCTTCCTTGTGGGAGAAGGAGCCAGATGTTTGCCTTTTCGGAAAGAGGCTCTGCCGAGAACGAGCGCCGTGAGATATGCCGTCTAAGGTTCAGCACAGATGCCCAGTGCTGTTGTGCCTGTGGGTAGGGTGCACGGGGCCAGTGAAGACCAGCAAGAGCTTTCAGGGCTGGCCCCTTCCTTGTGGGAGAAGGAGCCGGACGTTTGCCTTTTCGGAAAGAGGCTCTGCCGAGAACGAGCGCCGTGAGATGCTGAGTCTCTGGGAAAGCACAGATGCCCAGTGCTGTTGTGCCTGTGGGTAGGGTGCACGGGGCCAGTGAAGACCAGCAAGAGCTTTCAGGGCTGGCCCCTTCCTTGTGGGAGAAGGAGCCAGACGTTTGCCTTTTCGGAAAGAGGCTCTGCCGAGAACGAGCGCCGTGAGATATGCCGTCTGTGGTTAAGCACAGATGCCCAGTGCTGTTGTGCCTGTGGATAGGGTGCACGGGGCCAGTGAAGACCAGCAAGAGCTTTCAGGGCTGGCCCCTTCCTTGTGGGAGAAGGAGCCGGACGTTTGCCTTTTCGGAAAGAGGCTCTGCCGAGAACGAGCGCCGTGAGATATGCCGTCTGTGGTTAAGCACAGATGCCCATTGCTGTTGTGCCTATTCATAGGGTGCACGAGGACAGTGAAGACCAGCAAGAGCTTCCAGGGCTGGCCCCTTCCTTGTGGGAGAAGGAGCCAGACGTTTGCCTTTTCGGAAAGAGGCTCTGCCGAGAACGAGCGCCGTGAGATATGCCGTCTGTGGTTAAGCACAGATGCCCAGTGCTGTTGTGCCTGTGGATAGGGTGCACGGGGCCAGTGAAGACCAGCAAGAGCTTTCAGGGCTGGCCCCTTCCTTGTGGGAGAAGGAGCCGGACGTTTGCCTTTTCGGAAAGAGGCTCTGCCGAGAACGAGCGCCGTGAGATATGCCGTCAGTGGTTAAGCACAGATGCCCAGTGCTGTTCTGCCTGTGGGTAGGGTGCACGGGGCCAGTGAAGACCAGCAAGAGCTTTCAGGGCTGGCCCCTTCCTTGTGGGAGAAGGAGCCGGACGTTTGCCTTTTCGGAAAGAGGCTCTGCCGAGAACGAGCGCCGTGAGATATGCCGTCTAAGGTTAAGCACAGATGCCCAGTGCTGTTGTGCCTGTGGGTAGGGTGCACGGGGCCAGTGAAGACTAGCAAGAGCTTTCAGGGCTGGCCCCTTCCTTGTGGGAGAAGGAGCCGGACGTTTGCCTTTTCGGAAAGAGGCTCTGCCGAGAGCGAACCCAGTGAGATGCTGAGTCTCTGGGAAAGCACAGATGCCCAGTTCTGTTGTGCCTGTGGGTAGGGTGCACGGGGACAGTGAAGACCAGCAAGAGCTTTCAGGGCTGGCCCCTTCCTTGTGGGAGAAGGACCAGATGTTTGCCTTTTCGGAAAGAGGCTCTGCCGAGAACGAGCGCCGTGAGATATGCTGTCTAAGGTTAAGCACAGATGCCCATTGCTGTTGTGCCTGTGGGTAGGGTGCACGGGGCCAGTGAAGACCAGCAAGAGCTTTCAGGGCTGGCCCCTTCCTTGTGGGAGAAGGAGCCGGACGTTTGCCTTTTCGGAAAGAGGCTCTGCCGAGAACGAGCGCCGTAGAGATGCTGAGTCTCTGGGAAAGCACAGATACCCAGTGCTGTTGTGCCTGTGGGTAGGGTGCACGGGGCCAGTGAAGACCAGCAAGAGCTTTCAGGGCTGGCCCCTTCCTTGTGGGAGAAGGAGCCAGACGTTTGCCTTTTCGGAAAGAGGCTCTGCCGAGAACGAGCGCCGTGAGATATGCCGTCTAAGGTTAAGCACAGATGCCCAGTGCTGTTGTGCCTGTGGATAGGGTGCACGGGGCCAGTGAAGACCAGCAAGAGCTTTCAGGGCTGGCCCCTTCCTTGTGGGAGAAGGAGCCGGACGTTTGCCTTTTCGGAAAGAGGCTCTGCCGAGAACGAGCGCCGTGAGATATGCCGTCTGTGGTTAAGCACAGATGCCCAGTGCTGTTGTGCCTGTGGGTAGGGTGCACGGGGACAGTGAAGACCAGCAAGAGCTTTCAGGGCTGGCCCCTTCCTTGTGGGAGAAGGAGCCGGACGTTTGCCTTTTCGGAAAGAGGCTCTGCCGAGAACGAGCGCCGTGAGATATGCCGTCTGTGGTTAAGCACAGATGCCCATTGCTGTTGTGCCTATTCATAGGGTGCACGGGGCCAGTGAAGACCAGCAAGAGCTTTCAGGGCTGGCCCCTTCCTTGTGGGAGAAGGAGCCGGACGTTTGCCTTTTCGGAAAGAGGCTCTGCCGAGAACGAGCGCCGTGAGATGCTGACTGTCTGGGAAAGCACAGATGCCCAGTGCTGTTGTGCCTGTGGGTAGGGTGCACGGGGCCAGTGAAGACCAGCAAGAACTTTCAGGGCTGGCCCCTTCCTTGTGGGAGAAGGAGCCGGACGTTTGCCTTTTCGGAAAGAGGCTCTGCCGAGAACGAGCGCCGTGAGATATGCCGTCTGTGGTTAAGCACAGATGCCCAGTGCTGTTGTGCCTGTGGGTAGGGTGCACGGGGCCAGTGAAGACCAGCAAGAGCTTTCAGGGCTGGCCCCTTCCTTGTGGGAGAAGGAGCCGGACGTTTGCCTTTTCGGAAAGAGGCTCTGCCGAGAGCAAACGCAGTGAGATGCTGAGTCTCTGGGAAAGCACAGATGCCCAGTGCTGTTGTGCCTGTGGGTAGGGTGCACGGGGACAGTGAAGACCAGCAAGAGCTTTCAGGGCTGGCCCCTTCCTTGTGGGAGAAGGAGCCAGATGTTTGCCTTTTCGGAAAGAGGCTCTGCCGAGAACGAGCGCCGTGAGATATGCCGTCTAAGGTTCAGCACAGATGCCCAGTGCTGTTGTGCCTGTGGGTAGGGTGCACGGGGCCAGTGAAGACCAGCAAGAGCTTTCAGGGCTGGCCCCTTCCTTGTGGGAGAAGGAGCCGGACGTTTGCCTTTTTGGAAAGAGGCTCTGCCGAGAACGAGCGCCGTGAGATGCTGAGTCTCTGGGAAAGCACAGATGCCCAGTGCTGTTGTGCCTGTGGGTAGGGTGCACGGGGACAGTGAAGACCAGCAAGAGCTTCCAGGGCTGGCCCCTTCCTTGTGGGAGAAGGAGCCGGACGTTTGCCTTTTCGGAAAGAGGCTCTGCCGAGAACGAGCGCCGTGAGATATGCCGTCTGTGGTTAAGCACAGATGCCCACTGCTGTTGTGCCTGTGGATAGGGTGCACGGGGACAGTGAAGACCAGCAAGAGCTTTCAGGGCTGGCCCCTTCCTTGTGGGAGAAGGAGCCGGACGTTTGCCTTTTTGGAAAGAGGCTCTGCCGAGAACGAGCGCCGTGAGATATGCCGTCTGTGGTTAAGCACAGATGCCCAGTGCTGTTGTGCCTGTGGGTAGGGTGCACGGGGACAGTGAAGAACAGCAAGAGCTTTCAGGGCTGGCCCCTTCCTTGTGGGAGAAGGAGCCGGACGTTTGCCTTTTCGGAAAGAGGCTCTGCCGAGAACGAGCTCCGTAGAGATGCTGAGTCTCTGGGAAAGCACAGATGCCCATTGCTGTTGTGCCTGTGGGTAGGGTGCACGGGGACAGTGAAGACCAGCAAGAGCTTCCAGGGCTGGCCCCTTCCTTGTGGGAGAAGGAGCCGGACGTTTGCCTTTTCGGAAAGAGGCTCTGCCAAGAACGAGCGCCGTGAGATATGCTGTCTGTGGTTAAGCACAGATGCCCAGTGCTGTTGTGCCTGTGGGTAGGGTGCACGGGGCCAGTGAAGACCAGCAAGAGCTTTCAGGGCTGGCCCCTTCCTTGTGGGAGAAGGAGCCAGACGTTTGCCTTTTCGGAAAGAGGCTCTGCCGAGAACGAGCGCCGTGAGATATGCCGTCTAAGGTTAAGCACAGATGCCCAGTGCTGTTGTGCCTGTGGATAGGGTGCACGGGGCCAGTGAAGACCAGCAAGAGCTTTCAGGGCTGGCCCCTTCCTTGTGGGAGAAGGAGCCAGACGTTTGCCTTTTCGGAAAGAGGCTCTGCCGAGAACGAGCGCCGTGAGATGCTGAGTCTCTGGGAAAGCACAGATGCGCAGTGCTGTTGTGCCTGTGGGTAGGGTGCACGGGGACAGTGAAGACCAGCAAGAGCTTTCAGGGCTGGCCCCTTCCTTGTGGGAGAAGGAGCCGGACGTTTGCCTTTTCGGAAAGAGGCTCTGCCGAGAACGAGCGCCGTGAGATATGCCGTCTGTGGTTAAGCACAGATGCCCATTGCTGTTGTGCCTGTGGGTAGGGTGCACGGGGACAGTGAAGACCAGCAAGAGCTTTCAGGGCTGGCCCCTTCCTTGTGGGAGAAGGAGCCGGACGTTTGCCTTTTCGGAAAGAGGCTCTGCCGAGAACGAGCGCCGTGAGATATGCCGTCTAAGGTTCAGCACAGATGCCCAGTGCTGTTGTGCCTGTGGGTAGGGTGCACGGGGCCAGTGAAGACCAGCAAGAGCTTTCAGGGCTGGCCCCTTCCTTGTGGGAGAAGGAGCCGGACGTTTGCCTTTTTGGAAAGAGGCTCTGCCGAGAACGAGCGCCGTGAGATGCTGAGTCTCTGGGAAAGCACAGATGCCCAGTGCTGTTGTGCCTGTGGATAGGGTGCACGGGGCCAGTGAAGACCAGCAAGAGCTTTCAGGGCTGGCCCCTTCCTTGTGGGAGAAGTAGCCAGACGTTTGCCTTTTCGGAAAGAGGCTCTGCCGAGAACGAGCGCCGTGAGATATGCCGTCTGTGGTTAAGCACAGATGCCCAGTGCTGTTGTGCCTGTGGGTAGGGTGCACGGGGACAAAGAAGACCAGCAAGAGCTTTCAGGGCTGGCCCCTTCCTTGTGGGAGAAGGAGCCGGACGTTTGCCTTTTCGGAAAGAGGCTCTGCCGAGAACGAGCGCCGTGAGATATGCCGTCTGTGGTTAAGCACAGATGCCCAGTGCTGTTGTGCCTGTGGGTAGGGTGCACGGGGACAGTGAAGACCAGCAAGAGCTTTCAGGGCTGGCCCCTTCCTTGTGGGAGAAGGAGCCAGATGTTTGCCTTTTCGGAAAGAGGCTCTGCCGAGAACGAGCGCCGTGAGATATGCCGTCTAAGGTTCAGCACAGATGCCCAGTGCTGTTGTGCCTGTGGGTAGGGTGCACGGGGCCAGTGAAGACCAGCAAGAGCTTTCAGGGCTGGCCCCTTCCTTGTGGGAGAAGGAGCCGGACGTTTGCCTTTTTGGAAAGAGGCTCTGCCGAGAACGAGCGCCGTGAGATGCTGAGTCTCTGGGAAAGCACAGATGCCCAGTGCTGTTGTGCCTGTGGATAGGGTGCACGGGGCCAGTGAAGACCAGCAAGAGCTTTCAGGGCTGGCCCCTTCCTTGTGGGAGAAGTAGCCAGACGTTTGCCTTTTCGGAAAGAGGCTCTGCCGAGAACGAGCGCCGTGAGATATGCCGTCTGTGGTTAAGCACAGATGCCCACTGCTGTTGTGCCTGTGGATAGGGTGCACGGGGACAGTGAAGACCAGCAAGAGCTTTCAGGGCTGGCCCCTTCCTTGTGGGAGAAGGAGCCGGACGTTTGCCTTTTCGGAAAGAGGCTCTGCCGAGAACGAGCGCCGTGAGATATGCCGTCTGTGGTTAAGCACAGATGCCCAGTGCTGTTGTGCCTGTGGGTAGGGTGCACGGGGACAGTGAAGAACAGCAAGAGCTTTCAGGGCTGGCCCCTTCCTTGTGGGAGAAGGAGCCGGACGTTTGCCTTTTCGGAAAGAGGCTCTGCCGAGAACGAGCTCCGTAGAGATGCTGAGTCTCTGGGAAAGCACAGATGCCCATTGCTGTTGTGCCTGTGGGTAGGGTGCACGGGGACAGTGAAGACCAGCAAGAGCTTCCAGGGCTGGCCCCTTCCTTGTGGGAGAAGGAGCCGGACGTTTGCCTTTTCGGAAAGAGGCTCTGCCAAGAACGAGCGCCGTGAGATATGCTGTCTGTGGTTAAGCACAGATGCCCAGTGCTGTTGTGCCTGTGGGTAGGGTGCACGGGGCCAGTGAAGACCAGCAAGAGCTTTCAGGGCTGGCCCCTTCCTTGTGGGAGAAGGAGCCAGACGTTTGCCTTTTCGGAAAGAGGCTCTGCCGAGAACGAGCGCCGTGAGATATGCCGTCTAAGGTTAAGCACAGATGCCCAGTGCTGTTGTGCCTGTGGATAGGGTGCACGGGGCCAGTGAAGACCAGCAAGAGCTTTCAGGGCTGGCCCCTTCCTTGTGGGAGAAGGAGCCGGACGTTTGCCTTTTCGGAAAGAGGCTCTGCCGAGAACGAGCGCCGTGAGATGCTGAGTCTCTGGGAAAGCACAGATGCGCAGTGCTGTTGTGCCTGTGGGTAGGGTGCACGGGGACAGTGAAGACCAGCAAGAGCTTTCAGGGCTGGCCCCTTCCTTGTGGGAGAAGGAGCCGGACGTTTGCCTTTTCGGAAAGAGGCTCTGCCGAGAACGAGCGCCGTGAGATATGCCGTCTGTGGTTAAGCACAGATGCCCATTGCTGTTGTGCCTGTGGGTAGGGTGCACGGGGACAGTGAAGACCAGCAAGAGCTTTCAGGGCTGGCCCCTTCCTTGTGGGAGAAGGAGCCGGACGTTTGCCTTTTCGGAAAGAGGCTCTGCCGAGAACGAGCGCCGTGAGATATGCCGTCTGTGGTTAAGCACAGATGCCCATTGCTGTTGTGCCTATTCATAGGGTGCACGGGGACAGTGAAGACCAGCAAGAGCTTTCAGGGCTGGCCCCTTCCTTGTGGGAGAAGGAGCCGGACGTTTGCCTTTTCGGAAAGAGGCTCTGCCGAGAACGAGCGCCGTGAGATGCTGAGTCTCTGGGAAAGCACAGATGCCCAGTGCTGTTGTGCCTGTGGGTAGGGTGCACGGGGCCAGTGAAGACCAGCAAGAGCTTTCAGGGCTGGCCCCTTCCTTGTGGGAGAAGGAGCCGGACGTTTGCCTTTTCGGAAAGAGGCTCTGCCGAGAACGAGCGCCGTGAGATGCTGAGTCTCTGGGAAAGCACAGATGCCCAGTGCTGTTGTGCCTGTGGGTAGGGTGCACGGGGCCAGTGAAGACCAGCAAGAGCTTTCAGGGCTGGCCCCTTCCTTGTGGGAGAAGGAGCCGGACGTTTGCCTTTTCGGAAAGAGGCTCTGCCGAGAACGAGCGCCGTGAGATATGCCGTCTGTGGTTAAGCACAGATGCCCAGTGCTGTTGTGCCTGTGGGTAGGGTGCACGGGGACAGTGAAGACCAGCAAGAGCTTTCAGGGCTGGCCCCTTCCTTGTGGGAGAAGGAGCCGGACGTTTGCCTTTTCGGAAAGAGGCTCTGCCGAGAGCGAACGCAGTGAGATGCTGAGTCTCTGGGAAAGCACAGATGCCCAGTGCTGTTGTGCCTGTGGGTAGGGTGCACGGGGCCAGTGAAGACCAGCAAGAGCTTTCAGGGCTGGCCCCTTCCTTGTGGGAGAAGGAGCCGGACGTTTGCCTTTTCGGAAAGAGGCTCTGCCGAGAACGAGCGCCGTGAGATATGCCGTCTGTGGTTAAGCACAGATGCCCAGTGCTGTTGTGCCTGTGGGTAGGGTGCACGGGGCCAGTGAAGACCAGCAAGAGCTTTCAGGGCTGGCCCCTTCCTTGTGGGAGAAGGAGCCGGACGTTTGCCTTTTCGGAAAGAGGCTCTGCCGAGAACGAGCGCCGTGAGATGCTGAGTCTCTGGGAAAGCACAGATGCCCAGTGCTGTTGTGCCTGTGGGTAGGGTGCACGGGGCCAGTGAAGACCAGCAAGAGCTTTCAGGGCTGGCCCCTTCCTTGTGGGAGAAGGAGCCGGACGTTTGCCTTTTCGGAAAGAGGCTCTGCCGAGAACGAGCGCCGTGAGATGCTGAGTCTCTGGGAAAGCACAGATGCCCATTGCTGTTGTGCCTGTGGGTAGGGTGCACGGGGACAGTGAAGACCAGCAAGAGTTTTCAGGGCTGGCCCCTTCCTTGTGGGAGAAGGAGCCGGACGTTTGCCTTTTCGGAAAGAGGCTCTGCCGAGAACGAGCGCCGTGAGATGCTGAGTCTCTGGGAAAGCACAGATGCCCAGTGCTGTTGTGCCTGTGGGTAGGGTGCACGGGGACAGTGAAGACCAGCAAGAGCTTTCAGGGCTGGCCCCTTCCTTGTGGGAGAAGGAGCCGGACGTTTGCCTTTTCGGAAAGAGGCTCTGCCGAGAACGAGCGCCGTGAGATATGCCGTCTGTGGTTAAGCACAGATGCCCAGTGCTGTTGTGCCTGTGGATAAGGTGCACGGGGCCAGTGAAGACCAGCAAGAGCTTTCAGGGCTGGCCCCTTCCTTGTGGGAGAAGGAGCCGGACGTTTGCCCTTTCGGAAAGAGGCTCTGCCGAGAGCAAACGCAGTGAGATGCTGAGTCTCTGGGAAAGCACAGATGCCCAGTGCTGTTGTGCCTGTGGGTAGGGTGCACGGGGACAGTGAAGACCAGCAAGAGCTTTCAGGGCTGGCCCCTTCCTTGTGGGAGAAGGAGCCAGATGTTTGCCTTTTCGGAAAGAGGCTCTGCCGAGAACGAGCGCCGTGAGATATGCCGTCTAAGGTTCAGCACAGATGCCCAGTGCTGTTGTGCCTGTGGGTAGGGTGCACGGGGCCAGTGAAGACCAGCAAGAGCTTTCAGGGCTGGCCCCTTCCTTGTGGGAGAAGGAGCCGGACGTTTGCCTTTTCGGAAAGAGGCTCTGCCGAGAACGAGCGCCGTGAGATGCTGAGTCTCTGGGAAAGCACAGATGCCCAGTGCTGTTGTGCCTGTGGGTAGGGTGCACGGGGCCAGTGAAGACCAGCAAGAGCTTTCAGGGCTGGCCCCTTCCTTGTGGGAGAAGGAGCCAGACGTTTGCCTTTTCGGAAAGAGGCTCTGCCGAGAACGAGCGCCGTGAGATATGCCGTCTGTGGTTAAGCACAGATGCCCAGTGCTGTTGTGCCTGTGGATAGGGTGCACGGGGCCAGTGAAGACCAGCAAGAGCTTTCAGGGCTGGCCCCTTCCTTGTGGGAGAAGGAGCCGGACGTTTGCCTTTTCGGAAAGAGGCTCTGCCGAGAACGAGCGCCGTGAGATATGCCGTCTGTGGTTAAGCACAGATGCCCAGTGCTGTTGTGCCTATTCATAGGGTGCACGAGGACAGTGAAGACCAGCAAGAGCTTCCAGGGCTGGCCCCTTCCTTGTGGGAGAAGGAGCCAGACGTTTGCCTTTTCGGAAAGAGGCTCTGCCGAGAACGAGCGCCGTGAGATATGCCGTCTGTGGTTAAGCACAGATGCCCAGTGCTGTTGTGCCTGTGGATAGGGTGCACGGGGCCAGTGAAGACCAGCAAGAGCTTTCAGGGCTGGCCCCTTCCTTGTGGGAGAAGGAGCCGGACGTTTGCCTTTTCGGAAAGAGGCTCTGCCGAGAACGAGCGCCGTGAGATATGCCGTCAGTGGTTAAGCACAGATGCCCAGTGCTGTTCTGCCTGTGGGTAGGGTGCACGGGGCCAGTGAAGACCAGCAAGAGCTTTCAGGGCTGGCCCCTTCCTTGTGGGAGAAGGAGCCGGACGTTTGCCTTTTCGGAAAGAGGCTCTGCCGAGAACGAGCGCCGTGAGATATGCCGTCTAAGGTTAAGCACAGATGCCCAGTGCTGTTGTGCCTGTGGGTAGGGTGCACGGGGCCAGTGAAGACTAGCAAGAGCTTTCAGGGCTGGCGCCTTCCTTGTGGGAGAAGGAGCCGGACGTTTGCCTTTTCGGAAAGAGGCTCTGCCGAGAGCGAACCCAGTGAGATGCTGAGTCTCTGGGAAAGCACAGATGCCCAGTTCTGTTGTGCCTGTGGGTAGGGTGCACGGGGACAGTGAAGACCAGCAAGAGCTTTCAGGGCTGGCCCCTTCCTTGTGGGAGAAGGACCAGATGTTTGCCTTTTCGGAAAGAGGCTCTGCCGAGAACGAGCGCCGTGAGATATGCTGTCTAAGGTTAAGCACAGATGCCCATTGCTGTTGTGCCTGTGGGTAGGGTGCACGGGGCCAGTGAAGACCAGCAAGAGCTTTCAGGGCTGGCCCCTTCCTTGTGGGAGAAGGAGCCGGACGTTTGCCTTTTCGGAAAGAGGCTCTGCCGAGAACGAGCGCCGTAGAGATGCTGAGTCTCTGGGAAAGCACAGATACCCAGTGCTGTTGTGCCTGTGGGTAGGGTGCACGGGGCCAGTGAAGACCAGCAAGAGCTTTCAGGGCTGGCCCCTTCCTTGTGGGAGAAGGAGCCAGACGTTTGCCTTTTCGGAAAGAGGCTCTGCCGAGAACGAGCGCCGTGAGATATGCCGTCTAAGGTTAAGCACAGATGCCCAGTGCTGTTGTGCCTGTGGATAGGGTGCACGGGGCCAGTGAAGACCAGCAAGAGCTTTCAGGGCTGGCCCCTTCCTTGTGGGAGAAGGAGCCGGACGTTTGCCTTTTCGGAAAGAGGCTCTGCCGAGAACGAGCGCCGTGAGATATGCCGTCTGTGGTTAAGCACAGATGCCCAGTGCTGTTGTGCCTGTGGGTAGGGTGCACGGGGACAGTGAAGACCAGCAAGAGCTTTCAGGGCTGGCCCCTTCCTTGTGGGAGAAGGAGCCGGACGTTTGCCTTTTCGGAAAGAGGCTCTGCCGAGAACGAGCGCCGTGAGATATGCCGTCTGTGGTTAAGCACAGATGCCCATTGCTGTTGTGCCTATTCATAGGGTGCACGGGGCCAGTGAAGACCAGCAAGAGCTTTCAGGGCTGGCCCCTTCCTTGTGGGAGAAGGAGCCGGACGTTTGCCTTTTCGGAAAGAGGCTCTGCCGAGAACGAGCGCCGTGAGATGCTGACTGTCTGGGAAAGCACAGATGCCCAGTGCTGTTGTGCCTGTGGGTAGGGTGCACGGGGCCAGTGAAGACCAGCAAGAACTTTCAGGGCTGGCCCCTTCCTTGTGGGAGAAGGAGCCGGACGTTTGCCTTTTCGGAAAGAGGCTCTGCCGAGAACGAGCGCCGTGAGATATGCCGTCTGTGGTTAAGCACAGATGCCCAGTGCTGTTGTGCCTGTGGGTAGGGTGCACGGGGCCAGTGAAGACCAGCAAGAGCTTTCAGGGCTGGCCCCTTCCTTGTGGGAGAAGGAGCCGGACGTTTGCCTTTTCGGAAAGAGGCTCTGCCGAGAGCAAACGCAGTGAGATGCTGAGTCTCTGGGAAAGCACAGATGCCCAGTGCTGTTGTGCCTGTGGGTAGGGTGCACGGGGACAGTGAAGACCAGCAAGAGCTTTCAGGGCTGGCCCCTTCCTTGTGGGAGAAGGAGCCAGATGTTTGCCTTTTCGGAAAGAGGCTCTGCCGAGAACGAGCGCCGTGAGATATGCCGTCTAAGGTTCAGCACAGATGCCCAGTGCTGTTGTGCCTGTGGGTAGGGTGCACGGGGCCAGTGAAGACCAGCAAGAGCTTTCAGGGCTGGCCCCTTCCTTGTGGGAGAAGGAGCCGGACGTTTGCCTTTTTGGAAAGAGGCTCTGCCGAGAACGAGCGCCGTGAGATGCTGAGTCTCTGGGAAAGCACAGATGCCCAGTGCTGTTGTGCCTGTGGGTAGGGTGCACGGGGACAGTGAAGACCAGCAAGAGCTTCCAGGGCTGGCCCCTTCCTTGTGGGAGAAGGAGCCGGACGTTTGCCTTTTCGGAAAGAGGCTCTGCCGAGAACGAGCGCCGTGAGATATGCCGTCTGTGGTTAAGCACAGATGCCCACTGCTGTTGTGCCTGTGGATAGGGTGCACGGGGACAGTGAAGACCAGCAAGAGCTTTCAGGGCTGGCCCCTTCCTTGTGGGAGAAGGAGCCGGACGTTTGCCTTTTTGGAAAGAGGCTCTGCCGAGAACGAGCGCCGTGAGATATGCCGTCTGTGGTTAAGCACAGATGCCCAGTGCTGTTGTGCCTGTGGGTAGGGTGCACGGGGACAGTGAAGAACAGCAAGAGCTTTCAGGGCTGGCCCCTTCCTTGTGGGAGAAGGAGCCGGACGTTTGCCTTTTCGGAAAGAGGCTCTGCCGAGAACGAGCTCCGTAGAGATGCTGAGTCTCTGGGAAAGCACAGATGCCCATTGCTGTTGTGCCTGTGGGTAGGGTGCACGGGGACAGTGAAGACCAGCAAGAGCTTCCAGGGCTGGCCCCTTCCTTGTGGGAGAAGGAGCCGGACGTTTGCCTTTTCGGAAAGAGGCTCTGCCAAGAACGAGCGCCGTGAGATATGCTGTCTGTGGTTAAGCACAGATGCCCAGTGCTGTTGTGCCTGTGGGTAGGGTGCACGGGGCCAGTGAAGACCAGCAAGAGCTTTCAGGGCTGGCCCCTTCCTTGTGGGAGAAGGAGCCAGACGTTTGCCTTTTCGGAAAGAGGCTCTGCCGAGAACGAGCGCCGTGAGATATGCCGTCTAAGGTTAAGCACAGATGCCCAGTGCTGTTGTGCCTGTGGATAGGGTGCACGGGGCCAGTGAAGACCAGCAAGAGCTTTCAGGGCTGGCCCCTTCCTTGTGGGAGAAGGAGCCGGACGTTTGCCTTTTCGGAAAGAGGCTCTGCCGAGAACGAGCGCCGTGAGATGCTGAGTCTCTGGGAAAGCACAGATGCGCAGTGCTGTTGTGCCTGTGGGTAGGGTGCACGGGGACAGTGAAGACCAGCAAGAGCTTTCAGGGCTGGCCCCTTCCTTGTGGGAGAAGGAGCCGGACGTTTGCCTTTTCGGAAAGAGGCTCTGCCGAGAACGAGCGCCGTGAGATATGCCGTCTGTGGTTAAGCACAGATGCCCATTGCTGTTGTGCCTGTGGGTAGGGTGCACGGGGACAGTGAAGACCAGCAAGAGCTTTCAGGGCTGGCCCCTTCCTTGTGGGAGAAGGAGCCGGACGTTTGCCTTTTCGGAAAGAGGCTCTGCCGAGAACGAGCGCCGTGAGATATGCCGTCTAAGGTTCAGCACAGATGCCCAGTGCTGTTGTGCCTGTGGGTAGGGTGCACGGGGCCAGTGAAGACCAGCAAGAGCTTTCAGGGCTGGCCCCTTCCTTGTGGGAGAAGGAGCCGGACGTTTGCCTTTTTGGAAAGAGGCTCTGCCGAGAACGAGCGCCGTGAGATGCTGAGTCTCTGGGAAAGCACAGATGCCCAGTGCTGTTGTGCCTGTGGATAGGGTGCACGGGGCCAGTGAAGACCAGCAAGAGCTTTCAGGGCTGGCCCCTTCCTTGTGGGAGAAGTAGCCAGACGTTTGCCTTTTCGGAAAGAGGCTCTGCCGAGAACGAGCGCCGTGAGATATGCCGTCTGTGGTTAAGCACAGATGCCCAGTGCTGTTGTGCCTGTGGGTAGGGTGCACGGGGACAAAGAAGACCAGCAAGAGCTTTCAGGGCTGGCCCCTTCCTTGTGGGAGAAGGAGCCGGACGTTTGCCTTTTCGGAAAGAGGCTCTGCCGAGAACGAGCGCCGTGAGATATGCCGTCTGTGGTTAAGCACAGATGCCCAGTGCTGTTGTGCCTGTGGGTAGGGTGCACGGGGACAGTGAAGACCAGCAAGAGCTTTCAGGGCTGGCCCCTTCCTTGTGGGAGAAGGAGCCAGATGTTTGCCTTTTCGGAAAGAGGCTCTGCCGAGAACGAGCGCCGTGAGATATGCCGTCTAAGGTTCAGCACAGATGCCCAGTGCTGTTGTGCCTGTGGGTAGGGTGCACGGGGCCAGTGAAGACCAGCAAGAGCTTTCAGGGCTGGCCCCTTCCTTGTGGGAGAAGGAGCCGGACGTTTGCCTTTTTGGAAAGAGGCTCTGCCGAGAACGAGCGCCGTGAGATGCTGAGTCTCTGGGAAAGCACAGATGCCCAGTGCTGTTGTGCCTGTGGATAGGGTGCACGGGGCCAGTGAAGACCAGCAAGAGCTTTCAGGGCTGGCCCCTTCCTTGTGGGAGAAGTAGCCAGACGTTTGCCTTTTCGGAAAGAGGCTCTGCCGAGAACGAGCGCCGTGAGATATGCCGTCTGTGGTTAAGCACAGATGCCCACTGCTGTTGTGCCTGTGGATAGGGTGCACGGGGACAGTGAAGACCAGCAAGAGCTTTCAGGGCTGGCCCCTTCCTTGTGGGAGAAGGAGCCGGACGTTTGCCTTTTCGGAAAGAGGCTCTGCCGAGAACGAGCGCCGTGAGATATGCCGTCTGTGGTTAAGCACAGATGCCCAGTGCTGTTGTGCCTGTGGGTAGGGTGCACGGGGACAGTGAAGAACAGCAAGAGCTTTCAGGGCTGGCCCCTTCCTTGTGGGAGAAGGAGCCGGACGTTTGCCTTTTCGGAAAGAGGCTCTGCCGAGAACGAGCTCCGTAGAGATGCTGAGTCTCTGGGAAAGCACAGATGCCCATTGCTGTTGTGCCTGTGGGTAGGGTGCACGGGGACAGTGAAGACCAGCAAGAGCTTCCAGGGCTGGCCCCTTCCTTGTGGGAGAAGGAGCCGGACGTTTGCCTTTTCGGAAAGAGGCTCTGCCAAGAACGAGCGCCGTGAGATATGCTGTCTGTGGTTAAGCACAGATGCCCAGTGCTGTTGTGCCTGTGGGTAGGGTGCACGGGGCCAGTGAAGACCAGCAAGAGCTTTCAGGGCTGGCCCCTTCCTTGTGGGAGAAGGAGCCAGACGTTTGCCTTTTCGGAAAGAGGCTCTGCCGAGAACGAGCGCCGTGAGATATGCCGTCTAAGGTTAAGCACAGATGCCCAGTGCTGTTGTGCCTGTGGATAGGGTGCACGGGGCCAGTGAAGACCAGCAAGAGCTTTCAGGGCTGGCCCCTTCCTTGTGGGAGAAGGAGCCGGACGTTTGCCTTTTCGGAAAGAGGCTCTGCCGAGAACGAGCGCCGTGAGATGCTGAGTCTCTGGGAAAGCACAGATGCGCAGTGCTGTTGTGCCTGTGGGTAGGGTGCACGGGGACAGTGAAGACCAGCAAGAGCTTTCAGGGCTGGCCCCTTCCTTGTGGGAGAAGGAGCCGGACGTTTGCCTTTTCGGAAAGAGGCTCTGCCGAGAACGAGCGCCGTGAGATATGCCGTCTGTGGTTAAGCACAGATGCCCATTGCTGTTGTGCCTGTGGGTAGGGTGCACGGGGACAGTGAAGACCAGCAAGAGCTTTCAGGGCTGGCCCCTTCCTTGTGGGAGAAGGAGCCGGACGTTTGCCTTTTCGGAAAGAGGCTCTGCCGAGAACGAGCGCCGTGAGATATGCCGTCTGTGGTTAAGCACAGATGCCCATTGCTGTTGTGCCTATTCATAGGGTGCACGGGGACAGTGAAGACCAGCAAGAGCTTTCAGGGCTGGCCCCTTCCTTGTGGGAGAAGGAGCCGGACGTTTGCCTTTTCGGAAAGAGGCTCTGCCGAGAACGAGCGCCGTGAGATGCTGAGTCTCTGGGAAAGCACAGATGCCCAGTGCTGTTGTGCCTGTGGGTAGGGTGCACGGGGCCAGTGAAGACCAGCAAGAGCTTTCAGGGCTGGCCCCTTCCTTGTGGGAGAAGGAGCCGGACGTTTGCCTTTTCGGAAAGAGGCTCTGCCGAGAACGAGCGCCGTGAGATGCTGAGTCTCTGGGAAAGCACAGATGCCCAGTGCTGTTGTGCCTGTGGGTAGGGTGCACGGGGCCAGTGAAGACCAGCAAGAGCTTTCAGGGCTGGCCCCTTCCTTGTGGGAGAAGGAGCTGGACGTTTGCCTTTTCGGAAAGAGGCTCTGCCGAGAACGAGCGCCGTGAGATATGCCGTCTGTGGTTAAGCACAGATGCCCAGTGCTGTTGTGCCTGTGGGTAGGGTGCACGGGGACAGTGAAGACCAGCAAGAGCTTTCAGGGCTGGCCCCTTCCTTGTGGGAGAAGGAGCCGGACGTTTGCCTTTTCGGAAAGAGGCTCTGCCGAGAGCGAACGCAGTGAGATGCTGAGTCTCTGGGAAAGCACAGATGCCCAGTGCTGTTGTGCCTGTGGGTAGGGTGCACGGGGCCAGTGAAGACCAGCAAGAGCTTTCAGGGCTGGCCCCTTCCTTGTGGGAGAAGGAGCCGGACGTTTGCCTTTTCGGAAAGAGGCTCTGCCGAGAACGAGCGCCGTGAGATATGCCGTCTGTGGTTAAGCACAGATGCCCAGTGCTGTTGTGCCTGTGGGTAGGGTGCACGGGGCCAGTGAAGACCAGCAAGAGCTTTCAGGGCTGGCCCCTTCCTTGTGGGAGAAGTAGCCAGACGTTTGCCTTTTCGGAAAGAGGCTCTGCCGAGAACGAGCGCCGTGAGATATGCCGTCTGTGGTTAAGGACAGATGCCCAGTGCTGTTGTGCCTGTGGGTAGGGTGCACGGGGCCAGTGAAGACCAGCAAGAGCTTTTAGGGCTGGCCCCTTCCTTGTGGGAGAAGGAGCCGGACGTTTGCCTTTTCGGAAAGAGGCTCTGCCGAGAACGAGCGCCGTGAGATGCTGAGTCTCTGGGAAAGCACAGATGCCCAGTGCTGTTGTGCCTGTGGGTAGGGTGCACGGGGACAGTGAAGAACAGCAAGAGCTTTCAGGGCTGGCCCCTTCCTTGTGGGAGAAGGAGCCGGACGTTTGCCTTTTCGGAAAGAGGCTCTGCCGAGAACGAGCGCCGTGAGATATGCCGTCTAAGGTTCAGCACAGATGCCCAGTGCTGTTGTGCCTGTGGGTAGGGTGCACGGGGCCAGTGAAGACCAGCAAGAGCTTTCAGGGCTGGCCCCTTCCTTGTGGGAGAAGGAGCCGGACGTTTGCCTTTTCGGAAAGAGGCTCTGCCGAGAACGAGCGCCGTGAGATATGCCGTCTGTGGTTAAGCACAGATGCCCAGTGCTGTTGTGCCTGTGGATAGGGTGCACGGGGCCAGTGAAGACCAGCAAGAGCTTTCAGGGCTGGCCCCTTCCTTGTGGGAGAAGGAGCCGGACGTTTGCCTTTTCGGAAAGAGGCTCTGCCGAGAACGAGCGCCGTGAGATATGCCGTCTGTGGTTAAGCACAGATGCCCAGTGCTGTTGTGCCTGTGGGTAGGGTGCACGGGGACAGTGAAGACCAGCAAGAGCTTTCAGGGCTGGCCCCTTCCTTGTGGGAGAAGGAGCCGGACGTTTGCCTTTTCGAAAAGAGGCTCTGCCGAGAACGAGCGCCGTGAGATATGCCGTCTGTGGTTAAGCACAGATGCCCATTGCTGTTGTGCCTATTCATAGGGTGCACGGGCACAGTGAAGACCAGCAAGAGCTTTCAGGGCTGGCCCCTTCCTTGTGGGAGAAGGAGCCGGACGTTTGCCTTTTCGGAAAGAAGCTCTGCCGAGAACGAGCTCCGTAGAGATGCTGAGTCTCTGGGAAAGCACAGATGCCCATTGCTGTTGTGCCTGTGGGTAGGGTGCACGGGGCCAGTGAAGACCAGCAAGAGCTTCCAGGGCTGGCCCCTTCCTTGTGGGAGAAGGAGCCGGACGTTTGCCTTTTCGGAAAGAGGCTCTGCCAAGAACGAGCGCCGTGAGATATGCTGTCTGTGGTTAAGCACAGATGCCCAGTGCTGTTGTGCCTGTGGATAGGGTGCACGGGGCCAGTGAAGACCAGCAAGAGCTTTCAGGGCTGGCCCCTTCCTTGTGGGAGAAGGAGCCAGACGTTTGCCTTTTCGGAAAGAGGCTCTGCCGAGAACGAGCGCCGTGAGATATGCCGTCTGTGGTTAAGCACAGATGCCCACTGCTGTTGTGCCTGTGGATAGGGTGCACGGGGCCAGTGAAGACCAGCAAGAGCTTTCAGGGCTGGCCCCTTCCTTGTGGGAGAAGGAGCCGGACGTTTGCCTTTTCGGAAAGAGGCTCTGCCGAGAACGAGCGCCGTGAGATGCTGAGTCTCTGGGAAAGCACAGATGCCCAGTGCTGTTGTGCCTGTGGGTAGGGTGCACGGGGACAGTGAAGACCAGCAAGAGCTTTCAGGGCTGGCCCCTTCCTTGTGGGAGAAGGAGCCGGACGTTTGCCTTTTCGGAAAGAGGCTCTGCCGAGAACGAGCGCCGTGAGATATGCCGTCTGTGGTTAAGCACAGATGCCCATTGCTGTTGTGCCTGTGGGTAGGGTGCACGGGGCCAGTGAAGACCAGCAAGAGCTTTCAGGGCTGGCCCCTTCCTTGTGGGAGAAGGAGCCGGACGTTTGCCTTTTCGGAAAGAGGCTCTGCCGAGAACGAGCGCCGTGAGATATGCCGTCTGTGGTTAAGCACAGATGCCCACTGCTGTTGTGCCTATTCATAGGGTGCACGGGGCCAGTGAAGACCAGCAAGAGCTTTCAGGGCTGGCCCCTTCCTTGTGGGAGAAGGAGCCGGACGTTTGCCTTTTCGGAAAGAGGCTCTGCCGAGAACGAGCGCCGTGAGATGCTGAGTCTCTTGGAAAGCACAGATGCCCAGTGCTGTTGTGCCTGTGGGTAGGGTGCACGGGGCCAGTGAAGACCAGCAAGAGCTTTCAGGGCTGGCCCCTTCCTTGTGGGAGAAGGAGCCAGACGTTTGCCTTTTCGGAAAGAGGCTCTGCCGAGAACGAGCGCCGTGAGATGCTGAGTCTCTGGGAAAGCACAGATGCCCAGTGCTGTTGTGCCTGTGGGTAGGGTGCACGGGGCCAGTGAAGACCAGCAAGAGCTTTCAGGGCTGGCCCCTTCCTTGTGGGAGAAGGAGCCGGACGTTTGCCTTTTCGGAAAGAGGCTCTGCCGAGAACGAGCGCCGTGAGATGCTGAGTCTCTGGTTAAGCACAGATGCCCAGTGCTGTTGTGCCTGTGGGTAGGGTGCACGGGGACAGTGAAGACCAGCAAGAGCTTTCAGGGCTGGCCCCTTCCTTGTGGGAGAAGGAGCCAGACGTTTGCCTTTTCGGAAAGTGGCTCTGCCGAGAACGAGCGCCGTGAGATATGCCGTCTGTGGTTAAGCATAGATGCCCAGTGCTGTTGTGCCTGTGGATAGGGTGCACGGGGCCAGTGAAGACCAGCAAGAGCTTTCAGGGCTGGCCCCTTCCTTGTGGGAGAAGGAGCCGGACGTTTGCCTTTTCGGAAAGAGGCTCTGCCGAGAACGAGCGCCGTGAGATATGCCGTCTGTGGTTAAGCACAGATGCCCAGTGCTGTTGTGCCTGTGGGTAGGGTGCACGGGGACAGTGAAGAACAGCAAGAGCTTTCAGGGCTGGCCCCTTCCTTGTGGGAGAAGGAGCCGGACGTTTGCCTTTTCGGAAAGAGGCTCTGCCGAGAACGAGCGCCGTGAGATATGCCGTCTGTGGTTAAGCACAGATGCCCAGTGCTGTTGTGCCTGTGGGTAGGGTGCACGGGGACAGTGAAGACCAGCAAGAGCTTTCAGGGCTGGCCCCTTCCTTGTGGGAGAAGGAGCCAGACGTTTGCCTTTTCGGAAAGAGGCTCTGCCGAGAACGAGCGCCATGAGATGCTGAGTCTCTGGTTAAGCACAGATGCCCAGTGCTGTTGTGCCTGTGGGTAGGGTGCACGGGACCAGTGAAGACCAGCAAGAGCTTTCAGGGCTGGCCCCTTCCTTGTGGGAGAAGGAGCCGGACGTTTGCCTTTTCGGAAAGAGGCTCTGCCGAGAACGAGCGCCGTGAGATATGCCGTCTGTGGTTAAGCACAGATGCCCATTGCTGTTGTGCCTATTCATAGGGTGCACAGGGCCAGTGAAGACCAGCAAGAGCTTTCAGGGCTGGCCCCTTCCTTGTGGGAGAAGGAGCCGGACGTTTGCCTTTTCGGAAAGAGGCTCTGCCGAGAACGAGCGCCGTGAGATGCTGAGTCTCTGGGAAAGCACAGATGCCCAGTGCTGTTGTGCCTGTGGGTAGGGTGCACGGGGCCAGTGAAGACCAGCAAGAGCTTTCAGGGCTGGCCCCTTCCTTGTGGGAGAAGGAGCCGGACGTTTGCCTTTTCGGAAAGAGGCTCTGCCGAGAACGAGCGCCGTGAGATATGCCGTCTGTGGTTAAGCACAGATGCCCAGTGCTGTTGTGCCTATTCATAGGGTGCACGGGGCCAGTGAAGACCAGCAAGAGCTTTCAGGGCTGGCCCCTTCCTTGTGGGAGAAGGAGCCGGACGTTTGCCTTTTCGGAAAGAGGCTCTGCCGAGAACGAGCGCCGTGAGATGCTGAGTCTCTGGGAAAGCACAGATGCCCAGTGCTGTTGTGCCTGTGGGTAGGGTGCACGGGGACAGTGAAGACCAGCAAGAGCTTTCAGGGCTGGCCCCTTCCTTGTGGGAGAAGGAGCCGGACGTTTGCCTTTTCGGAAAGAGGCTCTGCCGAGAACGAGCGCCGTGAGATATGCCGTCTGTGGTTAAGCACAGATGCCCAGTGCTGTTGTGCCTGTGGGTAGGGTGCACGGGGCCAGTGAAGACCAGCAAGAGCTTTCAGGGCTGGCCCCTTCCTTGTGGGAGAAGGAGCCGGACGTTTGCCTTTTCGGAAAGAGGCTCTGCCGAGAACGAGCGCCGTGAGATATGCCGTCTGTGGTTAAGCACAGATGCCCAGTGCTGTTGTGCCTGTGGATAGGGTGCACGGGGCCAGTGAAGACCAGCAAGAGCTTTCAGGGCTGGCCCCTTCCTTGTGGGAGAAGGAGCCGGACGTTTGCCTTTTCGGAAAGAGGCTCTGCCGAGAACGAGCGCCGTGAGATATGCCGTCTGTGGTTAAGCACAGATGCCCAGTGCTGTTGTGCCTGTGGGTAGGGTGCACGGGGCCAGTGAAGACCAGCAAGATCTTTCAGGGCTGGCCCCTTCCTTGTGGGAGAAGGAGCCGGACGTTTGCCTTTTCGGAAAGAGGCTCTGCCGAGAACGAGCGCCGTGAGATATGCCGTCTGTGGTTAAGCATAGATGCCCATTGCTGTTGTGCCTATTCATAGGGTGCACGGGCACAGTGAAGACCAGCAAGAGCTTTCAGGGCTGGCCCCTTCCTTGTGGGAGAAGGAGCCGGACGTTTGCCTTTTCGGAAAGAGGCTCTGCCGAGAACGAGCGCTGTGAGATGCTGAGTCTCTGGGAAAGCACAGATGCCCAGTGCTGTTGTGCCTGTGGGTAGGGTGCACGGGGCCAGTGAAGACCAGCAAGAGCTTTCAGGGCTGGCCCCTTCCTTGTGGGAGAAGGAGCCGGACGTTTGCCTTTTCGGAAAGAGGCTCTGCCGAGAACGAGCGCCGTGAGATATGCCGTCTGTGGTTAAGCATAGATGCCCATTGCTGTTGTGCCTATTCATAGGGTGCACGGGCACAGTGAAGACCAGCAAGAGCTTTCAGGGCTGGCCCCTTCCTTGTGGGAGAAGGAGCCGGACGTTTGCCTTTTCGGAAAGAGGCTCTGCCGAGAACGAGCGCTGTGAGATGCTGAGTCTCTGGGAAAGCACAGATGCCCAGTGCTGTTGTGCCTGTGGGTAGGGTGCACGGGGCCAGTGAAGACCAGCAAGAGCTTTCAGGGCTGGCCCCTTCCTTGTGGGAGAAGGAGCCGGACGTTTGCCTTTTCGGAAAGAGGCTCTGCCGAGAACGAGCGCCGTGAGATATGCCGTCTGTGGTTAAGCACAGATGCCCAGTGCTGTTGTGCCTGTGGGTAGGGTGCACGGGGCCAGTGAAGACCAGCAAGAGCTTTCAGGGCTGGCCCCTTCCTTGTGGGAGAAGGAGCCGGACGTTTGCCTTTTCGGAAAGAGGCTCTGCCGAGAACGAGCGCCGTGAGATATGCCGTCTGTGGTTAAGCACAGATGCCCAGTGCTGTTGTGCCTGTGGATAGGGTGCACGGGGCCAGTGAAGACCAGCAAGAGCTTTCAGGGCTGGCCCCTTCCTTGTGGGAGAAGGAGCCGGACGTTTGCCTTTTCGGAAAGAGGCTCTGCCGAGAACGAGCGCCGTGAGATATGCCGTCTGTGGTTAAGCACAGATGCCCAGTGCTGTTGTGCCTGTGGGTAGGGTGCACGGGGACAGTGAAGACCAGCAAGAGCTTTCAGGGCTGGCCCCTTCCTTGTGGGAGAAGGAGCCGGACGTTTGCCTTTTCGGAAAGAGGCTCTGCCGAGAACGAGCGCCGTGAGATATGCCGTCTGTGGTTAAGCATAGATGCCCATTGCTGTTGTGCCTATTCATAGGATGCACGGGGCCAGTGAAGACCAGCAAGAGCTTTCAGGGCTGGCCCCTTCCTTGTGGGAGAAGGAGCCGGACGTTTGCCTTTTCGGAAAGAGGCTCTGCCGAGAACGAGCGCCGTGAGATATGCCGTCTGTGGTTAAGCACAGATGCCCATTGCTGTTGTGCCTATTCATAGGGTGCACGGGGACAAAGAAGACCAGCAAGAGCTTCCAGGGCTGGCCCCTTCCTTGTGGGAGAAGGAGCCGGACGTTTGCCTTTTCGGAAAGAGGCTCTGCCGAGAACGAGCGCCGTGAGATATGCCGTCTGTGGTTAAGCACAGATGCCCAGTGCTGTTGTGCCTGTGGGTAGGGTGCACGGGGCCAGTGAAGACCAGCAAGAGCTTCCAGGGCTGGCCCCTTCCTTGTGGGAGAAGGAGCCGGACGTTTGCCTTTTCGGAAAGAGGCTCTGCCGAGAACGAGCGCCGTGAGATATGCCGTCTGTGGTTAAGCACAGATGCCCATTGCTGTTGTGCCTGTGGGTAGGGTGCACGGGGACAGTGAAGACCAGCAAGAGCTTTCAGGGCTGGCCCCTTCCTTGTGGGAGAAGGAGCCGGACGTTTGCCTTTTCGGAAAGAGGCTCTGCCGAGAACGAGCGCCGTGAGATATGCCGTCTAAGGTTCAGCACAGATGCCCAGTGCTGTTGTGCCTGTGGGTAGGGTGCACGGGGCCAGTGAAGACCAGCAAGAGCTTTCAGGGCTGGCCCCTTCCTTGTGGGAGAAGGAGCCGGACGTTTGCCTTTTTGGAAAGAGGCTCTGCCGAGAACGAGCGCCGTGAGATGCTGAGTCTCTGGGAAAGCACAGATGCCCAGTGCTGTTGTGCCTGTGGATAGGGTGCACGGGGCCAGTGAAGACCAGCAAGAGCTTTCAGGGCTGGCCCCTTCCTTGTGGGAGAAGTAGCCAGACGTTTGCCTTTTCGGAAAGAGGCTCTGCCGAGAACGAGCGCCGTGAGATATGCCGTCTGTGGTTAAGCACAGATGCCCAGTGCTGTTGTGCCTGTGGGTAGGGTGCACGGGGACAAAGAAGACCAGCAAGAGCTTTCAGGGCTGGCCCCTTCCTTGTGGGAGAAGGAGCCGGACGTTTGCCTTTTCGGAAAGAGGCTCTGCCGAGAACGAGCGCCGTGAGATATGCCGTCTGTGGTTAAGCACAGATGCCCAGTGCTGTTGTGCCTGTGGGTAGGGTGCACGGGGACAGTGAAGACCAGCAAGAGCTTTCAGGGCTGGCCCCTTCCTTGTGGGAGAAGGAGCCAGATGTTTGCCTTTTCGGAAAGAGGCTCTGCCGAGAACGAGCGCCGTGAGATATGCCGTCTAAGGTTCAGCACAGATGCCCAGTGCTGTTGTGCCTGTGGGTAGGGTGCACGGGGCCAGTGAAGACCAGCAAGAGCTTTCAGGGCTGGCCCCTTCCTTGTGGGAGAAGGAGCCGGACGTTTGCCTTTTTGGAAAGAGGCTCTGCCGAGAACGAGCGCCGTGAGATGCTGAGTCTCTGGGAAAGCACAGATGCCCAGTGCTGTTGTGCCTGTGGATAGGGTGCACGGGGCCAGTGAAGACCAGCAAGAGCTTTCAGGGCTGGCCCCTTCCTTGTGGGAGAAGGAGCCGGACGTTTGCCTTTTCGGAAAGAGGCTCTGCCGAGAACGAGCGCCGTGAGATATGCCGTCTGTGGTTAAGCACAGATGCCCACTGCTGTTGTGCCTGTGGATAGGGTGCACGGGGACAGTGAAGACCAGCAAGAGCTTTCAGGGCTGGCCCCTTCCTTGTGGGAGAAGGAGCCGGACGTTTGCCTTTTCGGAAAGAGGCTCTGCCGAGAACGAGCGCCGTGAGATATGCCGTCTGTGGTTAAGCACAGATGCCCAGTGCTGTTGTGCCTGTGGGTAGGGTGCACGGGGACAGTGAAGAACAGCAAGAGCTTTCAGGGCTGGCCCCTTCCTTGTGGGAGAAGGAGCCGGACGTTTGCCTTTTCGGAAAGAGGCTCTGCCGAGAACGAGCTCCGTAGAGATGCTGAGTCTCTGGGAAAGCACAGATGCCCATTGCTGTTGTGCCTGTGGGTAGGGTGCACGGGGACAGTGAAGACCAGCAAGAGCTTCCAGGGCTGGCCCCTTCCTTGTGGGAGAAGGAGCCGGACGTTTGCCTTTTCGGAAAGAGGCTCTGCCAAGAACGAGCGCCGTGAGATATGCTGTCTGTGGTTAAGCACAGATGCCCAGTGCTGTTGTGCCTGTGGGTAGGGTGCACGGGGCCAGTGAAGACCAGCAAGAGCTTTCAGGGCTGGCCCCTTCCTTGTGGGAGAAGGAGCCAGACGTTTGCCTTTTCGGAAAGAGGCTCTGCCGAGAACGAGCGCCGTGAGATATGCCGTCAGTGGTTAAGCACAGATGCCCAGTGCTGTTGTGCCTGTGGGTAGGGTGCACGGGGACAGTGAAGACCAGCAAGAGCTTTCAGGGCTGGCCCCTTCCTTGTGGGAGAAGGAGCCGGACGTTTGCCTTTTCGGAAAGAGGCTCTGCCGAGAACGAGCGCCGTGAGATGCTGAGTCTCTGGGAAAGCACAGATGCCCAGTGCTGTTGTGCCTGTGGGTAGGGTGCATGGGGACAGTGAAGACCAGCAAGAGCTTTCAGGGCTGGCCCCTTCCTTGTGGGAGAAGGAGCCGGACGTTTGCCTTTTCGGAAAGAGGCTCTGCCGAGAACGAGCGCCGTGAGATATGCCGTCTGTGGTTAAGCACAGATGCCCAGTGCTGTTGTGCCTGTGGGTAGGGTGCACGGGGACAGTGAAGACCAGCAAGAGCTTTCAGGGCTGGCCCCTTCCTTGTGGGAGAAGGAGCCGGACGTTTGCCTTTTCGGAAAGAGGCTCTGCCGAGAACGAGCGCCGTGAGATATGCCGTCTGTGGTTAAGCATAGATGCCCATTGCTGTTGTGCCTATTCATAGGGTGCACGGGGCCAGTGAAGACCAGCAAGAGCTTTCAGGGCTGGCCCCTTCCTTGTGGGAGAAGGAGCCGGACGTTTGCCTTTTCGGAAAGAGGCTCTGCCGAGAACGAGCGCCGTGAGATATGCCGTCTGTGGTTAAGCACAGATGCCCAGTGCTGTTGTGCCTGTGGGTAGGGTGCACGGGGCCAGTGAAGACCAGCAAGAGCTTTCAGGGCTGGCCCCTTCCTTGTGGGAGAAGGAGCCGGACGTTTGCCTTTTCGGAAAGAGGCTCTGCCGAGAACGAGCGCCGTGAGATATGCCGTCTGTGGTTAAGCACAGATGCCCAGTGCTGTTGTGCCTGTGGATAGGGTGCACGGGGCCAGTGAAGACCAGCAAGAGCTTTCAGGGCTGGCCCCTTCCTTGTGGGAGAAGGAGCCGGACTTTTGGTTTTTTGGAAAGAGGCACTGCCGAGAACGAGCGCCGTGAGATATGCCGTCTGCGGTTAAGCACAGATGCCCAGTGCTGTTGTGCCTGTGGGTAGGGTGCACGGGGCCAGTGAAGACCAGCAAGAGCTTTCAGGGCTGGCCCCTTCCTTGTGGGAGAAGGAGCCGGACGTTTGCCTTTTCGGAAAGAGGCTCTGCCGAGAACGAGCGCCGTGAGATATGCCGTCTGTGGTTAAGCATAGATGCCCATTGCTGTTGTGCCTGTGGATAGGGTGCACGGGGCCAGTGAAGACCAGCAAGAGCTTTCAGGGCTGGCCCCTTCCTTGTGGGAGAAGGAGCCGGACGTTTGCCTTTTCGGAAAGAGGCTCTGCCGAGAACGAGCGCCGTGAGATATGCCGTCTGTGGTTAAGCACAGATGCCCATTGCTGTTGTGCCTATTCATATCGTGCACGGGGACAAAGAAGACCAGCAAGAGCTTCCAGGGCTGGCCCCTTCCTTGTGGGAGAAGGAGCCGGACGTTTGCCTTTTCGGAAAGAGGCTCTGCCGAGAACGAGCGCCGTGAGATATGCCGTCTGTGGTTAAGCACAGATGCCCAGTGCTGTTGTGCCTGTGGGTAGGGTGCACGGGGCCAGTGAAGACCAGCAAGAGCTTTCAGGGCTGGCCCCTTCCTTGTGGGAGAAGGAGCCGGACGTTTGCCTTTTCGGAAAGAGGCTCTGCCGAGAACGAGCGCCGTGAGATGCTGAGTCTCTGGGAAAGCACAGATGCCCAGTGCTGTTGTGCCTGTGGGTAGGGTGCACGGGGACAGTGAAGACCAGCAAGAGCTTTCAGGGCTGGCCCCTTCCTTGTGGGAGAAGGAGCCGGACGTTTGCCTTTTCGGAAAGAGGCTCTGCCGAGAACGAGCGCCGTGAGATATGCCGTCTGTGGTTAAGCACAGATGCCCAGTGCTGTTGTGCCTGTGGGTAGGGTGCACGGGGCCAGTGAAGACCAGCAAGAGCTTTCAGGGCTGGCCCCTTCCTTGTGGGAGAAGGAGCCGGACGTTTGCCTTTTCGGAAAGAGGCTCTGCCGAGAACGAGCGCCGTGAGATGCTGAGTCTCTGGGAAAGCACAGATGCCCAGTGCTGTTGTGCCTGTGGGTAGGGTGCACGGGGCCAGTGAAGACCAGCAAGAGCTTTCAGGGCTGGCCCCTTCCTTGTGGGAGAAGGAGCCGGACGTTTGCCTTTTCGGAAAGAGGCTCTGCCGAGAACGAGCGCCGTGAGATGCTGAGTCTCTGGGAAAGCACAGATGCCCAGTGCTGTTGTGCCTGTGGGTAGGGTGCACGGGGCCAGTGAAGACCAGCAAGAGCTTTCAGGGCTGGCCCCTTCCTTGTGGGAGAAGGAGCCGGACGTTTGCCTTTTCGGAAAGAGGCTCTGCCGAGAGCAAACGCAGTGAGATGCTGAGTCTCTGGGAAAGCACAGATGCCCAGTGCTGTTGTGCCTGTGCGTAGGGTGCACGGTGACAGTGAAGACCAGCAAGAGCTTTCAGGGCTGGCCCCTTCCTTGTGGGAGAAGGAGCCAGATGTTTGCCTTTTCGGAAAGAGGCTCTGCCGAGAACGAGCGCCGTGAGATATGCCGTCTAAGGTTCAGCACAGATGCCCAGTGCTGTTGTGCCTGTGGGTAGGGTGCACGGGGCCAGTGAAGACCAGCAAGAGCTTTCAGGGCTGGCCCCTTCCTTGTGGGAGAAGGAGCCGGACGTTTGCCTTTTCGGAAAGAGGCTCTGCCGAGAACGAGCGCCGTGAGATATGCCGTCTGTGGTTAAGCACAGATGCCCAGTGCTGTTGTGCCTGTGGATAGGGTGCACGGGGCCAGTGAAGACCAGCAAGAGCTTTCAGGGCTGGCCCCTTCCTTGTGGGAGAAGGAGCCGGACGTTTGCCTTTTCGGAAAGAGGCTCTGCCGAGAACGAGCGCCGTGAGATATGCCGTCTGTGGTTAAGCACAGATGCCCAGTGCTGTTGTGCCTGTGGGTAGGGTGCACGGGGACAGTGAAGACCAGCAAGAGCTTTCAGGGCTGGCCCCTTCCTTGTGGGAGAAGGAGCCGGACGTTTGCCTTTTCGGAAAGAGGCTCTGCCGAGAACGAGCGCCGTGAGATATGCCGTCTGTGGTTAAGCACAGATGCCCAGTGCTGTTGTGCCTGTGGGTAGGGTGCACGGGGCCAGTGAAGACCAGCAAGAGCTTTCAGGGCTGGCCCCTTCCTTGTGGGAGAAGGAGCCGGACGTTTGCCTTTTCGGAAAGAGGCTCTGCCGAGAACGAGCGCCGTGAGATGCTGAGTCTCTGGGAAAGCACAGATGCGCAGTGCTGTTGTGCCTGTGGGTAGGGTGCACGGGGCCAGTGAAGACCAGCAAGAGCTTTCAGGGCTGGCCCCTTCCTTGTGGGAGAAGGAGCCGGACGTTTGCCTTTTCGGAAAGAGGCTCTGCCGAGAACGAGCGCCGTGAGATGCTGAGTCTCTGGGAAAGCACAGATGCCCAGTGCTGTTGTGCCTGTGGGTAGGGTGCACGGGGCCAGTGAAGACCAGCAAGAGCTTTCAGGGCTGGCCCCTTCCTTGTGGGAGAAGGAGCCGGACGTTTGCCTTTTCGGAAAGAGGCTCTGCCGAGAACGAGCGCCGTGAGATGCTGAGTCTCTGGGAAAGCACAGATGCCCAGTGCTGTTGTGCCTGTGGGTAGGGTGCACGGGGCCAGTGAAGACCAGCAAGAGCTTTCAGGGCTGGCCCCTTCCTTGTGGGAGAAGGAGCCGGACGTTTGCCTTTTCGGAAAGAGGCTCTGCCGAGAGCAAACGCAGTGAGATGCTGAGTCTCTGGGAAAGCACAGATGCCCAGTGCTGTTGTGCCTGTGCGTAGGGTGCACGGGGACAGTGAAGACCAGCAAGAGCTTTCAGGGCTGGCCCCTTCCTTGTGGGAGAAGGAGCCAGATGTTTGCCTTTTCGGAAAGAGGCTCTGCCGAGAACGAGCGCCGTGAGATATGCCGTCTAAGGTTCAGCACAGATGCCCAGTGCTGTTGTGCCTGTGGGTAGGGTGCACGGGGCCAGTGAAGACCAGCAAGAGCTTTCAGGGCTGGCCCCTTCCTTGTGGGAGAAGGAGCCAGATGTTTGCCTTTTCGGAAAGAGGCTCTGCCGAGAACGAGCGCCGTGAGATATGCCGTCTGTGGTTAAGCACAGATGCCCACTGCTGTTGTGCCTGTGGATAGGGTGCACGGGGCCAGTGAAGACCAGCAAGAGCTTTCAGGGCTGGCCCCTTCCTTGTGGGAGAAGGAGCCGGACGTTTGCCTTTTCGGAAAGAGGCTCTGCCGAGAACGAGCGCCGTGAGATATGCCGTCTGTGGTTAAGCACAGATGCCCAGTGCTGTTGTGCCTGTGGGTAGGGTGCACGGGGCCAGTGAAGACCAGCAAGAGCTTTCAGGGCTGGCCCCTTCCTTGTGGGAGAAGGAGCCGGACGTTTGCCTTTTCGGAAAGAGGCTCTGCCGAGAACGAGCGCCGTGAGATATGCCGTCTGTGGTTAAGCACAGATGCCCATTGCTGTTGTGCCTGTGGATAGGGTGCACGGGGCCAGTGAAGACCAGCAAGAGCTTTCAGGGCTGGCCCCTTCCTTGTGGGAGAAGGAGCCGGACGTTTGCCTTTTCGGAAAGAAGCTCTGCCGAGAACGAGCTCCGTAGAGATGCTGAGTCTCTGGGAAAGCACAGATGCCCAGTGCTGTTGTGCCTGTGGGTAGGGTGCACGGGGACAGTGAAGACCAGCAAGAGCTTCCAGGGCTGGCCCCTTCCTTGTGGGAGAAGGAGCCGGACGTTTGCCTTTTCGGAAAGAGGCTCTGCCGAGAACGAGCGCCGTGAGATATGCTGTCTGTGGTTAAGCACAGATGCCCAGTGCTGTTGTGCCTGTGGGTAGGGTGCACGGGGCCAGTGAAGACCAGCAAGAGCTTTCAGGGCTGGCCCCTTCCTTGTGGGAGAAGGAGCCAGACGTTTGCCTTTTCGGAAAGAGGCTCTGCCGAGAACGAGCGCCGTGAGATATGCCGTCTGTGGTTAAGCACAGATGCCCACTGCTGTTGTGCCTGTGGATAGGGTGCACGGGGCCAGTGAAGACCAGCAAGAGCTTTCAGGGCTGGCCCCTTCCTTGTGGGAGAAGGAGCCGGACGTTTGCCTTTTCGGAAAGAGGCTCTGCCGAGAACGAGCGCCGTGAGATATGCCGTCTGTGGTTAAGCACAGATGCCCATTGCTGTTGTGCCTGTGGATAGGGTGCACGGGGCCAGTGAAGACCAGCAAGAGCTTTCAGGGCTGGCCCCTTCCTTGTGGGAGAAGGAGCCGGACGTTTGCCTTTTCGGAAAGAGGCTCTGCCGAGAACGAGCGCCGTGAGATATGCCGTCAGTGGTTAAGCACAGATGCCCAGTGCTGTTGTGCCTGTGGGTAGGGTGCACGGGGCCAGTGAAGACCAGCAAGAGCTTTCAGGGCTGGCCCCTTCCTTGTGGGAGAAGGAGCCGGACGTTTGCCTTTTCGGAAAGAGGCTCTGCCGAGAACGAGCGCCGTGAGATATGCCGTCTGTGGTTAAGCACAGATGCCCAGTGCTGTTGTGCCTGTGGGTAGGGTGCACGGGGCCAGTGAAGACCAGCAAGAGCTTTCAGGGCTGGCCCCTTCCTTGTGGGAGAAGGAGCCGGACGTTTGCCTTTTCGGAAAGAAGCTCTGCCGAGAACGAGCTCCGTAGAGATGCTGAGTCTCTGGGAAAGCACAGATGCCCATTGCTGTTGTGCCTGTGGGTAGGGTGCACGGGGACAGTGAAGACCAGCAAGAGCTTCCAGGGCTGGCCCCTTCCTTGTGGGAGAAGGAGCCGGACGTTTGCCTTTTCGGAAAGAGGCTCTGCCAAGAACGAGCGCCGTGAGATATGCTGTCTGTGGTTAAGCACAGATGCCCAGTGCTGTTGTGCCTGTGGGTAGGGTGCACGGGGCCAGTGAAGACCAGCAAGAGCTTTCAGGGCTGGCCCCTTCCTTGTGGGAGAAGGAGCCAGACGTTTGCCTTTTCGGAAAGAGGCTCTGCCGAGAACGAGCTCCGTAGAGATGCTGAGTCTCTGGGAAAGCACAGATGCCCAGTGCTGTTGTGCCTGTGGGTAGGGTGCACGGGGCCAGTGAAGACCAGCAAGAGCTTTCAGGGCTGGCCCCTTCCTTGTGGGAGAAGGAGCCGGACGTTTGCCTTTTCGGAAAGAAGCTCTGCCGAGAACGAGCTCCGTAGAGATGCTGAGTCTCTGGGAAAGCACAGATGCCCATTGCTGTTGTGCCTGTGGGTAGGGTGCACGGGGACAGTGAAGACCAGCAAGAGCTTCCAGGGCTGGCCCCTTCCTTGTGGGAGAAGGAGCCGGACGTTTGCCTTTTCGGAAAGAGGCTCTGCCAAGAACGAGCGCCGTGAGATATGCTGTCTGTGGTTAAGCACAGATGCCCAGTGCTGTTGTGCCTGTGGGTAGGGTGCACGGGGCCAGTGAAGACCAGCAAGAGCTTTCAGGGCTGGCCCCTTCCTTGTGGGAGAAGGAGCCAGACGTTTGCCTTTTCGGAAAGAGGCTCTGCCGAGAACGAGCGCCGTGAGATATGCCGTCTGTGGTTAAGCACAGATGCCCACTGCTGTTGTGCCTGTGGATAGGGTGCACGGGGCCAGTGAAGACCAGCAAGAGCTTTCAGGGCTGGCCCCTTCCTTGTGGGAGAAGGAGCCGGACGTTTGCCTTTTCGGAAAGAGGCTCTGCCGAGAACGAGCGCCGTGAGATATGCCGTCTGTGGTTAAGCACAGATGCCCATTGCTGTTGTGCCTGTGGATAGGGTGCACGGGGCCAGTGAAGACCAGCAAGAGCTTTCAGGGCTGGCCCCTTCCTTGTGGGAGAAGGAGCCGGACGTTTGCCTTTTCGGAAAGAGGCTCTGCCGAGAACGAGCGCCGTGAGATATGCCGTCTGTGGTTAAGCACAGATGCCCAGTGCTGTTGTGCCTGTGGGTAGGGTGCACGGGGCCAGTGAAGACCAGCAAGAGCTTTCAGGGCTGGCCCCTTCCTTGTGGGAGAAGGAGCCGGACGTTTGCCTTTTCGGAAAGAGGCTCTGCCGAGAACGAGCGCCGTGAGATATGCTGTCTGTGGTTAAGCACAGATGCCCAGTGCTGTTGTGCCTGTGGGTAGGGTGCACGGGGACAGTGAAGAACAGCAAGAGCTTTCAGGGCTGGCCCCTTCCTTGTGGGAGAAGGAGCCAGACGTTTGCCTTTTCGGAAAGAGGCTCTGCCGAGAACGAGCGCCGTGAGATATGCCGTCTGTGGTTAAGCACAGATGCCCAGTGCTGTTGTGCCTGTGGATAGGGTGCACGGGGCCAGTGAAGACCAGCAAGAGCTTTCAGGGCTGGCCCCTTCCTTGTGGGAGAAGGAGCCGGACGTTTGCCTTTTCGGAAAGAAGCTCTGCCGAGAACGAGCTCCGTAGAGATGCTGAGTCTCTGGGAAAGCACAGATGCCCATTGCTGTTGTGCCTGTGGGTAGGGTGCACGGGGACAGTGAAGACCAGCAAGAGCTTCCAGGGCTGGCCCCTTCCTTGTGGGAGAAGGAGCCGGACGTTTGCCTTTTCGGAAAGAGGCTCTGCCGAGAACGAGCGCCGTGAGATATGCTGTCTGTGGTTAAGCACAGATGCCCAGTGCTGTTGTGCCTGTGGGTAGGGTGCACGGGGCCAGTGAAGACCAGCAAGAGCTTTCAGGGCTGGCCCCTTCCTTGTGGGAGAAGGAGCCAGACGTTTGCCTTTTCGGAAAGAGGCTCTGCCGAGAACGAGCGCCGTGAGATATGCCGTCTGTGGTTAAGCACAGATGCCCACTGCTGTTGTGCCTGTGGATAGGGTGCACGGGGCCAGTGAAGACCAGCAAGAGCTTTCAGGGCTGGCCCCTTCCTTGTGGGAGAAGGAGCCGGACGTTTGCCTTTTCGGAAAGAGGCTCTGCCGAGAACGAGCGCCGTGAGATATGCCGTCTGTGGTTAAGCACAGATGCCCAGTGCTGTTGTGCCTGTGGGTAGGGTGCACGGGGCCAGTGAAGACCAGCAAGAGCTTTCAGGGCTGGCCCCTTCCTTGTGGGAGAAGGAGCCGGACGTTTGCCTTTTCGGAAAGAGGCTCTGCCGAGAACGAGCGCCGTGAGATATGCCGTCAGTGGTTAAGCACAGATGCCCAGTGCTGTTGTGCCTGTGGGTAGGGTGCACGGGGCCAGTGAAGACCAGCAAGAGCTTTCAGGGCTGGCCCCTTCCTTGTGGGAGAAGGAGCCGGACGTTTGCCTTTTCGGAAAGAGGCTCTGCCGAGAACGAGCGCCGTGAGATATGCCGTCTGTGGTTAAGCACAGATGCCCAGTGCTGTTGTGCCTGTGGGTAGGGTGCACGGGGCCAGTGAAGACCAGCAAGAGCTTTCAGGGCTGGCCCCTTCCTTGTGGGAGAAGGAGCCGGACGTTTGCCTTTTCGGAAAGAAGCTCTGCCGAGAACGAGCTCCGTAGAGATGCTGAGTCTCTGGGAAAGCACAGATGCCCATTGCTGTTGTGCCTGTGGGTAGGGTGCACGGGGACAGTGAAGACCAGCAAGAGCTTCCAGGGCTGGCCCCTTCCTTGTGGGAGAAGGAGCCGGACGTTTGCCTTTTCGGAAAGAGGCTCTGCCAAGAACGAGCGCCGTGAGATATGCTGTCTGTGGTTAAGCACAGATGCCCAGTGCTGTTGTGCCTGTGGGTAGGGTGCACGGGGCCAGTGAAGACCAGCAAGAGCTTTCAGGGCTGGCCCCTTCCTTGTGGGAGAAGGAGCCAGACGTTTGCCTTTTCGGAAAGAGGCTCTGCCGAGAACGAGCGCCGTGAGATATGCCGTCTGTGGTTAAGCACAGATGCCCACTGCTGTTGTGCCTGTGGATAGGGTGCACGGGGCCAGTGAAGACCAGCAAGAGCTTTCAGGGCTGGCCCCTTCCTTGTGGGAGAAGGAGCCGGACGTTTGCCTTTTCGGAAAGAGGCTCTGCCGAGAACGAGCGCCGTGAGATATGCCGTCTGTGGTTAAGCATAGATGCCCATTGCTGTTGTGCCTGTGGATAGGGTGCACGGGGCCAGTGAAGACCAGCAAGAGCTTTCAGGGCTGGCCCCTTCCTTGTGGGAGAAGGAGCCGGACGTTTGCCTTTTCGGAAAGAGGCTCTGCCGAGAACGAGCGCCGTGAGATATGCCGTCTGTGGTTAAGCACAGATGCCCAGTGCTGTTGTGCCTGTGGGTAGGGTGCACGGGGCCAGTGAAGACCAGCAAGAGCTTTCAGGGCTGGCCCCTTCCTTGTGGGAGAAGGAGCCGGACGTTTGCCTTTTCGGAAAGAGGCTCTGCCGAGAACGAGCGCCGTGAGATATGCTGTCTGTGGTTAAGCACAGATGCCCAGTGCTGTTGTGCCTGTGGGTAGGGTGCACGGGGACAGTGAAGAACAGCAAGAGCTTTCAGGGCTGGCCCCTTCCTTGTGGGAGAAGGAGCCAGACGTTTGCCTTTTCGGAAAGAGGCTCTGCCGAGAACGAGCGCCATGAGATGCTGAGTCTCTGGTTAAGCACAGATGCCCAGTGCTGTTGTGCCTGTGGGTAGGGTGCACGGGGACAGTGAAGACCAGCAAGAGCTTTCAGGGCTGGCCCCTTCCTTGTGGGAGAAGGAGCCGGACGTTTGCCTTTTCGGAAAGAGGCTCTGCCGAGAACGAGCGCCGTGAGATATGCCGTCTGTGGTTAAGCACAGATGCCCATTGCTGTTGTGCCTATTCATAGGGTGCACGGGGCCAGTGAAGACCAGCAAGAGCTTTCAGGGCTGGCCCCTTCCTTGTGGGAGAAGGAGCCGGACGTTTGCCTTTTCGGAAAGAGGCTCTGCCGAGAACGAGCGCCGTGAGATGCTGAGTCTCTGGGAAAGCACAGATGCCCAGTGCTGTTGTGCCTGTGGGTAGGGTGCACGGGGACAGTGAAGACCAGCAAGAGCTTTCAGGGCTGGCCCCTTCCTTGTGGGAGAAGGAGCCGGACGTTTGCCTTTTCGGAAAGAGGCTCTGCCGAGAACGAGCGCCGTGAGATGCTGAGTCTCTGGGAAAGCACAGATGCCCAGTGCTGTTGTGCCTGTGGGTAGGGTGCACGGGGCCAGTGAAGACCAGCAAGAGCTTTCAGGGCTGGCCCCTTCCTTGTGGGAGAAGGAGCCAGACGTTTGCCTTTTCGGAAAGAGGTTCTGCCGAGAACGAGCGCCGTGAGATATGCCGTCTGTGGTTAAGCACAGATGCCCACTGCTGTTGTGCCTGTGGATAGGGTGCACGGGGCCAGTGAAGACCAGCAAGAGCTTTCAGGGCTGGCCCCTTCCTTGTGGGAGAAGGAGCCGGACGTTTGCCTTTTCGGAAAGAGGCTCTGCCGAGAACGAGCGCCATGAGATATGCCGTCTGTGGTTAAGCACAGATGCCCATTGCTGTTGTGCCTGTGGATAGGGTGCACGGGGCCAGTGAAGACCAGCAAGAGCTTTCAGGGCTGGCCCCTTCCTTGTGGGAGAAGGAGCCGGACGTTTGCCTTTTCGGAAAGAGGCTCTGCCGAGAACGAGCGCCGTGAGATATGCTGTCAGTGGTTAAGCACAGATGCCCAGTGCTGTTGTGCCTGTGGGTAGGGTGCACGGGGCCAGTGAAGACCAGCAAGAGCTTTCAGGGCTGGCCCCTTCCTTGTGGGAGAAGGAGCCGGACGTTTGCCTTTTCGGAAAGAGGCTCTGCCGAGAACGAGCGCCGTGAGATATGCCGTCTGTGGTTAAGCACAGATGCCCAGTGCTGTTGTGCCTGTGGGTAGGGTGCACGGGGCCAGTGAAGACCAGCAAGAGCTTTCAGGGCTGGCCCCTTCCTTGTGGGAGAAGGAGCCGGACGTTTGCCTTTTCGGAAAGAAGCTCTGCCGAGAACGAGCTCCGTAGAGATGCTGAGTCTCTGGGAAAGCACAGATGCCCATTGCTGTTGTGCCTGTGGGTAGGGTGCACGGGGCCAGTGAAGACCAGCAAGAGCTTTCAGGGCTGGCCCCTTCCTTGTGGGAGAAGGAGCCGGACGTTTGCCTTTTCGGAAAGAGGCTCTGCCGAGAACGAGCGCCGTGAGATATGCTGTCTGTGGTTAAGCACAGATGCCCAGTGCTGTTGTGCCTGTGGGTAGGGTGCACGGGGCCAGTGAAGACCAGCAAGAGCTTTCAGGGCTGGCCCCTTCCTTGTGGGAGAAGGAGCCAGACGTTTGCCTTTTCGGAAAGAGGCTCTGCCGAGAACGAGCGCCGTGAGATATGCCGTCTGTGGTTAAGCACAGATGCCCACTGCTGTTGTGCCTGTGGGTAGGGTGCACGGGGCCAGTGAAGACCAGCAAGAGCTTTCAGGGCTGGCCCCTTCCTTGTGGGAGAAGGAGCCAGACGTTTGCCTTTTCGGAAAGAGGCTCTGCCGAGAACGAGCGCCGTGAGATATGCCGTCTGTGGTTAAGCATAGATGCCCAGTGCTGTTGTGCCTGTGGATAGGGTGCACGGGGCCAGTGAAGACCAGCAAGAGCTTTCAGGGCTGGCCCCTTCCTTGTGGGAGAAGGAGCCGGACGTTTGCCTTTTCGGAAAGAGGCTCTGCCGAGAACGAGCGCCGTGAGATGCTGAGTCTCTGGGAAAGCACAGATGCCCAGTGCTGTTGTGCCTGTGGGTAGGGTGCACGGGGCCAGTGAAGACCAGCAAGAGCTTTCAGGGCTGGCCCCTTCCTTGTGGGAGAAGGAGCCGGACGTTTGCCTTTTCGGAAAGAGGCTCTGCCGAGAACGAGCGCCGTGAGATATGCCGTCTGTGGTTAAGCACAGATGCCCAGTGCTGTTGTGCCTGTGGGTAGGGTGCACGGGGACAGTGAAGACCAGCAAGAGCTTTCAGGGCTGGCCCCTTCCTTGTGGGAGAAGGAGCCGGACGTTTGCCTTTTCGGAAAGAGGCTCTGCCGAGAACGAGCGCCGTGAGATGCTGAGTCTCTGGGAAAGCACAGATGCCCAGTGCTGTTGTGCCTGTGGGTAGGGTGCACGGGGCCAGTGAAGACCAGCAAGAGCTTTCAGGGCTGGCCCCTTCCTTGTGGGAGAAGGAGCCGGACGTTTGCCTTTTCGGAAAGAGGCTCTGCCGAGAACGAGCGCCGTGAGATATGCCGTCAGTGGTTAAGCACAGATGCCCAGTGCTGTTGTGCCTGTGGGTAGGGTGCACGGGGCCAGTGAAGACCAGCAAGAGCTTTCAGGGCTGGCCCCTTCCTTGTGGGAGAAGGAGCCGGACGTTTGCCTTTTCGGAAAGAGGCTCTGCCGAGAACGAGGGCCGTGAGATGCTGAGTGTTTGGGAAAGCACAGATGCCCAGTGCTGTTGTGCCTGTGGGTAGGGTGCACGGGGCCAGTGAAGACCAGCAAGAGCTTTCAGGGCTGGCCCCTTCCTTGTGGGAGAAGGAGCCGGACGTTTGCCTTTTCGGAAAGAGGCTCTGCCGAGAACGAGCGCCGTGAGATGCTGAGTCTCTGGGAAAGCACAGATGCCCAGTGCTGTTGTGCCTGTGGGTAGGGTGCACGGGGCCAGTGAAGACCAGCAAGAGCTTTCAGGGCTGGCCCCTTCCTTGTGGGAGAAGGAGCCGGACGTTTGCCTTTTCGGAAAGAGGCTCTGCCGAGAACGAGCGCCGTGAGATATGCCGTCTGTGGTTAAGCACAGATGCCCAGTGCTGTTGTGCCTGTGGGTAGGGTGCACGGGGCCAGTGAAGACCAGCAAGAGCTTTCAGGGCTGGCCCCTTCCTTGTGGGAGAAGGAGCCGGACGTTTGCCTTTTCGGAAAGAGGCTCTGCCGAGAACGAGCGCCGTGAGATATGCCGTCTGTGGTTAAGCACAGATGCCCAGTGCTGTTGTGCCTGTGGGTAGGGTGCACGGGGCCAGTGAAGACCAGCAAGAGCTTTCAGGGCTGGCCCCTTCCTTGTGGGAGAAGGAGCCGGACGTTTGCCTTTTCGGAAAGAGGCTCTGCCGAGAACGAGCGCCGTGAGATATGCCGTCTGTGGTTAAGCACAGATGCCCAGTGCTGTTGTGCCTGTGGGTAGGGTGCACGGGGCCAGTGAAGACCAGCAAGAGCTTTCAGGGCTGGCCCCTTCCTTGTGGGAGAAGGAGCCGGACGTTTGCCTTTTCGGAAAGAGGCTCTGCCGAGAACGAGCGCCGTGAGATATGCCGTCTGTGGTTAAGCACAGATGCCCATTGCTGTTGTGCCTGTGGATAGGGTGCACGGGGCCAGTGAAGACCAGCAAGAGCTTTCAGGGCTGGCCCCTTCCTTGTGGGAGAAGGAGCCGGACGTTTGCCTTTTCGGAAAGAGGCTCTGCCGAGAACGAGCGCCGTGAGATATGCCGTCAGTGGTTAAGCACAGATGCCCAGTGCTGTTGTGCCTGTGGGTAGGGTGCACGGGGACAGTGAAGACCAGCAAGAGCTTTCAGGGCTGGCCCCTTCCTTGTGGGAGAAGGAGCCGGACGTTTGCCTTTTCGGAAAGAGGCTCTGCCAAGAACGAGCGCCGTGAGATATGCTGTCTGTGGTTAAGCACAGATGCCCAGTGCTGTTGTGCCTGTGGGTAGGGTGCACGGGGCCAGTGAAGACCAGCAAGAGCTTTCAGGGCTGGCCCCTTCCTTGTGGGAGAAGGAGCCAGACGTTTGCCTTTTCGGAAAGAGGCTCTGCCGAGAACGAGCGCCGTGAGATATGCCGTCTGTGGTTAAGCACAGATGCCCACTGCTGTTGTGCCTGTGGATAGGGTGCACGGGGCCAGTGAAGACCAGCAAGAGCTTTCAGGGCTGGCCCCTTCCTTGTGGGAGAAGGAGCCAGACGTTTGCCTTTTCGGAAAGAGGCTCTGCCGAGAACGAGCGCCGTGAGATATGCCGTCTGTGGTTAAGCATAGATGCCCAGTGCTGTTGTGCCTGTGGATAGGGTGCACGGGGCCAGTGAAGACCAGCAAGAGCTTTCAGGGCTGGCCCCTTCCTTGTGGGAGAAGGAGCCGGACGTTTGCCTTTTCGGAAAGAGGCTCTGCCGAGAGCGAACGCCGTGAGATATGCCGTCTGTGGTTAAGCACAGATGCCCAGTGCTGTTGTGCCTGTGGGTAGGGTGCACGGGGCCAGTGAAGACCAGCAAGAGCTTTCAGGGCTGGCCCCTTCCTTGTGGGAGAAGGAGCCAGACGTTTGCCTTTTCGGAAAGAGGCTCTGCCGAGAACGAGCGCCGTGAGATATGCCGTCTGTGGTTAAGCACAGATGCCCACTGCTGTTGTGCCTGTGGATAGGGTGCACGGGGCCAGTGAAGACCAGCAAGAGCTTTCAGGGCTGGCCCCTTCCTTGTGGGAGAAGGAGCCAGACGTTTGCCTTTTCGGAAAGAGGCTCTGCCGAGAACGAGCGCCGTGAGATATGCCGTCTGTGGTTAAGCATAGATGCCCAGTGCTGTTGTGCCTGTGGATAGGGTGCACGGGGCCAGTGAAGACCAGCAAGAGCTTTCAGGGCTGGCCCCTTCCTTGTGGGAGAAGGAGCCGGACGTTTGCCTTTTCGGAAAGAGGCTCTGCCGAGAACGAGCGCCGTGAGATATGCCGTCTGTGGTTAAGCACAGATGCCCAGTGCTGTTGTGCCTGTGGGTAGGGTGCACGGGGCCAGTGAAGAACAGCAAGAGCTTTCAGGGCTGGCCCCTTCCTTGTGGGAGAAGGAGCCGGACGTTTGCCTTTTCGGAAAGAGGCTCTGCCGAGAACGAGCGCCGTGAGATATGCTGTCTGTGGTTAAGCACAGATGCCCAGTGCTGTTGTGCCTGTGGGTAGGGTGCACGGGGACAGTGAAGAACAGCAAGAGCTTTCAGGGCTGGCCCCTTCCTTGTGGGAGAAGGAGCCAGACGTTTGCCTTTTCGGAAAGAGGCTCTGCCGAGAACGAGCGCCATGAGATGCTGAGTCGCTGGTTAAGCACAGATGCCCAGTGCTGTTGTGCCTGTGGGTAGGGTGCACGGGACCAGTGAAGACCAGCAAGAGCTTTCAGGGCTGGCCCCTTCCTTGTGGGAGAAGGAGCCGGACGTTTGCCTTTTCGGAAAGAGGCTCTGCCGAGAACGAGCGCCGTGAGATATGCCGTCAGTGGTTAAGCACAGATGCCCATTGCTGTTGTGCCTGTGGGTAGGGTGCACGGGGCCAGTGAAGACCAGCAAGAGCTTTCAGGGCTGGCCCCTTCCTTGTGGGAGAAGGAGCCGGACGTTTGCCTTTTCGGAAAGAGGCTCTGCCGAGAACGAGCGCCGTGAGATGCTGAGTCTCTGGGAAAGCACAGATGCCCAGTGCTGTTGTGCCTGTGGGTAGGGTGCACGGGGCCAGTGAAGACCAGCAAGAGCTTTCAGGGCTGGCCCCTTCCTTGTGGGAGAAGGAGCCGGACGTTTGCCTTTTCGGAAAGAGGCTCTGCCGAGAACGAGCGCCGTGAGATATGCCGTCTGTGGTTAAGCACAGATGCCCAGTGCTGTTGTGCCTGTGGGTAGGGTGCACGGGGACAGTGAAGACCAGCAAGAGCTTTCAGGGCTGGCCCCTTCCTTGTGGGAGAAGGAGCCGGACGTTTGCCTTTTCGGAAAGAGGCTCTGCCGAGAACGAGCGCCATGAGATGCTGAGTCTCTGGGAAAGCACAGATGCCCAGTGCTGTTGTGCCTGTGGGTAGGGTGCACGGGGCCAGTGAAGACCAGCAAGAGCTTTCAGGGCTGGCCCCTTCCTTGTGGGAGAAGGAGCCGGACGTTTGCCTTTTCGGAAAGAGGCTCTGCCGAGAACGAGCGCCGTGAGATATGCCGTCAGTGGTTAAGCACAGATGCCCAGTGCTGTTGTGCCTGTGGGTAGGGTGCACGGGGACAAAGAAGACCAGCAAGAGCTTTCAGGGCTGGCCCCTTCCTTGTGGGAGAAGGAGCCGGACGTTTGCCTTTTCGGAAAGAGGCTCTGCCGAGAACGAGCGCCGTGAGATGCTGAGTGTTTGGGAAAGCACAGATGCCCAGTGCTGTTGTGCCTGTGGGTAGGGTGCACGGGGCCAGTGAAGACCAGCAAGAGCTTTCAGGGCTGGCCCCTTCCTTGTGGGAGAAGGAGCCGGACGTTTGCCTTTTCGGAAAGAGGCTCTGCCGAGAACGAGCGCCGTGAGATGCTGAGTCTCTGGGAAAGCACAGATGCCCAGTGCTGTTGTGCCTGTGGGTAGGGTGCACGGGGCCAGTGAAGACCAGCAAGAGCTTTCAGGGCTGGCCCCTTCCTTGTGGGAGAAGGAGCCGGACGTTTGCCTTTTCGGAAAGAGGCTCTGCCGAGAACGAGCGCCGTGAGATATGCCGTCTGTGGTTAAGCACAGATGCCCAGTGCTGTTGTGCCTGTGGGTAGGGTGCACGGGGCCAGTGAAGACCAGCAAGAGCTTTCAGGGCTGGCCCCTTCCTTGTGGGAGAAGGAGCCGGACGTTTGCCTTTTCGGAAAGAGGCTCTGCCGAGAACGAGCGCCGTGAGATATGCCGTCTGTGGTTAAGCACAGATGCCCAGTGCTGTTGTGCCTGTGGGTAGGGTGCACGGGGACAGTGAAGACCAGCAAGAGCTTTCAGGGCTGGCCCCTTCCTTGTGGGAGAAGGAGCCGGACGTTTGCCTTTTCGGAAAGAGGCTCTGCCGAGAACGAGCGCCGTGAGATATGCCGTCTGTGGTTAAGCACAGATGCCCAGTGCTGTTGTGCCTGTGGGTAGGGTGCACGGGGCCAGTGAAGACCAGCAAGAGCTTTCAGGGCTGGCCCCTTCCTTGTGGGAGAAGGAGCCGGACGTTTGCCTTTTCGGAAAGAGGCTCTGCCGAGAACGAGCGCCGTGAGATATGCCGTCTGTGGTTAAGCACAGATGCCCAGTGCTGTTGTGCCTGTGGGTAGGGTGCACGGGGCCAGTGAAGACCAGCAAGAGCTTTCAGGGCTGGCCCCTTCCTTGTGGGAGAAGGAGCCGGACGTTTGCCTTTTCGGAAAGAGGCTCTGCCGAGAACGAGCGCCGTGAGATATGCCGTCTGTGGTTAAGCACAGATGCCCATTGCTGTTGTGCCTGTGGATAGGGTGCACGGGGCCAGTGAAGACCAGCAAGAGCTTTCAGGGCTGGCCCCTTCCTTGTGGGAGAAGGAGCCGGACGTTTGCCTTTTCGGAAAGAGGCTCTGCCGAGAACGAGCGCCGTGAGATATGCCGTCAGTGGTTAAGCACAGATGCCCAGTGCTGTTGTGCCTGTGGGTAGGGTGCACGGGGCCAGTGAAGACCAGCAAGAGCTTTCAGGGCTGGCCCCTTCCTTGTGGGAGAAGGAGCCGGACGTTTGCCTTTTCGGAAAGAGGCTCTGCCGAGAACGAGCGCCGTGAGATATGCCGTCTGTGGTTAAGCACAGATGCCCAGTGCTGTTGTGCCTGTGGGTAGGGTGCACGGGGCCAGTGAAGACCAGCAAGAGCTTTCAGGGCTGGCCCCTTCCTTGTGGGAGAAGGAGCCGGACGTTTGCCTTTTCGGAAAGAAGCTCTGCCGAGAACGAGCTCCGTAGAGATGCTGAGTCTCTGGGAAAGCACAGATGCCCATTGCTGTTGTGCCTGTGGGTAGGGTGCACGGGGACAGTGAAGACCAGCAAGAGCTTCCAGGGCTGGCCCCTTCCTTGTGGGAGAAGGAGCCGGACGTTTGCCTTTTCGGAAAGAGGCTCTGCCAAGAACGAGCGCCGTGAGATATGCTGTCTGTGGTTAAGCACAGATGCCCAGTGCTGTTGTGCCTGTGGGTAGGGTGCACGGGGCCAGTGAAGACCAGCAAGAGCTTTCAGGGCTGGCCCCTTCCTTGTGGGAGAAGGAGCCAGACGTTTGCCTTTTCGGAAAGAGGCTCTGCCGAGAACGAGCGCCGTGAGATATGCCGTCTGTGGTTAAGCACAGATGCCCACTGCTGTTGTGCCTGTGGATAGGGTGCACGGGGCCAGTGAAGACCAGCAAGAGCTTTCAGGGCTGGCCCCTTCCTTGTGGGAGAAGGAGCCAGACGTTTGCCTTTTCGGAAAGAGGCTCTGCCGAGAACGAGCGCCGTGAGATATGCCGTCTGTGGTTAAGCATAGATGCCCAGTGCTGTTGTGCCTGTGGATAGGGTGCACGGGGCCAGTGAAGACCAGCAAGAGCTTTCAGGGCTGGCCCCTTCCTTGTGGGAGAAGGAGCCGGACGTTTGCCTTTTCGGAAAGAGGCTCTGCCGAGAACGAGCGCCGTGAGATATGCCGTCTGTGGTTAAGCACAGATGCCCAGTGCTGTTGTGCCTGTGGGTAGGGTGCACGGGGCCAGTGAAGACCAGCAAGAGCTTTCAGGGCTGGCCCCTTCCTTGTGGGAGAAGGAGCCAGACGTTTGCCTTTTCGGAAAGAGGCTCTGCCGAGAACGAGCGCCGTGAGATATGCCGTCTGTGGTTAAGCACAGATGCCCACTGCTGTTGTGCCTGTGGATAGGGTGCACGGGGCCAGTGAAGACCAGCAAGAGCTTTCAGGGCTGGCCCCTTCCTTGTGGGAGAAGGAGCCAGACGTTTGCCTTTTCGGAAAGAGGCTCTGCCGAGAACGAGCGCCGTGAGATATGCCGTCTGTGGTTAAGCATAGATGCCCAGTGCTGTTGTGCCTGTGGATAGGGTGCACGGGGCCAGTGAAGACCAGCAAGAGCTTTCAGGGCTGGCCCCTTCCTTGTGGGAGAAGGAGCCGGACGTTTGCCTTTTCGGAAAGAGGCTCTGCCGAGAACGAGCGCCGTGAGATATGCCGTCTGTGGTTAAGCACAGATGCCCAGTGCTGTTGTGCCTGTGGGTAGGGTGCACGGGGCCAGTGAAGACCAGCAAGAGCTTTCAGGGCTGGCCCCTTCCTTGTGGGAGAAGGAGCCGGACGTTTGCCTTTTCGGAAAGAGGCTCTGCCGAGAACGAGCGCCGTGAGATATGCTGTCTGTGGTTAAGCACAGATGCCCAGTGCTGTTGTGCCTGTGGGTAGGGTGCACGGGGACAGTGAAGAACAGCAAGAGCTTTCAGGGCTGGCCCCTTCCTTGTGGGAGAAGGAGCCGGACGTTTGCCTTTTCGGAAAGAGGCTCTGCCGAGAACGAGCGCCGTGAGATATGCCGTCTGTGGTTAAGCACAGATGCCCATTGCTGTTGTGCCTATTCATAGGGTGCACGGGGACAAAGAAGACCAGCAAGAGCTTTCAGGGCTGGCCCCTTCCTTGTGGGAGAAGGAGCCGGACGTTTGCCTTTTCGGAAAGAGGCTCTGCCGAGAACGAGCGCCGTGAGATATGCCGTCAGTGGTTAAGCACAGATGCCCAGTGCTGTTGTGCCTGTGGGTAGGGTGCACGGGGACAGTGAAGACCAGCAAGAGCTTTCAGGGCTGGCCCCTTCCTTGTGGGAGAAGGAGCCGGACGTTTGCCTTTTCGGAAAGAGGCTCTGCCGAGAACGAGCGCCGTGAGATGCTGAGTCTCTGGGAAAGCACAGATGCCCAGTGCTGTTGTGCCTGTGGGTAGGGTGCACGGGGCCAGTGAAGACCAGCAAGAGCTTTCAGGGCTGGCCCCTTCCTTGTGGGAGAAGGAGCCAGACGTTTGCCTTTTCGGAAAGAGGCTCTGCCGAGAACGAGCGCCGTGAGATATGCCGTCTGTGGTTAAGCACAGATGCCCAGTGCTGTTGTGCCTGTGGATAGGGTGCACGGGGCCAGTGAAGACCAGCAAGAGCTTTCAGGGCTGGCCCCTTCCTTGTGGGAGAAGGAGCCGGACGTTTGCCTTTTCGGAAAGAGGCTCTGCCGAGAACGAGCGCCGTGAGATATGCCGTCTGTGGTTAAGCACAGATGCCCAGTGCTGTTGTGCCTGTGGGTAGGGTGCACGGGGACAGTGAAGACCAGCAAGAGCTTTCAGGGCTGGCCCCTTCCTTGTGGGAGAAGGAGCCGGACGTTTGCCTTTTCGGAAAGAGGCTCTGCCGAGAACGAGCGCCGTGAGATATGCCGTCTGTGGTTAAGCACAGATGCCCAGTGCTGTTGTGCCTGTGGATAGGGTGCACGGGGCCAGTGAAGACCAGCAAGAGCTTTCAGGGCTGGCCCCTTCCTTGTGGGAGAAGGAGCCGGACGTTTGCCTTTTCGGAAAGAGGCTCTGCCGAGAACGAGCGCCGTGAGATATGCCGTCTGTGGTTAAGCACAGATGCCCATTGCTGTTGTGCCTATTCATAGGGTGCACGGGGACAAAGAAGACCAGCAAGAGCTTTCAGGGCTGGCCCCTTCCTTGTGGGAGAAGGAGCCGGACGTTTGCCTTTTCGGAAAGAGGCTCTGCCGAGAACGAGCGCCGTGAGATATGCCGTCAGTGGTTAAGCACAGATGCCCAGTGCTGTTGTGCCTGTGGGTAGGGTGCACGGGGACAGTGAAGACCAGCAAGAGCTTTCAGGGCTGGCCCCTTCCTTGTGGGAGAAGGAGCCGGACGTTTGCCTTTTCGGAAAGAGGCTCTGCCGAGAACGAGCGCCGTGAGATGCTGAGTCTCTGGGAAAGCACAGATGCCCAGTGCTGTTGTGCCTGTGGGTAGGGTGCACGGGGCCAGTGAAGACCAGCAAGAGCTTTCAGGGCTGGCCCCTTCCTTGTGGGAGAAGGAGCCAGACGTTTGCCTTTTCGGAAAGAGGCTCTGCCGAGAACGAGCGCCGTGAGATATGCCGTCTGTGGTTAAGCACAGATGCCCAGTGCTGTTGTGCCTGTGGATAGGGTGCACGGGGCCAGTGAAGACCAGCAAGAGCTTTCAGGGCTGGCCCCTTCCTTGTGGGAGAAGGAGCCGGACGTTTGCCTTTTCGGAAAGAGGCTCTGCCGAGAACGAGCGCCGTGAGATATGCCGTCTGTGGTTAAGCACAGATGCCCAGTGCTGTTGTGCCTGTGGGTAGGGTGCACGGGGCCAGTGAAGACCAGCAAGAGCTTTCAGGGCTGGCCCCTTCCTTGTGGGAGAAGGAGCCGGACGTTTGCCTTTTCGGAAAGAGGCTCTGCCGAGAACGAGCGCCGTGAGATATGCCGTCTGTGGTTAAGCACAGATGCCCAGTGCTGTTGTGCCTGTGGATAGGGTGCACGGGGCCAGTGAAGACCAGCAAGAGCTTTCAGGGCTGGCCCCTTCCTTGTGGGAGAAGGAGCCGGACGTTTGCCTTTTCGGAAAGAGGCTCTGCCGAGAACGAGCGCCGTGAGATATGCCGTCTGTGGTTAAGCACAGATGCCCATTGCTGTTGTGCCTATTCATAGGGTGCACGGGGACAAAGAAGACCAGCAAGAGCTTCCAGGGCTGGCCCCTTCCTTGTGGGAGAAGGAGCCAGACGTTTGCCTTTTCGGAAAGAGGCTCTGCCGAGAACGAGCGCCGTGAGATATGCCGTCTGTGGTTAAGCACAGATGCCCAGTGCTGTTGTGCCTGTGGGTAGGGTGCACGGGGACAGTGAAGACCAGCAAGAGCTTCCAGGGCTGGCCCCTTCCTTGTGGGAGAAGGAGCCGGACGTTTGCCTTTTCGGAAAGAGGCTCTGCCGAGAACGAGCGCCGTGAGATATGCCGTCAGTGGTTAAGCACAGATGCCCAGTGCTGTTGTGCCTGTGGGTAGGGTGCACGGGGCCAGTGAAGACCAGCAAGAGCTTTCAGGGCTGGCCCCTTCCTTGTGGGAGAAGGAGCCGGACGTTTGCCTTTTCGGAAAGAGGCTCTGCCGAGAACGAGCGCCGTGAGATGCTGAGTCTCTGGGAAAGCACAGATGCCCATTGCTGTTGTGCCTGTGGGTAGGGTGCACGGGGCCAGTGAAGACCAGCAAGAGCTTTCAGGGCTGGCCCCTTCCTTGTGGGAGAAGGAGCCGGACGTTTGCCTTTTCGGAAAGAGGCTCTGCCGAGAACGAGCGCCGTGAGATATGCCGTCTGTGGTTAAGCACAGATGCCCAGTGCTGTTGTGCCTGTGGGTAGGGTGCACGGGGACAGTGAAGACCAGCAAGAGCTTTCAGGGCTGGCCCCTTCCTTGTGGGAGAAGGAGCCGGACGTTTGCCTTTTCGGAAAGAGGCTCTGCCGAGAACGAGCGCCGTGAGATGCTGAGTCTCTGGGAAAGCACAGATGCCCAGTGCTGTTGTGCCTGTGGGTAGGGTGCACGGGGCCAGTGAAGACCAGCAAGAGCTTTCAGGGCTGGCCCCTTCCTTGTGGGAGAAGGAGCCGGACGTTTGCCTTTTCGGAAAGAGGCTCTGCCGAGAACGAGCGCCGTGAGATATGCCGTCAGTGGTTAAGCACAGATGCCCAGTGCTGTTGTGCCTGTGGGTAGGGTGCACGGGGCCAGTGAAGACCAGCAAGAGCTTTCAGGGCTGGCCCCTTCCTTGTGGGAGAAGGAGCCGGACGTTTGCCTTTTCGGAAAGAGGCTCTGCCGAGAACGAGGGCCGTGAGATGCTGAGTGTTTGGGAAAGCACAGATGCCCAGTGCTGTTGTGCCTGTGGGTAGGGTGCACGGGGCCAGTGAAGACCAGCAAGAGCTTTCAGGGCTGGCCCCTTCCTTGTGGGAGAAGGAGCCGGACGTTTGCCTTTTCGGAAAGAGGCTCTGCCGAGAACGAGCGCCGTGAGATGCTGAGTCTCTGGGAAAGCACAGATGCCCAGTGCTGTTGTGCCTGTGGGTAGGGTGCACGGGGCCAGTGAAGACCAGCAAGAGCTTTCAGGGCTGGCCCCTTCCTTGTGGGAGAAGGAGCCGGACGTTTGCCTTTTCGGAAAGAGGCTCTGCCAAGAACGAGCGCCGTGAGATATGCCGTCTGTGGTTAAGCACAGATGCCCAGTGCTGTTGTGCCTGTGGGTAGGGTGCACGGGGCCAGTGAAGACCAGCAAGAGCTTTCAGGGCTGGCCCCTTCCTTGTGGGAGAAGGAGCCAGACGTTTGCCTTTTCGGAAAGAGGCTCTGCCGAGAACGAGCGCCGTGAGATATGCCGTCTGTGGTTAAGCACAGATGCCCACTGCTGTTGTGCCTGTGGATAGGGTGCACGGGGCCAGTGAAGACCAGCAAGAGCTTTCAGGGCTGGCCCCTTCCTTGTGGGAGAAGGAGCCAGACGTTTGCCTTTTCGGAAAGAGGCTCTGCCGAGAACGAGCGCCGTGAGATATGCCGTCTGTGGTTAAGCACAGATGCCCAGTGCTGTTGTGCCTGTGGGTAGGGTGCACGGGGACAGTGAAGACCAGCAAGAGCTTTCAGGGCTGGCCCCTTCCTTGTGGGAGAAGGAGCCGGACGTTTGCCTTTTCGGAAAGAGGCTCTGCCGAGAACGAGCGCCGTGAGATGCTGAGTCTCTGGGAAAGCACAGATGCCCAGTGCTGTTGTGCCTGTGGGTAGGGTGCACGGGGCCAGTGAAGACCAGCAAGAGCTTTCAGGGCTGGCCCCTTCCTTGTGGGAGAAGGAGCCAGACGTTTGCCTTTTCGGAAAGAGGCTCTGCCGAGAACGAGCGCCGTGAGATATGCCGTCTGTGGTTAAGCACAGATGCCCAGTGCTGTTGTGCCTGTGGATAGGGTGCACGGGGCCAGTGAAGACCAGCAAGAGCTTTCAGGGCTGGCCCCTTCCTTGTGGGAGAAGGAGCCGGACGTTTGCCTTTTCGGAAAGAGGCTCTGCCGAGAACGAGCGCCGTGAGATATGCCGTCTGTGGTTAAGCACAGATGCCCAGTGCTGTTGTGCCTGTGGGTAGGGTGCACGGGGCCAGTGAAGACCAGCAAGAGCTTTCAGGGCTGGCCCCTTCCTTGTGGGAGAAGGAGCCGGACGTTTGCCTTTTCGGAAAGAGGCTCTGCCGAGAACGAGCGCCGTGAGATATGCCGTCTGTGGTTAAGCACAGATGCCCAGTGCTGTTGTGCCTGTGGATAGGGTGCACGGGGCCAGTGAAGACCAGCAAGAGCTTTCAGGGCTGGCCCCTTCCTTGTGGGAGAAGGAGCCGGACGTTTGCCTTTTCGGAAAGAGGCTCTGCCGAGAACGAGCGCCGTGAGATATGCCGTCTGTGGTTAAGCACAGATGCCCATTGCTGTTGTGCCTATTCATAGGGTGCACGGGGACAAAGAAGACCAGCAAGAGCTTCCAGGGCTGGCCCCTTCCTTGTGGGAGAAGGAGCCGGACGTTTGCCTTTTCGGAAAGAGGCTCTGCCGAGAACGAGCGCCGTGAGATATGCCGTCTGTGGTTAAGCACAGATGCCCAGTGCTGTTGTGCCTGTGGGTAGGGTGCACGGGGACAGTGAAGACCAGCAAGAGCTTCCAGGGCTGGCCCCTTCCTTGTGGGAGAAGGAGCCGGACGTTTGCCTTTTCGGAAAGAGGCTCTGCCGAGAACGAGCGCCGTGAGATATGCCGTCAGTGGTTAAGCACAGATGCCCAGTGCTGTTGTGCCTGTGGGTAGGGTGCACGGGGCCAGTGAAGACCAGCAAGAGCTTTCAGGGCTGGCCCCTTCCTTGTGGGAGAAGGAGCCGGACGTTTGCCTTTTCGGAAAGAGGCTCTGCCGAGAACGAGCGCCGTGAGATGCTGAGTCTCTGGGAAAGCACAGATGCCCAGTGCTGTTGTGCCTGTGGGTAGGGTGCACGGGGCCAGTGAAGACCAGCAAGAGCTTTCAGGGCTGGCCCCTTCCTTGTGGGAGAAGGAGCCGGACGTTTGCCTTTTCGGAAAGAGGCTCTGCCGAGAACGAGCGCCGTGAGATATGCCGTCTGTGGTTAAGCACAGATGCCCATTGCTGTTGTGCCTATTCATAGGGTGCACGGGGACAAAGAAGACCAGCAAGAGCTTCCAGGGCTGGCCCCTTCCTTGTGGGAGAAGGAGCCAGACGTTTGCCTTTTCGGAAAGAGGCTCTGCCGAGAACGAGCGCCGTGAGATATGCCGTCTGTGGTTAAGCACAGATGCCCAGTGCTGTTGTGCCTGTGGGTAGGGTGCACGGGGACAGTGAAGACCAGCAAGAGCTTCCAGGGCTGGCCCCTTCCTTGTGGGAGAAGGAGCCGGACGTTTGCCTTTTCGGAAAGAGGCTCTGCCGAGAACGAGCGCCGTGAGATATGCCGTCAGTGGTTAAGCACAGATGCCCAGTGCTGTTGTGCCTGTGGGTAGGGTGCACGGGGCCAGTGAAGACCAGCAAGAGCTTTCAGGGCTGGCCCCTTCCTTGTGGGAGAAGGAGCCGGACGTTTGCCTTTTCGGAAAGAGGCTCTGCCGAGAACGAGCGCCGTGAGATGCTGAGTCTCTGGGAAAGCACAGATGCCCATTGCTGTTGTGCCTGTGGGTAGGGTGCACGGGGCCAGTGAAGACCAGCAAGAGCTTTCAGGGCTGGCCCCTTCCTTGTGGGAGAAGGAGCCGGACGTTTGCCTTTTCGGAAAGAGGCTCTGCCGAGAACGAGCGCCGTGAGATATGCCGTCTGTGGTTAAGCACAGATGCCCAGTGCTGTTGTGCCTGTGGGTAGGGTGCACGGGGACAGTGAAGACCAGCAAGAGCTTTCAGGGCTGGCCCCTTCCTTGTGGGAGAAGGAGCCGGACGTTTGCCTTTTCGGAAAGAGGCTCTGCCGAGAACGAGCGCCGTGAGATGCTGAGTCTCTGGGAAAGCACAGATGCCCAGTGCTGTTGTGCCTGTGGGTAGGGTGCACGGGGCCAGTGAAGACCAGCAAGAGCTTTCAGGGCTGGCCCCTTCCTTGTGGGAGAAGGAGCCGGACGTTTGCCTTTTCGGAAAGAGGCTCTGCCGAGAACGAGCGCCGTGAGATATGCCGTCAGTGGTTAAGCACAGATGCCCAGTGCTGTTGTGCCTGTGGGTAGGGTGCACGGGGCCAGTGAAGACCAGCAAGAGCTTTCAGGGCTGGCCCCTTCCTTGTGGGAGAAGGAGCCGGACGTTTGCCTTTTCGGAAAGAGGCTCTGCCGAGAACGAGGGCCGTGAGATGCTGAGTGTTTGGGAAAGCACAGATGCCCAGTGCTGTTGTGCCTGTGGGTAGGGTGCACGGGGCCAGTGAAGACCAGCAAGAGCTTTCAGGGCTGGCCCCTTCCTTGTGGGAGAAGGAGCCGGACGTTTGCCTTTTCGGAAAGAGGCTCTGCCGAGAACGAGCGCCGTGAGATGCTGAGTCTCTGGGAAAGCACAGATGCCCAGTGCTGTTGTGCCTGTGGATAGGGTGCACGGGGCCAGTGAAGACCAGCAAGAGCTTTCAGGGCTGGCCCCTTCCTTGTGGGAGAAGGAGCCGGACGTTTGCCTTTTCGGAAAGAGGCTCTGCCAAGAACGAGCGCCGTGAGATATGCTGTCTGTGGTTAAGCACAGATGCCCAGTGCTGTTGTGCCTGTGGGTAGGGTGCACGGGGCCAGTGAAGACCAGCAAGAGCTTTCAGGGCTGGCCCCTTCCTTGTGGGAGAAGGAGCCAGACGTTTGCCTTTTCGGAAAGAGGCTCTGCCGAGAACGAGCGCCGTGAGATATGCCGTCTGTGGTTAAGCACAGATGCCCACTGCTGTTGTGCCTGTGGATAGGGTGCACGGGGCCAGTGAAGACCAGCAAGAGCTTTCAGGGCTGGCCCCTTCCTTGTGGGAGAAGGAGCCAGACGTTTGCCTTTTCGGAAAGAGGCTCTGCCGAGAACGAGCGCCGTGAGATATGCCGTCTGTGGTTAAGCATAGATGCCCAGTGCTGTTGTGCCTGTGGATAGGGTGCACGGGGCCAGTGAAGACCAGCAAGAGCTTTCAGGGCTGGCCCCTTCCTTGTGGGAGAAGGAGCCGGACGTTTGCCTTTTCGGAAAGAGGCTCTGCCGAGAACGAGCGCCGTGAGATATGCCGTCTGTGGTTAAGCACAGATGCCCAGTGCTGTTGTGCCTGTGGGTAGGGTGCACGGGGCCAGTGAAGACCAGCAAGAGCTTTCAGGGCTGGCCCCTTCCTTGTGGGAGAAGGAGCCGGACGTTTGCCTTTTCGGAAAGAGGCTCTGCCGAGAACGAGCGCCGTGAGATATGCTGTCTGTGGTTAAGCACAGATGCCCAGTGCTGTTGTGCCTGTGGGTAGGGTGCACGGGGACAGTGAAGAACAGCAAGAGCTTTCAGGGCTGGCCCCTTCCTTGTGGGAGAAGGAGCCGGACGTTTGCCTTTTCGGAAAGAGGCTCTGCCGAGAACGAGCGCCGTGAGATATGCCGTCTGTGGTTAAGCACAGATGCCCATTGCTGTTGTGCCTATTCATAGGGTGCACGGGGACAAAGAAGACCAGCAAGAGCTTTCAGGGCTGGCCCCTTCCTTGTGGGAGAAGGAGCCGGACGTTTGCCTTTTCGGAAAGAGGCTCTGCCGAGAACGAGCGCCGTGAGATATGCCGTCAGTGGTTAAGCACAGATGCCCAGTGCTGTTGTGCCTGTGGGTAGGGTGCACGGGGGCAGTGAAGACCAGCAAGAGCTTTCAGGGCTGGCCCCTTCCTTGTGGGAGAAGGAGCCGGACGTTTGCCTTTTCGGAAAGAGGCTCTGCCGAGAACGAGCGCCGTGAGATGCTGAGTCTCTGGGAAAGCACAGATGCCCAGTGCTGTTGTGCCTGTGGGTAGGGTGCACGGGGACAGTGAAGACCAGCAAGAGCTTTCAGGGCTGGCCCCTTCCTTGTGGGAGAAGGAGCCAGACGTTTGCCTTTTCGGAAAGAGGCTCTGCCGAGAACGAGCGCCGTGAGATATGCCGTCTGTGGTTAAGCACAGATGCCCAGTGCTGTTGTGCCTGTGGATAGGGTGCACGGGGCCAGTGAAGACCAGCAAGAGCTTTCAGGGCTGGCCCCTTCCTTGTGGGAGAAGGAGCCGGACGTTTGCCTTTTCGGAAAGAGGCTCTGCCGAGAACGAGCGCCGTGAGATATGCCGTCTGTGGTTAAGCACAGATGCCCAGTGCTGTTGTGCCTGTGGGTAGGGTGCACGGGGCCAGTGAAGACCAGCAAGAGCTTTCAGGGCTGGCCCCTTCCTTGTGGGAGAAGGAGCCGGACGTTTGCCTTTTCGGAAAGAGGCTCTGCCGAGAACGAGCGCCGTGAGATATGCCTTCTGTGGTTAAGCACAGATGCCCAGTGCTGTTGTGCCTGTGGATAGGGTGCACGGGGCCAGTGAAGACCAGCAAGAGCTTTCAGGGCTGGCCCCTTCCTTGTGGGAGAAGGAGCCGGACGTTTGCCTTTTCGGAAAGAGGCTCTGCCGAGAACGAGCGCCGTGAGATATGCCGTCTGTGGTTAAGCACAGATGCCCATTGCTGTTGTGCCTATTCATAGGGTGCACGGGGACAAAGAAGACCAGCAAGAGCTTCCAGGGCTGGCCCCTTCCTTGTGGGAGAAGGAGCCGGACGTTTGCCTTTTCGGAAAGAGGCTCTGCCGAGAACGAGCGCCGTGAGATATGCCGTCTGTGGTTAAGCACAGATGCCCAGTGCTGTTGTGCCTGTGGATGGGGTGCACGGAGACAGTGAAGACCAGCAAGAGCTTCCAGGGCTGGCCCCTTCCTTGTGGGAGAAGGAGCCGGACGTTTGCCTTTTCGGAAAGAGGCTCTGCCGAGAACGAGCGCCGTGAGATATGCCGTCAGTGGTTAAGCACAGATGCCCAGTGCTGTTGTGCCTGTGGGTAGGGTGCACGGGGCCAGTGAAGACCAGCAAGAGCTTTCAGGGCTGGCCCCTTCCTTGTGGGAGAAGGAGCCGGACGTTTGCCTTTTCGGAAAGAGGCTCTGCCGAGAACGAGCGCCGTGAGATGCTGAGTCTCTGGGAAAGCACAGATGCCCAGTGCTGTTGTGCCTGTGGGTAGGGTGCACGGGGCCAGTGAAGACCAGCAAGAGCTTTCAGGGCTGGCCCCTTCCTTGTGGGAGAAGGAGCCGGACGTTTGCCTTTTCGGAAAGAGGCTCTGCCGAGAACGAGCGCCGTGAGATATGCCGTCTGTGGTTAAGCACAGATGCCCAGTGCTGTTGTGCCTGTGGGTAGGGTGCACGGGGCCAGTGAAGACCAGCAAGAGCTTTCAGGGCTGGCCCCTTCCTTGTGGGAGAAGGAGCCGGACGTTTGCCTTTTCGGAAAGAGGCTCTGCCGAGAACGAGGGCCGTGAGATGCTGAGTGTTTGGGAAAGCACAGATGCCCAGTGCTGTTGTGCCTGTGGGTAGGGTGCACGGGGCCAGTGAAGACCAGCAAGAGCTTTCAGGGCTGGCCCCTTCCTTGTGGGAGAAGGAGCCGGACGTTTGCCTTTTCGGAAAGAGGCTCTGCCGAGAACGAGCGCCGTGAGATGCTGAGTCTCTGGGAAAGCACAGATGCCCAGTGCTGTTGTGCCTGTGGGTAGGGTGCACGGGGCCAGTGAAGACCAGCAAGAGCTTTCAGGGCTGGCCCCTTCCTTGTGGGAGAAGGAGCCGGACGTTTGCCTTTTCGGAAAGAGGCTCTGCCGAGAACGAGCGCCGTGAGATGCTGAGTCTCTGGGAAAGCACAGATGCCCAGTGCTGTTGTGCCTGTGGGTAGGGTGCACGGGGACAGTGAAGACCAGCAAGAGCTTTCAGGGCTGGCCCCTTCCTTGTGGGAGAAGGAGCCGGACGTTTGCCTTTTCGGAAAGAGGCTCTGCCGAGAACGAGCGCCGTGAGATATGCCGTCTGTGGTTAAGCACAGATGCCCATTGCTGTTGTGCCTGTGGATAGGGTGCACGGGGCCAGTGAAGACCAGCAAGAGCTTTCAGGGCTGGCCCCTTCCTTGTGGGAGAAGGAGCCGGACGTTTGCCTTTTCGGAAAGAGGCTCTGCCGAGAACGAGCGCCGTGAGATATGCCGTCAGTGGTTAAGCACAGATGCCCAGTGCTGTTGTGCCTGTGGGTAGGGTGCACGGGGCCAGTGAAGACCAGCAAGAGCTTTCAGGGCTGGCCCCTTCCTTGTGGGAGAAGGAGCCAGACGTTTGCCTTTTCGGAAAGAGGCTCTGCCGAGAACGAGCGCCGTGAGATATGCCGTCTGTGGTTAAGCACAGATGCCCAGTGCTGTTGTGCCTGTGGGTAGGGTGCACGGGGCCAGTGAAGACCAGCAAGAGCTTTCAGGGCTGGCCCCTTCCTTGTGGGAGAAGGAGCCGGACGTTTGCCTTTTCGGAAAGAAGCTCTGCCGAGAACGAGCTCCGTAGAGATGCTGAGTCTCTGGGAAAGCACAGATGCCCATTGCTGTTGTGCCTGTGGGTAGGGTGCACGGGGACAGTGAAGACCAGCAAGAGCTTCCAGGGCTGGCCCCTTCCTTGTGGGAGAAGGAGCCGGACGTTTGCCTTTTCGGAAAGAGGCTCTGCCAAGAACGAGCGCCGTGAGATATGCTGTCTGTGGTTAAGCACAGATGCCCAGTGCTGTTGTGCCTGTGGGTAGGGTGCACGGGGCCAGTGAAGACCAGCAAGAGCTTTCAGGGCTGGCCCCTTCCTTGTGGGAGAAGGAGCCAGACGTTTGCCTTTTCGGAAAGAGGCTCTGCCGATAGCGAACGCCGTGACATATGCCGTCTGTGGTTAAGCACAGATGCCCACTGCTGTTGTGCCTGTGGATAGGGTGCACGGGGCCAGTGAAGACCAGCAAGAGCTTTCAGGGCTGGCCCCTTCCTTGTGGGAGAAGGAGCCAGACGTTTGCCTTTTCGGAAAGAGGCTCTGCCGAGAACGAGCGCCATGAGATGCTGAGTCTCTGGTTAAGCACAGATGCCCAGTGCTGTTGTGCCTGTGGGTAGGGTGCACGGGACCAGTGAAGACCAGCAAGAGCTTTCAGGGCTGGCCCCTTCCTTGTGGGAGAAGGAGCCGGACGTTTGCCTTTTCGGAAAGAGGCTCTGCCGAGAACGAGCGCCGTGAGATATGCCGTCAGTGGTTAAGCACAGATGCCCAGTGCTGTTGTGCCTGTGGGTAGGGTGCACGGGGCCAGTGAAGACCAGCAAGAGCTTTCAGGGCTGGCCCCTTCCTTGTGGGAGAAGGAGCCAGACGTTTGCCTTTTCGGAAAGAGGCTCTGCCGAGAACGAGCGCCGTGAGATATGCCGTCTAAGGTTAAGCACAGATCCCCAGTGCTGTTGTGCCTGTGGGTAGGGTGCACGGGGCCAGTGAAGACCAGCAAGAGCTTTCAGAGCTGGCCCCTTCCTTGTGGGAGAAGGAGCCGGACGTTTGCCTTTTCGGAAAGAGGCTCTGCCGAGAACGAGCGCCGTGAGATGCTGAGTCTCTGGGAAAGCACAGATGCCCAGTGCTGTTGTGCCTGTGGGTAGGGTGCACGGGGCCAGTGAAGACCAGCAAGAGCTTTCAGGGCTGGCCCCTTCCTTGTGGGAGAAGGAGCCGGACGTTTGCCTTTTCGGAAAGAGGCTCTGCCGAGAACGAGCGCCGTGAGATATGCCGTCTGTGGTTAAGCACAGATGCCCATTGCTGTTGTGCCTATTCATAGGGTGCACGGGGCCAGTGAAGACCAGCAAGAGCTTTCAGGGCTGGCCCCTTCCTTGTGGGAGAAGGAGCCGGACGTTTGCCTTTTCGGAAAGAGGCTCTGCCGAGAACGAGCGCCGTGAGATATGCCGTCAGTGGTTAAGCACAGATGCCCAGTGCTGTTGTGCCTGTGGGTAGGGTGCACGGGGCCAGTGAAGACCAGCAAGAGCTTTCAGGGCTGGCCCCTTCCTTGTGGGAGAAGGAGCCGGACGTTTGCCTTTTCGGAAAGAGGCTCTGCCGAGAACGAGCGCCGTGAGATATGCCGTCAGTGGTTAAGCACAGATGCCCAGTGCTGTTGTGCCTGTGGGTAGGGTGCACGGGGCCAGTGAAGACCAGCAAGAGCTTTCAGGGCTGGCCCCTTCCTTGTGGGAGAAGGAGCCGGACGTTTGCCTTTTCGGAAAGAGGCTCTGCCGAGAACGAGCGCCGTGAGATATGCCGTCTAAGGTTAAGCACAGATCCCCAGTGCTGTTGTGCCTGTGGGTAGGGTGCACGGGGCCAGTGAAGACCAGCAAGAGCTTTCAGAGCTGGCCCCTTCCTTGTGGGAGAAGGAGCCGGACGTTTGCCTTTTCGGAAAGAGGCTCTGCCGAGAACGAGCGCCGTGAGATGCTGAGTCTCTGGGAAAGCACAGATGCCCAGTGCTGTTGTGCCTGTGGGTAGGGTGCACGGGGCCAGTGAAGACCAGCAAGAGCTTTCAGGGCTGGCCCCTTCCTTGTGGGAGAAGGAGCCGGACGTTTGCCTTTTCGGAAAGAGGCTCTGCCGAGAACGAGCGCCGTGAGATATGCCGTCTGTGGTTAAGCACAGATGCCCATTGCTGTTGTGCCTATTCATAGGGTGCACGGGGCCAGTGAAGACCAGCAAGAGCTTTCAGGGCTGGCCCCTTCCTTGTGGGAGAAGGAGCCGGACGTTTGCCTTTTCGGAAAGAGGCTCTGCCGAGAACGAGCGCCGTGAGATATGCCGTCTGTGGTTAAGCACAGATGCCCAGTGCTGTTGTGCCTGTGGGTAGGGTGCACGGGGACAGTGAAGACCAGCAAGAGCTTTCAGGGCTGGCCCCTTCCTTGTGGGAGAAGGAGCCGGACGTTTGCCTTTTCGGAAAGAGGCTCTGCCGAGAACGAGCGCCGTGAGATATGCCGTCTGTGGTTAAGCACAGATGCCCATTGCTGTTGTGCCTATTCATAGGGTGCACGGGGCCAGTGAAGACCAGCAAGAGCTTTCAGGGCTGGCCCCTTCCTTGTGGGAGAAGGAGCCGGACGTTTGCCTTTTCGGAAAGAGGCTCTGCCGAGAACGAGCGCCGTGAGATGCTGAGTCTCTGGGAAAGCACAGATGCCCAGTGCTGTTGTGCCTGTGGGTAGGGTGCACGGGGCCAGTGAAGACCAGCAAGAGCTTTCAGGGCTGGCCCCTTCCTTGTGGGAGAAGGAGCCGGACGTTTGCCTTTTCGGAAAGAGGCTCTGCCGAGAACGAGCGCCGTGAGATATGCCGTCTGTGGTTAAGCACAGATGCCCAGTGCTGTTGTGCCTGTGGGTAGGGTGCACGGGGCCAGTGAAGACCAGCAAGAGCTTTCAGGGCTGGCCCCTTCCTTGTGGGAGAAGGAGCCGGACGTTTGCCTTTTCGGAAAGAGGCTCTGCCGAGAACGAGCGCCGTGAGATATGCCGTCTGTGGTTAAGCACAGATGCCCAGTGCTGTTGTGCCTGTGGGTAGGGTGCACGGGGCCAGTGAAGACCAGCAAGAGCTTTCAGGGCTGGCCCCTTCCTTGTGGGAGAAGGAGCCGGACGTTTGCCTTTTCGGAAAGAGGCTCTGCCGAGAACGAGCGCCGTGAGATATGCCGTCTGTGGTTAAGCACAGATGCCCAGTGCTGTTGTGCCTGTGGGTAGGGTGCACGGGGCCAGTGAAGACCAGCAAGAGCTTTCAGGGCTGGCCCCTTCCTTGTGGGAGAAGGAGCCGGACGTTTGCCTTTTCGGAAAGAGGCTCTGCCGAGAACGAGCGCCGTGAGATATGCCGTCTGTGGTTAAGCACAGATGCCCACTGCTGTTGTGCCTGTGGATAGGGTGCACGGGGCCAGTGAAGACCAGCAAGAGCTTTCAGGGCTGGCCCCTTCCTTGTGGGAGAAGGAGCCGGACGTTTGCCTTTTCGGAAAGAGGCTCTGCCGAGAACGAGCGCCGTGAGATATGCCGTCAGTGGTTAAGCACAGATGCCCAGTGCTGTTGTGCCTGTGGGTAGGGTGCACGGGGCCAGTGAAGACCAGCAAGAGCTTTCAGGGCTGGCCCCTTCCTTGTGGGAGAAGGAGCCGGACGTTTGCCTTTTCGGAAAGAGGCTCTGCCGAGAACGAGCGCCGTGAGATATGCCGTCTAAGGTTAAGCACAGATCCCCAGTGCTGTTGTGCCTGTGGGTAGGGTGCACGGGGCCAGTGAAGACCAGCAAGAGCTTTCAGAGCTGGCCCCTTCCTTGTGGGAGAAGGAGCCGGACGTTTGCCTTTTCGGAAAGAGGCTCTGCCGAGAACGAGCGCCGTGAGATGCTGAGTCTCTGGGAAAGCACAGATGCCCAGTGCTGTTGTGCCTGTGGGTAGGGTGCACGGGGCCAGTGAAGACCAGCAAGAGCTTTCAGGGCTGGCCCCTTCCTTGTGGGAGAAGGAGCCGGACGTTTGCCTTTTCGGAAAGAGGCTCTGCCGAGAACGAGCGCCGTGAGATATGCCGTCTGTGGTTAAGCACAGATGCCCATTGCTGTTGTGCCTATTCATAGGGTGCACGGGGCCAGTGAAGACCAGCAAGAGCTTTCAGGGCTGGCCCCTTCCTTGTGGGAGAAGGAGCCGGACGTTTGCCTTTTCGGAAAGAGGCTCTGCCGAGAACGAGCGCCGTGAGATATGCCGTCTGTGGTTAAGCACAGATGCCCAGTGCTGTTGTGCCTGTGGGTAGGGTGCACGGGGACAGTGAAGACCAGAAAGAGCTTTCAGGGCTGGCCCCTTCCTTGTGGGAGAAGGAGCCGGACGTTTGCCTTTTCGGAAAGAGGCTCTGCCGAGAACGAGCGCCGTGAGATATGCCGTCTGTGGTTAAGCACAGATGCCCATTGCTGTTGTGCCTATTCATAGGGTGCACGGGGCCAGTGAAGACCAGCAAGAGCTTTCAGGGCTGGCCCCTTCCTTGTGGGAGAAGGAGCCGGACGTTTGCCTTTTCGGAAAGAGGCTCTGCCGAGAACGAGCGCCGTGAGATGCTGAGTCTCTGGGAAAGCACAGATGCCCAGTGCTGTTGTGCCTGTGGGTAGGGTGCACGGGGCCAGTGAAGACCAGCAAGAGCTTTCAGGGCTGGCCCCTTCCTTGTGGGAGAAGGAGCCGGACGTTTGCCTTTTCGGAAAGAGGCTCTGCCGAGAACGAGCGCCGTGAGATATGCCGTCTGTGGTTAAGCACAGATGCCCAGTGCTGTTGTGCCTGTGGGTAGGGTGCACGGGGCCAGTGAAGACCAGCAAGAGCTTTCAGGGCTGGCCCCTTCCTTGTGGGAGAAGGAGCCGGACGTTTGCCTTTTCGGAAAGAGGCTCTGCCGAGAACGAGCGCCGTGAGATATGCCGTCTGTGGTTAAGCACAGATGCCCAGTGCTGTTGTGCCTGTGGGTAGGGTGCACGGGGCCAGTGAAGACCAGCAAGAGCTTTCAGGGCTGGCCCCTTCCTTGTGGGAGAAGGAGCCGGACGTTTGCCTTTTCGGAAAGAGGCTCTGCCGAGAACGAGCGCCGTGAGATATGCCGTCTGTGGTTAAGCACAGATGCCCAGTGCTGTTGTGCCTGTGGGTAGGGTGCACGGGGCCAGTGAAGACCAGCAAGAGCTTTCAGGGCTGGCCCCTTCCTTGTGGGAGAAGGAGCCGGACGTTTGCCTTTTCGGAAAGAGGCTCTGCCGAGAACGAGCGCCGTGAGATATGCCGTCTGTGGTTAAGCACAGATGCCCACTGCTGTTGTGCCTGTGGATAGGGTGCACGGGGCCAGTGAAGACCAGCAAGAGCTTTCAGGGCTGGCCCCTTCCTTGTGGGAGAAGGAGCCGGACGTTTGCCTTTTCGGAAAGAGGCTCTGCCGAGAACGAGCGCCGTGAGATATGCCGTCTGTGGTTAAGCACAGATGCCCATTGCTGTTGTGCCTGTGGGTAGGGTGCACGGGGACAGTGAAGACCAGCAAGAGCTTTCAGGGCTGGCCCCTTCCTTGTGGGAGAAGGAGCCGGACGTTTGCCTTTTCGGAAAGAGGCTCTGCCGAGAACGATCGCCGTGAGATGCTGAGTCTCTGGGAAAGCACAGATGCCCAGTGCTGTTGTGCCTGTGGGTAGGGTGCACGGGGACAGTGAAGACCAGCAAGAGCTTCCAGGGCTGGCCCCTTCCTTGTGGGAGAAGGAGCCGGACGTTTGCCTTTTCGGAAAGAGGCTCTGCCGAGAACGAGCGCCGTGAGATATGCCGTCTGTGGTTAAGCACAGATGCCCAGTGCTGTTGTGCCTGTGGGTAGGGTGCACGGGGCCAGTGAAGACCAGCAAGAGCTTTCAGGGCTGGCCCCTTCCTTGTGGGAGAAGGAGCCGGACGTTTGCCTTTTCGGAAAGAGGCTCTGCCGAGAACGAGCGCCGTGAGATATGCCGTCTGTGGTTAAGCACAGATGCCCAGTGCTGTTGTGCCTGTGGGTAGGGTGCACGGGGACAGTGAAGACCAGCAAGAGCTTTCAGGGCTGGCCCCTTCCTTGTGGGAGAAGGAGCCAGACGTTTGCCTTTTCGGAAAGAGGCTCTGCCGAGAACGAGCGCCGTGAGATATGCCGTCTAAGGTTAAGCACAGATCCCCAGTGCTGTTGTGCCTGTGGGTAGGGTGCACGGGGCCAGTGAAGACCAGCAAGAGCTTTCAGAGCTGGCCCCTTCCTTGTGGGAGAAGGAGCCGGACGTTTGCCTTTTCGGAAAGAGGCTCTGCCGAGAACGAGCGCCGTGAGATGCTGAGTCTCTGGGAAAGCACAGATGCCCAGTGCTGTTGTGCCTGTGGGTAGGGTGCACGGGGCCAGTGAAGACCAGCAAGAGCTTTCAGGGCTGGCCCCTTCCTTGTGGGAGAAGGAGCCGGACGTTTGCCTTTTCGGAAAGAGGCTCTGCCGAGAACGAGCGCCGTGAGATATGCCGTCTGTGGTTAAGCACAGATGCCCATTGCTGTTGTGCCTATTCATAGGGTGCACGGGGCCAGTGAAGACCAGCAAGAGCTTTCAGGGCTGGCCCCTTCCTTGTGGGAGAAGGAGCCGGACGTTTGCCTTTTCGGAAAGAGGCTCTGCCGAGAACGAGCGCCGTGAGATATGCCGTCTGTGGTTAAGCACAGATGCCCAGTGCTGTTGTGCCTGTGGGTAGGGTGCACGGGGACAGTGAAGACCAGCAAGAGCTTTCAGGGCTGGCCCCTTCCTTGTGGGAGAAGGAGCCGGACGTTTGCCTTTTCGGAAAGAGGCTCTGCCGAGAACGAGCGCCGTGAGATATGCTGTCTGTGGTTAAGCACAGATGCCCAGTGCTGTTGTGCCTATTCATAGGGTGCACGGGGCCAGTGAAGACCAGCAAGAGCTTTCAGGGCTGGCCCCTTCCTTGTGGGAGAAGGAGCCAGACGTTTGCCTTTTCGGAAAGAGGCTCTGCCGAGAACGAGCGCCGTGAGATATGCCGTCTGTGGTTAAGCACAGATGTCCAGTGCTGTTGTGCCTATTCATAGGCTGTACGGGGCCAGTGAAGACCAGCAAGAGCTTTCAGGGCTGGCCCCTTCCTTGTGGGAGAAGGAGCCGGACGTTTGCCTTTTCGGAAAGAGGCTCTGCCGAGAACGAGCGCCGTGAGATGCTGAGTCTCTGGGAAAGCACAGATGCCCAGTGCTGTTGTGCCTGTGGGTAGGGTGCACGGGGCCAGTGAAGACCAGCAAGAGCTTTCAGGGCTGGCCCCTTCCTTGTGGGAGAAGGAGCCGGACGTTTGCCTTTTCGGAAAGAGGCTCTGCCGAGAACGAGCGCCGTGAGATATGCCGTCTGTGGTTAAGCACAGATGCCCAGTGCTGTTGTGCCTGTGGGTAGGGTGCACGGGGCCAGTGAAGACCAGCAAGAGCTTTCAGGGCTGGCCCCTTCCTTGTGGGAGAAGGAGCCGGACGTTTGCCTTTTCGGAAAGAGGCTCTGCCGAGAACGAGCGCCGTGAGATATGCCGTCTGTGGTTAAGCACAGATGCCCAGTGCTGTTGTGCCTGTGGGTAGGGTGCACGGGGACAGTGAAGACCAGCAAGAGCTTTCAGGGCTGGCCCCTTCCTTGTGGGAGAAGGAGCCGGACGTTTGCCTTTTCGGAAAGAGGCTCTGCCGAGAACGAGCGCCGTGAGATATGCTGTCTGTGGTTAAGCACAGATGCCCAGTGCTGTTGTGCCTGTGGGTAGGGTGCACGGGGCCAGTGAAGACCAGCAAGAGCTTTCAGGGCTGGCCCCTTCCTTGTGGGAGAAGGAGCCGGACGTTTGCCTTTTCGGAAAGAGGCTCTGCCGAGAACGAGCGCCGTGAGATATGCCGTCTGTGGTTAAGCACAGATGCCCAGTGCTGTTGTGCCTGTGGGTAGGGTGCACGGGGCCAGTGAAGACCAGCAAGAGCTTTCAGGGCTGGCCCCTTCCTTGTGGGAGAAGGAGCCGGACGTTTGCCTTTTCGGAAAGAGGCTCTGCCGAGAACGAGCGCCGTGAGATATGCCGTCTGTGGTTAAGCACAGATGCCCAGTGCTGTTGTGCCTGTGGATAGGGTGCACGGGGCCAGTGAAGACCAGCAAGAGCTTTCAGGGCTGGCCCCTTCCTTGTGGGAGAAGGAGCCGGACGTTTGCCTTTTCGGAAAGAGGCTCTGCCGAGAACGAGCGCCGTGAGATATGCCGTCTGTGGTTAAGCACAGATGCCCATTGCTGTTGTGCCTGTGGGTAGGGTGCACGGGGACAGTGAAGACCAGCAAGAGCTTTCAGGGCTGGCCCCTTCCTTGTGGGAGAAGGAGCCGGACGTTTGCCTTTTCGGAAAGAGGCTCTGCCGACAACAAGCGCCGTGAGATGCTGAGTCTCTGGGAAAGCACAGATGCCCAGTGCTGTTGTGCCTGTGGGTAGGGTGCACGGGGCCAGTGAAGACCAGCAAGAGCTTTCAGGGCTGGCCCCTTCCTTGTGGGAGAAGGAGCCGGACGTTTGCCTTTTCGGAAAGAGTCTCTGCCGTGAACGAGCGCCGTGAGATGCTGAGTGTCTGGGAAAGCACAGATGCCCAGTGCTGTTGTGCCTGTGGGTAGGGTGCACGGGGCCAGTGAAGACCAGCAAGAGCTTTCAGGGCTGGCCCCTTCCTTGTGGGAGAAGGAGCCGGACGTTTGCCTTTTCGGAAAGAGGCTCTGCCGAGAACGAGCACCGTGAGATGCTGAGTCTCTGGGAAAGCACAGATGCCCAGTGCTGTTGTGCCTGTGGGTAGGGTGCACGGGGCCAGTGAAGACCAGCAAGAGCTTTCAGGGCTGGCCCCTTCCTTGTGGGAGAAGGAGCCGGACGTTTGCCTTTTCGGAAAGAGGCTCTGCCGAGAACGAGCGCCGTGAGATATGCCGTCTGTGGTTAAGCATAGATGCCCATTGCTGTTGTGCCTATTCATAGGGTGCACGGGGCCAGTGAAGACCAGCAAGAGCTTTCAGGGCTGGCCCCTTCCTTGTGGGAGAAGGAGCCGGACGTTTGCCTTTTCGGAAAGAGGCTCTGCCGAGAACGAGCGCCGTGAGATATGCCGTCTGTGGTTAAGGACAGATGCCCAGTGCTGTTGTGCCTGTGGGTAGGGTGCACGGGGACAGTGAAGACCAGCAAGAGCTTCCAGGGCTGGCCCCTTCCTTGTGGGGGAAGGAGCCGGACGTTTGCCTTTTCGGAAAGAGGCTCTGCCGAGAACGAGCGCCGTGAGATATGCCGTCTGTGGTTAAGCACAGATGCCCAGTGCTGTTGTGCCTGTGGGTAGGGTGCACGGGGCCAGTGAAGACCAGCAAGAGCTTTCAGGGCTGGCCCCTTCCTTGTGGGAGAAGGAGCCGGACGTTTGCCTTTTCGGAAAGAGGCTCTGCCGAGAACGAGCGCCGTGAGATATGCCGTCTGTCGTTAAGGACAGATGCCCAGTGCTGATGTGCCTGTGGATAGGGTGCACGGGGCCAGTGAATACCAGCAAGAGCTTTCAGGGCTGGCCCCTTCCTTGTGGGAGAAGGAGCCGGACGTTTGCCTTTTCGGAAAGAGGCTCTGCCGAGAACGAGCGCCGTGAGATATGCCGTCAGTGGTTAAGCACAGATGCCCAGTGCTGTTGTGCCTGTGGGTAGGGTGCACGGGGCCAGTGAAGACCAGCAAGAGCTTTCAGGGCTGGCCCCTTCCTTGTGGGAGAAGGAGCCGGACGTTTGCCTTTTCGGAAAGAGGCTCTGCCGAGAACGAGCGCCGTGAGATATGCCGTCTGTGGTTAAGCACAGATGCCCAGTGCTGTTGTGCCTGTGGGTAGGGTGCACGGGGCCAGTGAAGACCAGCAAGAGCTTTCAGGGCTGGCCCCTTCCTTGTGGGAGAAGGAGCCGGACGTTTGCCTTTTCGGAAAGAGGCTCTGCCGAGAACGAGCGCCGTGAGATGCTGAGTCTCTGGGAAAGCACAGATGCCCAGTGCTGTTGTGCCTGTGGGTAGGGTGCACGGGGCCAGTGAAGACCAGCAAGAGCTTTCAGGGCTGGCCCCTTCCTTGTGGGAGAAGGAGCCGGACGTTTGCCTTTTCGGAAAGAGGCTCTGCCGAGAACGAGCGCCGTGAGATATGCCGTCTGTGGTTAAGCACAGATGCCCATTGCTGTTGTGCCTATTCATAGGGTGCACGGGGCCAGTGAAGACCAGCAAGAGCTTTCAGGGCTGGCCCCTTCCTTGTGGGAGAAGGAGCCGGACGTTTGCCTTTTCGGAAAGAGGCTCTGCCGAGAACGAGCGCCGTGAGATATGCCGTCTGTGGTTAAGCACAGATGCCCAGTGCTGTTGTGCCTGTGGGTAGGGTGCACGGGGACAGTGAAGACCAGCAAGAGCTTTCAGGGCTGGCCCCTTCCTTGTGGGAGAAGGAGCCGGACGTTTGCCTTTTCGGAAAGAGGCTCTGCCGAGAACGAGCGCCGTGAGATATGCCGTCTGTGGTTAAGCACAGATGCCCATTGCTGTTGTGCCTATTCATAGGGTGCACGGGGCCAGTGAAGACCAGCAAGAGCTTTCAGGGCTGGCCCCTTCCTTGTGGGAGAAGGAGCCGGACGTTTGCCTTTTCGGAAAGAGGCTCTGCCGAGAACGAGCGCCGTGAGATATGCCGTCTGTGGTTAAGCACAGATGTCCAGTGCTGTTGTGCCTATTCATAGGCTGTACGGGGCCAGTGAAGACCAGCAAGAGCTTTCAGGGCTGGCCCCTTCCTTGTGGGAGAAGGAGCCGGACGTTTGCCTTTTCGGAAAGAGGCTCTGCCGAGAACGAGCGCCGTGAGATGCTGAGTCTCTGGGAAAGCACAGATGCCCAGTGCTGTTGTGCCTGTGGGTAGGGTGCACGGGGCCAGTGAAGACCAGCAAGAGCTTTCAGGGCTGGCCCCTTCCTTGTGGGAGAAGGAGCCGGACGTTTGCCTTTTCGGAAAGAGGCTCTGCCGAGAACGAGCGCCGTGAGATATGCCGTCTGTGGTTAAGCATAGATGCCCATTGCTGTTGTGCCTATTCATAGGGTGCACGGGGCCAGTGAAGACCAGCAAGAGCTTTCAGGGCTGGCCCCTTCCTTGTGGGAGAAGGAGCCGGACGTTTGCCTTTTCGGAAAGAGGCTCTGCCGAGAACGAGCGCCGTGAGATATGCCGTCTGTGGTTAAGGACAGATGCCCAGTGCTGTTGTGCCTGTGGGTAGGGTGCACGGGGACAGTGAAGACCAGCAAGAGCTTTCAGGGCTGGCCCCTTCCTTGTGGGAGAAGGAGCCGGACGTTTGCCTTTTCGGAAAGAAGCTCTGCCGAGAGCGAGCGCCGTGAGATGCTGAGTCTCTGGGAAAGCACAGATGCCCAGTGCTGTTGTGCCTGTGGGTAGGGTGCACGGGGCCAGTGAAGACCAGCAAGAGCTTCCAGGGCTGGCCCCTTCCTTGTGGGAGAAGGAGCCGGACGTTTGCCTTTTCGGAAAGAGGCTCTGCCGAGAACGAGCGCCGTGAGATATGCCGTCTGTGGTTAAGCACAGATGCCCAGTGCTGTTGTGCCTGTGGGTAGGGTGCACGGGGCCAGTGAAGACCAGCAAGAGCTTCCAGGGCTGGCCCCTTCCTTGTGGGAGAAGGAGCCGGACGTTTGCCTTTTCGGAAAGAGGCTCTGCCGAGAACGAGCGCCGTGAGATATGCCGTCTGTGGTTAAGCACAGATGCCCAGTGCTGATGTGCCTGTGGATAGGGTGCACGGGGCCAGTGAATACCAGCAAGAGCTTTCAGGGCTGGCCCCTTCCTTGTGGGAGAAGGAGCCGGACGTTTGCCTTTTCGGAAAGAGGCTCTGCCGAGAACGAGCGCCGTGAGATATGCCGTCAGTGGTTAAGCACAGATGCCCAGTGCTGTTGTGCCTGTGGGTAGGGTGCACGGGGCCAGTGAAGACCAGCAAGAGCTTTCAGGGCTGGCCCCTTCCTTGTGGGAGAAGGAGCCAGACGTTTGCCTTTTCGGAAAGAGGCTCTGCCGAGAACGAGCGCCGTGAGATATGCCGTCTAAGGTTAAGCACAGATCCCCAGTGCTGTTGTGCCTGTGGGTAGGGTGCACGGGGCCAGTGAAGACCAGCAAGAGCTTTCAGAGCTGGCCCCTTCCTTGTGGGAGAAGGAGCCGGACGTTTGCCTTTTCGGAAAGAGGCTCTGCCGAGAACGAGCGCCGTGAGATGCTGAGTCTCTGGGAAAGCACAGATGCCCAGTGCTGTTGTGCCTGTGGGTAGGGTGCACGGGGACAGTGAAGACCAGCAAGAGCTTTCAGGGCTGGCCCCTTCCTTGTGGGAGAAGGAGCCAGACGTTTGCCTTTTCGGAAAGAGGCTCTGCCAAGAACGAGCGCCGTGAGATATGCTGTCTGTGGTTAAGCACAGATGCCCAGTGCTGTTGTGCCTGTGGTTAGGGTGCACGGGGCCAGTGAAGACCAGCAAGAGCTTTCAGGGCTGGCCCCTTCCTTGTGGGAGAAGGAGCCGGACGTTTGCCTTTTCGGAAAGAGGCTCTGCCGAGAACGAGCGCCGTGAGATATGCCGTCTGTGGTTAAGCACAGATGCCCAGTGCTGTTGTGCCTGTGGGTAGGGTGCACGGGGCCAGTGAAGACCAGCAAGAGCTTTCAGGGCTGGCCCCTTCCTTGTGGGAGAAGGAGCCGGACGTTTGCCTTTTCGGAAAGAGGCTCTGCCGAGAACGAGCGCCGTGAGATATGCCGTCTGTGGTTAAGCACAGATGCCCATTGCTGTTGTGCCTATTCATAGGGTGCACGGGGCCAGTGAAGACCAGCAAGAGCTTTCAGGGCTGGCCCCTTCCTTGTGGGAGAAGGAGCCGGACGTTTGCCTTTTCGGAAAGAGGCTCTGCCGAGAACGAGCGCCGTGAGATATGCCGTCTGTGGTTAAGCACAGATGCCCATTGCTGTTGTGCCTGTGGGTAGGGTGCACGGGGCCAGTGAAGACCAGCAAGAGCTTTCAGGGCTGGCCCCTTCCTTGTGGGAGAAGGAGCCGGACGTTTGCCTTTTCGGAAAGAGGCTCTGCCGAGAACGAGCGCCGTGAGATGCTGAGTCTCTGGGAAAGCACAGATGCCCAGTGCTGTTGTGCCTGTGGGTAGGGTGCACGGGGCCAGTGAAGACCAGCAAGAGCTTTCAGGGCTGGCCCCTTCCTTGTGGGAGAAGGAGCCGGACGTTTGCCTTTTCGGAAAGAGGCTCTGCCGAGAACGAGCGCCGTGAGATATGCCGTCTGTGGTTAAGCACAGATGCCCAGTGCTGTTGTGCCTGTGGATAGGGTGCACGGGGCCAGTGAAGACCAGCAAGAGCTTTCAGGGCTGGCCCCTTCCTTGTGGGAGAAGGAGCCGGACGTTTGCCTTTTCGGAAAGAGGCTCTGCCGAGAACGAGCGCCGTGAGATATGCCGTCTGTGGTTAAGCACAGATGCCCAGTGCTGTTGTGCCTGTGGATAGGGTGCACGGGGCCAGTGAAGACCAGCAAGAGCTTTCAGGGCTGGCCCCTTCCTTGTGGGAGAAGGAGCCGGACGTTTGCCTTTTCGGAAAGAGGCTCTGCCGAGAACGAGCGCCGTGAGATGCTGAGTCTCTGGGAAAGCACAGATGCCCAGTGCTGTTGTGCCTGTGGGTAGGGTGCACGGGGCCAGTGAAGACCAGCAAGAGCTTTCAGGGCTGGCCCCTTCCTTGTGGGAGAAGGAGCCGGACGTTTGCCTTTTCGGAAAGAGGCTCTGCCGAGAACGAGCGCCGTGAGATGCTGAGTCTCTGGGAAAGCACAGATGCCCAGTGCTGTTGTGCCTGTGGGTAGGGTGCACGGGGCCAGTGAAGACCAGCAAGAGCTTTCAGGGCTGGCCCCTTCCTTGTGGGAGAAGGAGCAGGACGTTTGCCTTTTCGGAAAGAGGCTCTGCCGAGAACGAGCGCCGTGAGATATGCCGTCTGTGGTTAAGCACAGATGCCCATTGCTGTTGTGCCTATTCATAGGCTGTACGGGGCCAGTGAAGACCAGCAAGAGCTTTCAGGGCTGGCCCCTTCCTTGTGGGAGAAGGAGCCGGACGTTTGCCTTTTCGGAAAGAGGCTCTGCCGAGAACGAGCGCCGTGAGATGCTGAGTCTCTGGGAAAGCACAGATGCCCAGTGCTGTTGTGCCTGTGGTTAGGGTGCACGGGGCCAGTGAAGACCAGCAAGAGCTTTCAGGGCTGGCCCCTTCTTTGTGGGAGAAGGAGCCGGACGTTTGCCTTTTCGGAAAGAGGCTCTGCCGAGAGCGAACGCCGTGAGATGCTGAGTCTCTGGGAAAGCACAGATGCCCAGTGCTGTTGTGCCTATTCATAGGGTGCACGGGGCCAGTGAAGACCAGCAAGAGCTTTCAGGGCTGGCCCCTTCCTTGTGGGAGAAGGAGCCGGACGTTTGCCTTTTCGGAAAGAGGCTCTGCCGAGAACGAGCGCCGTGAGATGCTGAGTGTCTGGGAAAGCACAGATGCCCAGTGCTGTTGTGCCTGTGGGTAGGGTGCACAGGGACAGTGAAGACCAGCAAGAGCTTCCAGGGCTGGCCCCTTCCTTGTGGGAGAAGGAGCCGGACGTTTGCCTTTTCGGAAAGAGGCTCTGCCGACAACAAGCGCCGTGAGATGCTGAGTCTCTGGGAAAGCACAGATGCCCCGTGCTGTTGTGCCTGTGGATAGGGTACACGGGGACAGTGAAGACCAGCAAGAGCTTTCAGGGCTGGCCCCTTCCTTGTGGGAGAAGGAGCCGGACGTTTCCCTTTTCGGAAAGAGGCTCTGCCGAGAACGAGCGCCGTGAGATATGCCGTCTGCGGTTAAGCACAGATGCCCAGTGCTGTTGTGCCTGTGGGTAGGGTGCACGGGGACAGTGAAGACCAGCAAGAGCTTTCAGGGCTGGCCCCTTCCTTGTGGGAGAAGGAGCCGGACGTTTGCCTTTTCGGAAAGAGGCTCTGCTGAGAGCGAACGCAGTGAGATGCTGAGTCTCTGGGAAAGCACAGATGCCCAGTGCTGTTGTGCCTGTGCGTAGGATGCACGGGGCCAGTGAAGACCAGCAAGAGCTTTCAGGGCTGGCCCCTTCCTTGTGGGAGAAGGAGCCGGACGTTTGCCTTTTCGGAAAGAGGCTCTGCCGAGAACGAGCGCCGTGAGATATGCCGTCTCTGGTTAAGCACAGATGCCCATTGCTGTTGCGCCTATTCATAGGGTGCACGGGGACAGTGAAGACCAGCAAGAGCTTTCAGGGCTGGCCCCTTCCTTGTGGGAGAAGGAGCCGGACGTTTGCCTTTTCGGAAAGAGGCTCTGCCGAGAACGAGCGCCGTGAGATATGCCGTCTGTGGTTAAGCACAGATGCCCAGTGCTGTTGTGCCTGTGGGTAGGGTGCACGGGGACAAAGAAGACCAGCAAGAGCTTTCAGGGCTGGCCCCTTCCTTGTGGGAGAAGGAGCCGGACGTTTGCCTTTTCGGAAAGAGGCTCTGCCGAGAACGAGCGCCGTGAGATATGCTGTCTGTGGTTAAGCACAGATGCCCAGTGCTGTTGTGCCTGTGGGTAGGGTGCACGGGGCCAGTGAAGACCAGCAAGAGCTTTCAGGGCTGGCCCCTTCCTTGTGGGAGAAGGAGCCGGACGTTTGCCTTTTCGGAAAGAGGCTCTGCCGAGAACGAGCGCCGTGAGATATGCCGTCTGTGGTTAAGCACAGATGCCCAGTGCTGTTGTGCCTGTGGGTAGGGTGCATGGGGACAGTGAAGACCAGCAAGAGCTTTCAGGGCTGGCCCCTTCCTTGTGGGAGAAGGAGCCGGACGTTTGCCTTTTCGGAAAGAGGCTCTGCCGAGAGCGAACGCCGTGAGATATGCCGTCTGTGGTTAAGCACAGATGCCCAGTGCTGTTGTGCCTGTGGGTAGGGTGCACGGGGACAGTGAAGACCAGCAAGAGCTTTCAGGGCTGGCCTCTTCCTTGTGGGAGAAGGAGCCGGACGTTTGCCTTTTCGGAAAGAGGCTCTGCCGAGAACGAGCGCCGTGAGATGCTGAGCGTCCTAAAAACGCACAGATGCCCAGTGCTGTTGTGCCTGTGGGCAGGGTGCACGGGGACAGTGAAGACCAGCAAGAGCTTTCAGGGCTGGCCCCTTCCTTGTGGGAGAAGGAGCCGGACGTTTGCCTTTTCGGAAAGAGGCTCTGCCGAGAACGAGCGCCGTGAGATATGACGTCTGTGGTTAAGCACAGATGCCCAGTGCTGTTGTGCCTGTGGGTAGGGTGCACGGGGCCAGTGAAGACCAGCAAGAGCTTTCAGGGCTGGCCCCTTCCTTGTGGGAGAAGGAGCCGGACGTTTGCCTTTTCGGAAAGAGGCTCTGCCGAGAACGAGCGCCGTGAGATATGCCGTCTGTGGTTAAGCACAGATGCCCAGTGCTGTTGTGCCTGTGGGTAGGGTGCACGGGGCCAGTGAAGACCAGCAAGAGCTTTCAGGGCTGGCCCCTTCCTTGTGGGAGAAGGAGCCGGACGTTTGCCTTTTCGGAAAGAGGCTCTGCCGAGAACGAGCGCCGTGAGATGCTGAGTCTCTGGTTAAGCACAGATGCCCAGTGCTGTTGTGCCTGTGGGTAGGGTGCACGGGGACAGTGAAGACCAGCAAGAGCTTTCAGGGCTGGCCCCTTCCTTGTGGGAGAAGGAGCCGGACGTTTGCCTTTTCGGAAAGAGGCTCTGCCGAGAACGAGCGCCGTGAGATATGCCGTCAGTGGTTAAGCACAGATGCCCAGTGCTGTTGTGCCTGTGGGTAGGGTGCACGGGGCCAGTGAAGACCAGCAAGAGCTTTCAGGGCTGGCCCCTTCCTTGTGGGAGAAGGAGCCGGACGTTTGCCTTTTTGGAAAGAGGCTCTGCCGAGAACGAGCGCCGTGAGATATGCCGTCTAAGGTTAAGCACAGATGCCCAGTGCTGTTGTGCCTGTGGGTAGGGTGCACGGGGCCAGTGAAGACCAGCAAGAGCTTTCAGGGCTGGCCCCTTCCTTGTGGGAGAAGGAGCCGGACGTTTGCCTTTTCGGAAAGAGGCTCTGCCGAGAACGAGCGCCGTGAGATATGCCGTCTGTGGTTAAGCACAGATGCCCAGTGCTGTTGTGCCTGTGGATAGGGTGCACGGGGACAGTGAAGACCAGCAAGAGCTTTCAGGGCTGGCCCCTTCCTTGTGGGAGAAGGAGCCGGACGTTTGCCTTTTCGGAAAGAGGCTCTGTCGAGAACGAGCGCCGTGAGATGCTGAGTCTCTGGGAAAGCACAGATGCCCAGTGCTGTTGTGCCTGTGGGTAGGGTGCACGGGGACAGTGAAGACCAGCAAGAGCTTTCAGGGCTGGCCCCTTCCTTGTGGGAGAAGGAGCCAGACGTTTGCCTTTTCGGAAGGAGGCTCTGCCGAGAACGAGCGCCGTGAGATATGCCGTCTGTGGTTAAGCACAGATGCCCAGTGCTGTTGTGCCTGTGGGTAGGGTGCACGGGGCCAGTGAAGACCAGCAAGAGCTTTCAGGGCTGGCCCCTTCCTTGTGGGAGAAGGAGCCGGACGTTTGCCTTTTCGGAAAGAGGCTCTGCCGAGAGCGAACGCAGTGAGATGCTGAGTTTCTGGGAAAGCACAGATGCCCAGTGCTGTTGTGCCTGTGGATAGGGTGCACGGGGCCAGTGAAGACCAGCAAGAGCTTTCAGGGCTGGCCCCTTCCTTGTGGGAGAAGGAGCCGGACGTTTGCCTTTTCGGAAAGAGGCTCTGCCGAGAACGAGCGCCGTGAGATGCTGAGTCTCTGGGAAAGCACAGATGCCCAGTGCTGTTGTGCCTATTCATAGGGTGCACGGGGACAGTGAAGACCAGCAAGAGCTTTCAGGGCTGGCCCCTTCCTTGTGGGAGAAGGAGCCGGACGTTTGCCTTTTCGGAAAGAGGCTCTGCCGAGAACGAGCGCCGTGAGATATGCCGTCTGTGATTAAGCACAGATGCCCATTGCTGTTGTGCCTATTCATAGGGTGCACGGGGACAGTGAAGACCAGCAAGAGCTTTCAGGGCTGGCCCCTTCCTTGTGGGAGAAGGAGCCGGACGTTTGCCTTTTCGGAAAGAGGCTCTGCCGAGAACGAGCGCCATGAGATGCTGAGTCTCTGGGAAAGCACAGATGCCCCGTGCTGTTGTGCCTGTGGATAGGGTACACGGGGACAGTGAAGACCAGCAAGAGCTTTCAGGGCTGGCCCCTTCCTTGTGGGAGAAGGAGCCGGACGTTTGCCTTTTCGGAAAGAGGCTCTGCTGAGAGCGAACGCAGTGAGATGCTGAGTCTCTGGGAAAGCACAGATGCCCAGTGCTGTTGTGCCTGTGCGTAGGGTGCACGGGGACAGTGAAGACCAGCAAGAGCTTTCAGGGCTGGCCCCTTCCTTGTGGGAGAAGGAGCCAGACGTTTGCCTTTTCGGAAAGAGGCTCTGCCGAGAGCGAACGCCGTGAGATATGCCGTCTGTGGTTAAGCACAGATGCCCAGTGCTGTTGTGCCTGTGGGTAGGGTGCACGGGGCCAGTGAAGACCAGCAAGAGCTTTCAGGGCTGGCCCCTTCCTTGTGGGAGAAGGAGCCGGACGTTTGCCTTTTCGGAAAGAGGCTCTGCCGAGAACGAGCGCCGTGAGATGCTGAGCGTCCTAAAAAGGCACAGATGCCCAGTGCTGTTGTGCCTGTGGGCAGGGTGCACGGGGACAGTGAAGACCAGCAAGAGCTTTCAGGGCTGGCCCCTTCCTTGTGGGAGAAGGAGCCGGACGTTTGCCTTTTCGGAAAGAGGCTCTGCCGAGAACGAGCGCCGTGAGATATGCCGTCAGTGGTTAAGCACAGATGCCCAGTGCTGTTGTGCCTGTGGGTAGGGTGCACGGGGCCAGTGAAGACCAGCAAGAGCTTTCAGGGCTGGCCCCTTCCTTGTGGGAGAAGGAGCCGGACGTTTGCCTTTTCGGAAAGAGGCTCTGCCGAGAACGAGCGCCGTGAGATGCTGAGTCTCTGGTTAAGCACAGATGCCCAGTGCTGTTGTGCCTGTGGGTAGGGTGCACGGGGACAAAGAAGACCAGCAAGAGCTTTCAGGGCTGGCCCCTTCCTTGTGGGAGAAGGAGCCGGACGTTTGCCTTTTCGGAAAGAGGCTCTGCCGAGAACGAGCGCCGTGAGATATGCCGTCAGTGGTTAAGCACAGATGCCCAGTGCTGTTGTGCCTGTGGATAGGGTGCACGGGGACAGTGAAGACCAGCAAGAGCTTTCAGGGCTGGCCCCTTCCTTGTGGGAGAAGGAGCCGGACGTTTGCCTTTTTGGAAAGAGGCTCTGCCGAGAACGAGCGCCGTGAGATATGCCGTCTAAGGTTAAGCACAGATGCCCAGTGCTGTTGTGCCTGTGGATAGGGTGCACGGGGCCAGTGAAGACCAGCAAGAGCTTTCAGGGCTGGCCCCTTCCTTGTGGGAGAAGGAGCCGGACGTTTGCCTTTTCGGAAAGAGGCTCTGCCGAGAACGAGCGCCGTGAGATGCTGAGTCTCTGGGAAAGCACAGATGCCCAGTGCTGTTGTGCCTGTGGGTAGGGTGCACGGGGACAGTGAAGACCAGCAAGAGCTTCCAGGGCTGGCCCCTTCCTTGTGGGAGAAGGAGCCGGACGTTTGCCTTTTCGGAAAGAGGCTCTGCCGAGAACGAGCGCCGTGAGATATGCCGTCTGTGATTAAGCACAGATGCCCATTGCTGTTGTGCCTATTCATAGGGTGCACGGGGACAGTGAAGACCAGCAAGAGTTTTCAGGGCTGGCCCCTTCCTTGTGGGAGAAGGAGCTGGACGTCTGCCTTTTCGGAAAGAGGCTCTGCCGAGAACGAGCGCCGTGAGATATGCCGTCAGTGGTTAAGCACAGATGCCCAGTGCTGTTGTGCCTGTGGGTAGGGTGCACGGGGCCAGTGAAGACCAGCAAGAGCTTTCAGGGCTGGCCCCTTCCTTGTGGGAGAAGGAGCCGGACGTTTGCCTTTTCGGAAAGAGGCTCTGCCGAGAACGAGCGCCGTGAGATGCTGAGTCTCTGGGAAAGCACAGATGCCCAGTGCTGTTGTGCCTGTGGGTAGGGTGCACGGGGCCAGTGAAGACCAGCAAGAGCTTTCAGGGCTGGCCCCTTCCTTGTGGGAGAAGGAGCCGGACGTTTGCCTTTTCGGAAAGAGGCTCTGCCGAGAACGAGCGCCGTGAGATATGCCGTCTGTGGTTAAGCACAGATGCCCAGTGCTGTTGTGCCTGTGGGTAGGGTGCACGGGGACAGTGAAGACCAGCAAGAGCTTTCAGGGCTGGCCCCTTCCTTGTGGGAGAAGGAGCCTGACGTTTGCCTTTTCGGAAAGAGGCTCTGCCGAGAACGAGCGCCGTGAGATATGCCGTCAGTGGTTAAGCACAGATGCCCAGTGCTGTTGTGCCTGTGGGTAGGGTGCACGGGGACAGTGAAGACCAGCAAGAGCTTTCAGGGCTGGCCCCTTCCTTGTGGGAGAAGGAGCCGGACGTTTGCCTTTTCGGAAAGAGGCTCTGCCGAGAGCGAGCGCCGTGAGATGCTGAGTCTCTGGGAAAGCACAGATGCCCAGTGCTGTTGTGCCTGTGGGTAGGGTGCACGGGGACAGTGAAGACCAGCAAGAGCTTCCAGGGCTGGCCCCTTCCTTGTGGGAGAAGGAGCCGGACGTTTGCCTTTTCGGAAAGAGGCTCTGCCGAGAACGCGCGCCGTGAGATATCCCGTCTGAGGTTAAGCACAGATGCCCATTGCTGTTGTGCCTGTGGGTAGGGTGCACGGGGACAGTGAAGACCAGCAAGAGCTTTCAGGGCTGGCCCCTTCCTTGTGGGAGAAGGAGCCGGACGTTTGCCTTTTCGGAAAGAGGCTCTGCCGAGAACGAGCGCCGTGAGATGCTGAGTCTCTGGGAAAGCACAGATGCCCAGTGCTGTTGTGCCTGTGGGTAGGGTGCACAGGGACAGTGAAGACCAGCAAGAGCTTCCAGGGCTGGCCCCTTCCTTGTGGGAGAAGGAGCCGGACGTTTGCCTTTTCGGAAAGAGGCTCTGCCGACAACAAGCGCTGTGAGATGCTGAGTCTCTGGGAAAGCACAGATGCCCCGTGCTGTTGTGCCTGTGGATAGGGTACACGGGGACAGTGAAGACCAGCAAGAGCTTTCAGGGCTGGCCCCTTCCTTGTGGGAGAAGGAGCCGGACGTTTGCCTTTTCGGAAAGAGGCTCTGCCGAGAACGAGCGCCGTGAGATATGCCGTCTGCGGTTAAGCACAGATGCCCAGTGCTGTTGTGCCTGTGGGTAGGGTGCACGGGGACAGTGAAGACCAGCAAGAGCTTTCAGGGCTGGCCCCTTCCTTGTGGGAGAAGGAGCCGGACGTTTGCCTTTTCGGAAAGAGGCTCTGCTGAGAGCGAACGCAGTGAGATGCTGAGTCTCTGGGAAAGCACAGATGCCCAGTGCTGTTGTGCCTGTGCGTAGGGTGCACGGGGACAGTGAAGACCAGCAAGAGCTTTCAGGGCTGGCCCCTTCCTTGTGGGAGAAGGAGCCGGACGTTTGCCTTTTCGGAAAGAGGCTCTGCCGAGAACGAGCGCCGTGAGATATGCCGTCTGTGGTTAAGCACAGATGCCCATTGCTGTTGCGCCTATTCATAGGGTGCACGGGGACAGTGAAGACCAGCAAGAGCTTTCAGGGCTGGCCCCTTCCTTGTGGGAGAAGGAGCCGGACGTTTGCCTTTTCGGAAAGAGGCTCTGCCGAGAACGAGCGCCGTGAGATATGCCGTCTGTGGTTAAGCACAGATGCCCAGTGCTGTTGTGCCTGTGGGTAGGGTGCACGGGGACAAAGAAGACCAGCAAGAGCTTTCAGGGCTGGCCCCTTCCTTGTGGGAGAAGGAGCCGGACGTTTGCCTTTTCGGAAAGAGGCTCTGCCGAGAACGAGCGCCGTGAGATATGCCGTCTGTGGTTAAGCACAGATGCCCAGTGCTGTTGTGCCTGTGGGTAGGGTGCACGGGGCCAGTGAAGACCAGCAAGAGCTTTCAGGGCTGGCCCCTTCCTTGTGGGAGAAGGAGCCGGACGTTTGCCTTTTCGGAAAGAGGCTCTGCCGAGAACGAGCGCCGTGAGATATGCCGTCTGTGGTTAAGCACAGATGCCCAGTGCTGTTGTGCCTGTGGGTAGGGTGCATGGGGACAGTGAAGACCAGCAAGAGCTTTCAGGGCTGGCCCCTTCCTTGTGGGAGAAGGAGCCGGACGTTTGCCTTTTCGGAAAGAGGCTCTGCCGAGAGCGAACGCCGTGAGATATGCCGTCTGTGGTTAAGCACAGATGCCCAGTGCTGTTGTGCCTGTGGGTAGGGTGCACGGGGACAGTGAAGACCAGCAAGAGCTTTCAGGGCTGGCCTCTTCCTTGTGGGAGAAGGAGCCGGACGTTTGCCTTTTCGGAAAGAGGCTCTGCCGAGAACGAGCGCCGTGAGATGCTGAGCGTCCTAAAAAGGCACAGATGCCCAGTGCTGTTGTGCCTGTGGGCAGGGTGCACGGGGACAGTGAAGACCAGCAAGAGCTTTCAGGGCTGGCCCCTTCCTTGTGGGAGAAGGAGCCGGACGTTTGCCTTTTCGGAAAGAGGCTCTGCCGAGAACGAGCGCCGTGAGATATGCCGTCTGTGGTTAAGCACAGATGCCCATTGCTGTTGTGCCTATTCATAGGGTGCACGGGGCCAGTGAAGACCAGCAAGAGCTTTCAGGGCTGGCCCCTTCCTTGTGGGAGAAGGAGCCGGACGTTTGCCTTTTCGGAAAGAGGCTCTGCCGAGAACGAGCGCCGTGAGATATGCCGTCAGTGGTTAAGCACAGATGCCCAGTGCTGTTGTGCCTGTGGGTAGGGTGCACGGGGCCAGTGAAGACCAGCAAGAGCTTTCAGGGCTGGCCCCTTCCTTGTGGGAGAAGGAGCCGGACGTTTGCCTTTTCGGAAAGAGGCTCTGCCGAGAACGAGCGCCGTGAGATGCTGAGTCTCTGGTTAAGCACAGATGCCCAGTGCTGTTGTGCCTGTGGGTAGGGTGCACGGGGACAAAGAAGACCAGCAAGAGCTTTCAGGGCTGGCCCCTTCCTTGTGGGAGAAGGAGCCGGACGTTTGCCTTTTCGGAAAGAGGCTCTGCCGAGAACGCGCGCCGTGAGATATCCCGTCTGAGGTTAAGCACAGATGCCCATTGCTGTTGTGCCTGTGGGTAGGGTGCACGGGGACAGTGAAGACCAGCAAGAGCTTTCAGGGCTGGCCCCTTCCTTGTGGGAGAAGGAGCCGGACGTTTGCCTTTTCGGAAAGAGGCTCTGCCGAGAACGAGCGCCGTGAGATATGCCGTCTGTGGTTAAGCACAGATGCCCAGTGCTGTTGTGCCTGTGGGTAGGGTGCACGGGGCCAGTGAAGACCAGCAAGAGCTTTCAGGACTGGCCCCTTCCTTGTGGGAGAAGGAGCCGGACGTTTGCCTTTTCGGAAAGAGGCTCTGCCGAGAACGAGCGCCGTGAGATGCTGAGTCTCTGGGAAAGCACAGATGCCCAGTGCTGTTGTGCCTGTGCGTAGGGTGCACGGGGCCAGTGAAGACCAGCAAGAGCTTTCAGGGCTGGCCCCTTCCTTGTGGGAGAAGGAGCCGGACGTTTGCCTTTTCGGAAAGAGGCTCTGCCGAGAACGAGCGCCGTGAGATATGCCGTCTGTGGTTAAGCACAGATGCCCATTGCTGCTGTGCCTGTGGATAGGGTGCACGGGGCCAGTGAAGACCAGCAAGAGCTTTCAGGGCTGGCCCCTTCCTTGTGGGAGAAGGAGCCGGACGTTTGCCTTTTCGGAAAGAGGCTCTGCCGAGAACGAGCGCAGTGAGATGCTGAGTCTCTGGGAAAGCAGAGATGCCCAGTGCTGTTGTGCCTGTGGGTAGGGTGCACGGGGCCAGTGAAGACCAGCAAGAGCTTTCAGGGCTGGCCCCTTCCTTGTGGGAGAAGGAGCCGGACGTTTGCCTTTTCGGAAAGAGGCTCTGCCGAGAGCGAACGCAGTGAGATGCTGAGTCTCTGGGAAAGCACAGATGCCCAGTGCTGTTGTGCCTGTGGGTAGGGTGCACGGGGACAGTGAAGACCAGCAAGAGCTTTCAGGGCTGGCCCCTTCCTTGTGGGAGAAGGAGCCAGACGTTTGCCTTTTCGGAAAGAGGCTCTGCCGAGAACGAGCGCCGTGAGATATGCCGTCTAAGGTTAAGCACAGATGCCCAGTGCTGTTGTGCCTGTGGGTAGGGTGCACGGGGCCAGTGAAGACCAGCAAGAGCTTTCAGGGCTGGCCCCTTCCTTGTGGGAGAAGGAGCCGGACGTTTGCCTTTTCAGAAAGAGGCTCTGCCGAGAGCGAACGCCATGAGATATGCTGTCTGTGGTTAAGCACAGATGCCCAGTGCTGTTGTGCCTGTGGGTAGGGTGCACGGGGCCAGTGAAGACCAGCAAGAGCTTTCAGGGCTGGCGCCTTCCTTGTGGGAGAAGGAGCTGGACGTTTGCCTTTTCGGAAAGAGGCTCTGCCGAGAACGAGCGCCGTGAGATATGCCGTCTGCGGTTAAGCACAGATGCCCAGTGCTGTTGTGCCTGTGGGTAGGGTGCACGGGGCCAGTGAAGACCAGCAAGAGCTTTCAGGGCTGGCCCCTTCCTTGTGGGAGAAGGAGCCGGACGTTTGCCTTTTCGGAAAGAGGCTCTGCCGAGAACGAGCGCCGTGAGATATGCCGTCTGTGGTTAAGCACAGATGCCCAGTGCTGTTGTGCCTGTGGGTAGGGTGCACGGGGCCAGTGAAGACCAGCAAGAGCTTTCAGGACTGGCCCCTTCCTTGTGGGAGAAGGAGCCGGACGTTTGCCTTTTCGGAAAGAGGCTCTGCCGAGAACGAGCGCCGTGAGATATGCCGTCTGTGGTTAAGCACAGATGCCCAGTGCTGTTGTGCCTGTGGGTAGGGTGCACGGGGCCAGTGAAGACCAGCAAGAGCTTTCAGGGCTGGCCCCTTCCTTGTGGGAGAAGGAGCCGGACGTTTGCCTTTTCGGAAAGAGGCTCTGCCGAGAACGAACGCAGTGAGATGCTGAGTCTCTGGGAAAGCACAGATGCCCACTGCTGTTGTGCCTATGCATAGGGTGCACGGGGACAGTGAAGACCAGCAAGAGCTTTCAGGGCTGGCCCCTTCCTTGTGGGAGAAGGAGCCGGACGTTTGCCTTTTCGGAAAGAGGCTCTGCCGACAACAAGCGCCGTGAGATATGCCGTCTGTGGTTAAGCACAGATGCCCAGTGCTGTTGTGCCTGTGGGTAGGGTGCATGGGGACAGTGAAGACCAGCAAGAGCTTTCAGGGCTGGCCCCTTCCTTGTGGGAGAAGGAGCCGGACGTTTGCCTTTTCGGAAAGAGGCTCTGCCGAGAACGAGCGCCGTGAGATATGCCGTCTGTGGTTAAGCACAGATGCCCATTGCTGCTGTGCCTGTGGATAGGGTGCACGGGGCCAGTGAAGACCAGCAAGAGCTTTCAGGGCTGGCCCCTTCCTTGTGGGAGAAGGAGCCGGACGTTTCCCTTTTCGGAAAGAGGCTCTGCCGAGAACGAGCGCAGTGAGATGCTGAGTCTCTGGGAAAGCAGAGATGCCCAGTGCTGTTGTGCCTGTGGGTAGGGTGCACGGGGCCAGTGAAGACCAGCAAGAGCTTTCAGGGCTGGCCCCTTCCTTGTGGGAGAAGGAGCCAGACGTTTGCCTTTTCGGAAAGAGGCTCTGCCGAGAGCGAACGCAGTGAGATGCTGAGTCTCTGGGAAAGCACAGATGCCCAGTGCTGTTGTGCCTGTGGGTAGGGTGCACGGGGACAGTGAAGACCAGCAAGAGCTTTCAGGGCTGGCCCCTTCCTTGTGGGAGAAGGAGCCAGACGTTTGCCTTTTCGGAAAGAGGCTCTGCCGAGAACGAGCGCCGTGAGATATGCCGTCTAAGGTTAAGCACAGATGCCCAGTGCTGTTGTGCCTGTGGGTAGGGTGCACGGGGCCAGTGAAGACCAGCAAGAGCTTTCAGGGCTGGCCCCTTCCTTGTGGGAGAAGGAGCCGGACGTTTGCCTTTTCAGAAAGAGGCTCTGCCGAGAGCGAACGCCATGAGATATGCCGTCTGTGGTTAAGCACAGATGCCCAGTGCTGTTGTGCCTGTGGGTAGGGTGCACGGGGCCAGTGAAGACCAGCAAGAGCTTTCAGGGCTGGCCCCTTCCTTGTGGGAGAAGGAGCCGGACGTTTGCCTTTTCGGAAAGAGGCTCTGCCGAGAACGAGCGCCGTGAGATATGCCGTCTGCGGTTAAGCACAGATGCCCAGTGCTGTTGTGCCTGTGGGTAGGGTGCACGGGGCCAGTGAAGACCAGCAAGAGCTTTCAGGGCTGGCCCCTTCCTTGTGGGAGAAGGAGCCGGACGTTTGCCTTTTCGGAAAGAGGCTCTGCCGAGAACGAGCGCCGTGAGATATGCCGTCTGTGGTTAAGCACAGATGCCCAGTGCTGTTGTGCCTGTGGGTAGGGTGCACGGGGCCAGTGAAGACCAGCAAGAGCTTTCAGGACTGGCCCCTTCCTTGTGGGAGAAGGAGCCGGACGTTTGCCTTTTCGGAAAGAGGCTCTGCCGAGAACGAGCGCCGTGAGATATGCCGTCTGTGGTTAAGCACAGATGCCCAGTGCTGTTGTGCCTGTGGGTAGGGTGCACGGGGCCAGTGAAGACCAGCAAGAGCTTTCAGGGCTGGCCCCTTCCTTGTGGGAGAAGGAGCCGGACGTTTGCCTTTTCGGAAAGAGGCTCTGCCGAGAACGAACGCAGTGAGATGCTGAGTCTCTGGGAAAGCACAGATGCCCACTGCTGTTGTGCCTATGCATAGGGTGCACGGGGCCAGTGAAGACCAGCAAGAGCTTTCAGGGCTGGCCCCTTCCTTGTGGGAGAAGGAGCCGGACGTTTGCCTTTTCGGAAAGAGGCTCTGCCGACAACAAGCGCCGTGAGATATGCCGTCTGTGGTTAAGCACAGATGCCCAGTGCTGTTGTGCCTGTGGGTAGGGTGCATGGGGACAGTGAAGACCAGCAAGAGCTTTCAGGGCTGGCCCCTTCCTTGTGGGAGAAGGAGCCGGACGTTTGCCTTTTCGGAAAGAGGCTCTGCCGAGAACGAGCGCCGTGAGATATGCCGTCTGTGGTTAAGCACAGATGCCCATTGCTGCTGTGCCTGTGGATAGGGTGCACGGGGCCAGTGAAGACCAGCAAGAGCTTTCAGGGCTGGCCCCTTCCTTGTGGGAGAAGGAGCCGGACGTTTGCCTTTTCGGAAAGAGGCTCTGCCGAGAACGAGCGCAGTGAGATGCTGAGTCTCTGGGAAAGCAGAGATGCCCAGTGCTGTTGTGCCTATTCATAGGATGCACGGGGCCAGTGAAGACCAGCAAGAGCTTTCAGGGCTGGCCCCTTCCTTGTGGGAGAAGGAGCCAGACGTTTGCCTTTTCGGAAAGAGGCTCTGCCGAGAACGAGCGCCGTGAGATATGCCGTCTAAGGTTAAGCACAGATGCCCAGTGCTGTTGTGCCTGTGGGTAGGGTGCACGGGGCCAGTGAAGACCAGCAAGAGCTTTCAGGGCTGGCCCCTTCCTTGTGGGAGAAGGAGCCGGACGTTTGCCTTTTCGGAAAGAGGCTCTGCCGAGAGCGAACGCCATGAGATATGCCGTCTGTGGTTAAGCACAGATGCCCAGTGCTGTTGTGCCTATTCATAGGGTGCACGGGGACAGTGAAGACCAGCAAGAGCTTTCAGGGCTGGCCCCTTCCTTGTGGGAGAAGGAGCCGGACGTTTGCCTTTTCGGAAAGAGGCTCTGCCGAGAACGAGCGCCGTGAGATATGCTGTCTGCGGTTAAGCACAGATGCCCAGTGCTGTTGTGCCTGTGGGTAGGGTGCACGGGGCCAGTGAAGACCAGCAAGAGCTTTCAGGGCTGGCCCCTTCCTTGTGGGAGAAGGAGCCGGACGTTTGCCTTTTCGGAAAGAGGCTCTGCCGAGAACGAGCGCCGTGAGATATGCCGTCTGTGGTTAAGCACAGATGCCCAGTGCTGTTGTGCCTGTGGGTAGGGTGCACGGGGCCAGTGAAGACCAGCAAGAGCTTTCAGGGCTGGCCCCTTCCTTGTGGGAGAAGGAGCCGGACGTTTGCCTTTTCGGAAAGAGGCTCTGCCGAGAACGAGCGCCGTGAGATATGCCGTCTGTGGTTAAGCACAGATGCCCACTGCTGTTGTGCCTGTGGGTAGGGTGCACGGGGCCAGTGAAGACCAGCAAGAGCTTTCAGGGCTGGCCCCTTCCTTGTGGGAGAAGGAGCCGGACGTTTGCCTTTTCGGAAAGAGGCTCTGCCGAGAACGAACGCAGTGAGATGCTGAGTCTCTGGGAAAGCACAGATGCCCACTGCTGTTGTGCCTATGCATAGGGTGCACGGGGCCAGTGAAGACCAGCAAGAGCTTTCAGGGCTGGCCCCTTCCTTGTGGGAGAAGGAGCCGGACGTTTGCCTTTTCGGAAAGAGGCTCTGCCGACAACAAGCGCCGTGAGATATGCCGTCTGTGGTTAAGCACAGATGCCCAGTGCTGTTGTGCCTGTGGGTAGGGTGCATGGGGACAGTGAAGACCAGCAAGAGCTTTCAGGGCTGGCCCCTTCCTTGTGGGAGAAGGAGCCGGACGTTTGCCTTTTCGGAAAGAGGCTCTGCCGAGAACGAGCGCCGTGAGATGCTGAGCGTCCTAAAAAGGCACAGATGCCCAGTGCTGTTGTGCCTGTGGGCAGGGTGCACGGGGACAGTGAAGACCAGCAAGAGCTTTCAGGGCTGGCCCCTTCCTTGTGGGAGAAGGAGCCGGACGTTTGCCTTTTCGGAAAGAGGCTCTGCCGAGAACGAGCGCCGTGAGATATGCCGTCTGTGGTTAAGCACAGATGCCCAGTGGTGTTGTGCCTGTGGGTAGGGTGCACGGGGACAGTGAAGACCAGCAAGAGCTTTCAGGGCTGGCCCCTTCCTTGTGGGAGAAGGAGCCGGACGTTTGGCTTTTTGGAAAGAGGCACTGCCGAGAACGAGCACCGTGAGATATGCCGTCTGCGGTTAAGCACAGATGCCCAGTGCTGTTGTGCCTGTGGGTAGGGTGCACAGGTACAGTGAAGACCAGCAAGAGCTTTCAGGGCTGGCCCCTTCCTTGTGGGAGAAGGAGCCGGACGTTTGCCTTTTCGGAAAGAGGCTCTGCCGAGAACGAGCGCCGTGAGATATGCCGTCTAGGTTAAGCACAGATGCCCAGTGCTGTTGTGCCTGTGGATAGGGTGCACGGGGACAGTGAAGACCAGCAAGAGCTTTCAGGGCTGGCCCCTTCCTTGTGGGAGAAGGAGCCGGACGTTTGCCTTTTCGGAAAGAGGCTCTGCCGAGAACGAGCGCCGTGTGATGCTGAGTCTCTGGGAAAGCACAGATGCCCAGTGCTGTTGTGCCTGTGGGTAGGGTGCACGGGGACAAAGAAGACCAGCAAGAGCTTTCAGGGCTGGCCCCTTCCTTGTGGGAGAAGGAGCCGGACGTTTGCCTTTTCGGAAAGAGGCTCTGCCGAGAACGAGCGCCGTGAGATATGCCGTCTGCGGTTAAGCACAGATGCCCAGTGCTGTTGTGCCTGTGGGTAGGGTGCACGGGGACAGTGAAGACCAGCAAGAGCTTTCAGGGCTGGCCCCTTCCTTGTGGGAGAAGGAGCCGGACGTTTGCCTTTTCGGAAAGAGGCTCTGCCGAGAACGAGCGCCGTGAGATATGCCGTCTGTGGTTAAGCACAGATGCCCACTGCTGTTGTGCCTGTGGGTAGGGTGCACGGGGCCAGTGAAGACCAGCAAGAGCTTTCAGGGCTGGCCCCTTCCTTGTGGGAGAAGGAGCCGGACGTTTGCCTTTTCGGAAAGAGGCTCTGCCGAGAACGAACGCAGTGAGATGCTGAGTCTCTGGGAAAGCACAGATGCCCACTGCTGTTGTGCCTATGCATAGGGTGCACGGGGCCAGTGAAGACCAGCAAGAGCTTTCAGGGCTGGCCCCTTCCTTGTGGGAGAAGGAGCCGGACGTTTGCCTTTTCGGAAAGAGGCTCTGCCGACAACAAGCGCCGTGAGATATGCCGTCTGTGGTTAAGCACAGATGCCCAGTGCTGTTGTGCCTGTGGGTAGGGTGCATGGGGACAGTGACGACCAGCAAGAGCTTTCAGGGCTGGCCCCTTCCTTGTGGGAGAAGGAGCCGGACGTTTGCCTTTTCGGAAAGAGGCTCTGCCGAGAACGAGCGCCGTGAGATGCTGAGCGTCCTAAAAAGGCACAGATGCCCAGTGCTGTTGTGCCTGTGGGCAGGGTGCACGGGGACAGTGAAGACCAGCAAGAGCTTTCAGGGCTGGCCCCTTCCTTGTGGGAGAAGGAGCCGGACGTTTGCCTTTTCGGAAAGAGGCTCTGCCGAGAACGAGCGCCGTGAGATATGCCGTCTGTGGTTAAGCACAGATGCCCAGTGGTGTTGTGCCTGTGGGTAGGGTGCACGGGGACAGTGAAGACCAGCAAGAGCTTTCAGGGCTGGCCCCTTCCTTGTGGGAGAAGGAGCCGGACGTTTGGCTTTTTGGAAAGAGGCACTGCCGAGAACGAGCACCGTGAGATATGCCGTCTGCGGTTAAGCACAGATGCCCAGTGCTGTTGTGCCTATTCATAGGGTGCACGGGGACAGTGAAGACCAGCAAGAGCTTTCAGGGCTGGCCCCTTCCTTGTGGGAGAAGGAGCCGGACGTTTGCCTTTTCGGAAAGAGGCTCTGCCGAGAACGAGCGCCGTGAGATATGCCGTCTAGGTTAAGCACAGATGCCCAGTGCTGTTGTGCCTGTGGATAGGGTGCACGGGGACAGTGAAGACCAGCAAGAGCTTTCAGGGCTGGCCCCTTCCTTGTGGGAGAAGGAGCCGGACGTTTGCCTTTTCGGAAAGAGGCTCTGCCGAGAACGAGCGCCGTGTGATGCTGAGTCTCTGGGAAAGCACAGATGCCCAGTGCTGTTGTGCCTGTGGGTAGGGTGCACGGGGACAAAGAAGACCAGCAAGAGCTTTCAGGGCTGGCCCCTTCCTTGTGGGAGAAGGAGCCGGACGTTTGCCTTTTCGGAAAGAGGCTCTGCCGAGAACGAGCGCCGTGAGATATGCCGTCTGTGGTTAAGCACAGATGCCCAGTGCTGTTGTGCCTGTGGGTAGGGTGCACGGGGCCAGTGAAGACCAGCAAGAGCTTTCAGGGCTGGCCCCTTCCTTGTGGGAGAAGGAGCCGGACGTTTGCCTTTTCGGAAAGAGGCTCTGCCGAGAACGAGCGCCGTGAGATATGCCGTCTGTGGTTAAGCACAGATGCCCAGTGCTGTTGTGCCTGTGGGTAGGGTGCACGGGGCCAGTGAAGACCAGCAAGAGCTTTCAGGGCTGGCCCCTTCCTTGTGGGAGAAGGAGCCGGACGTTTGCCTTTTCGGAAAGAGGCTCTGCCGAGAACGAGCGCCGTGAGATATGCCGTCTGTGGTTAAGCACAGATGCCCAGTGCTGTTGTGCCTGTGGATAGGGTGCACGGGGCCAGTGAAGACCAGCAAGAGCTTTCAGGGCTGGCCCCTTCCTTGTGGGAGAAGGAGCCGGACGTTTGCCTTTTCGGAAAGAGGCTCTGCCGAGAACGAGCGCCGTGAGATATGCTGTCTGTGGTTAAGCACAGATGCCCATTGCTGTTGTGCCTGTGGGTAGGGTGCACGGGGCCAGTGAAGACCAGCAAGAGCTTTCAGGGCTGGCCCCTTCCTTGTGGGAGAAGGAGCCGGACGTTTGCCTTTTCGGAAAGAGGATCTGCCGAGAACGAGCGCCGTGAGATATGCCGTCTGTGGTTAAGCACAGATGCCCAGTGCTGTTGTGCCTGTGGGTAGGGTGCACGGGGACAGTGAAGACCAGCAAGAGCTTTCAGGGCTGGCCCCTTCCTTGTGGGAGAAGGAGCCAGACGTTTGCCTTTTCGGAAAGAGGCTCTGCCGAGAGCGAACTCCGTGAGATATGCCGTCTGTGGTTAAGCACAGATGCCCAGTGCTGTTGTGCCTGTGGGTAGGGTGCACGGGGCCAGTGAAGACCAGCAAGAGCTTTCAGGGCTGGCCCCTTCCTTGTGGGAGAAGGAGCCGGACGTTTCCCTTTTCGGAAAGAGGCTCTGCCGAGAACGAGCGCCGTGAGATGCTGAGCGTCCTAAAAAGGCACAGATGCCCAGTGCTGTTGTGCCTGTGGGCAGGGTGCACGGGGACAAAGAAGACCAGCAAGAGCTTTCAGGGCTGGCCCCTTCCTTGTGGGAGAAGGAGCCGGACGTTTGCCTTTTCGGAAAGAGGCTCTGCCGAGAACGAGCGCCGTGAGATATGCCGTCAGTGGTTAAGCACAGATGCCCAGTGCTGTTGTGCCTGTGGGTAGGGTGCACGGGGACAGTGAAGACCAGCAAGAGCTTTCAGGGCTGGCCCCTTCCTTGTGGGAGAAGGAGCCGGACGTTTGCCTTTTCGGAAAGAGGCTCTGCCGAGAACGAGCGCCGTGAGATATGCTGTCTGTGGTTAAGCACAGATGCCCATTGCTGTTGTGCCTGTGGGTAGGGTGCACGGGGACAAAGAAGACCAGCAAGAGCTTTCAGGGCTGGCCCCTTCCTTGTGAGAGAAGGAGCCGGACGTTTGCCTTTTCGGAAAGAGGCTCTGCCGAGAACAAGCGCCGTGAGATGCTGAGTCTCTGGGAAAGCACAGATGCCCAGTGCTGTTGTGCCTGTGGGTAGGGTGCACGGGGACAGTGAAGACCAGCAAGAGCTTTCAGGGCTGGCCCCTTCCTTGTGGGAGAAGGAGCCGGACGTTTGCCTTTTCGGAAAGAGGCTCTGCCGAGAACGAGCGCCGTGAGATATGCCGTCTGAGGTTAAGCACAGATGCCCATTGCTGTTGTGCCTGTGGGTAGGGTGCACGGGGCCAGTGAAGACCAGCAAGAGTTTTCAGGGCTGGCCCCTTCCTTGTGGGAGAAGGAGCTGGACGTTTGCCTTTTCGGAAAGAGGCTCTGCCGAGAACGAGCGCCGTGAGATATGCCGTCAGTGGTTAAGCACAGATTCCCAGTGCTGTTGTGCCTGTGGGTAGGGTGCACGGGGACAGTGAAGACCAGCAAGAGCTTTCAGGGCTGGCCCCTTCCTTGTGGGAGAAGGAGCCGGACGTTTGCCTTTTCGGAAAGAGGCTCTGCCGAGAACGAGCGCCGTGAGATGCTGAGTCTCTGGGAAAGCACAGATGCCCAGTGCTGTTGTGCCTGTGGGTAGGGTGCACGGGGCCAGTGAAGACCAGCAAGAGCTTTCAGGGCTGGCCCCTTCCTTGTGGGAGAAGGAGCCGGACGTTTGCCTTTTCGGAAAGAGGCTCTGCCGAGAACGAGCGCCGTGAGATATGCCGTCTGTGGTTAAGCACAGATGCCCAGTGCTGTTGTGCCTGTGGGTAGGGTGCACGGGGCCAGTGAAGACCAGCAAGAGCTTTCAGGGCTGGCCCCTTCCTTGTGGGAGAAGGAGCCGGACGTTTGCCTTTTCGGAAAGAGGCTCTGCCGAGAACGAGCGCCGTGAGATATGCCGTCTGCGGTTAAGCACAGATGCCCAGTGCTGTTGTGCCTGTGGGTAGGGTGCACGGGGCCAGTGAAGACCAGCAAGAGCTTTCAGGGCTGGCCCCTTCCTTGTGGGAGAAGGAGCCGGACGTTTGCCTTTTCGGAAAGAGGCTCTGCCGAGAACGAGCGCCGTGAGATATGCCGTCTGTGGTTAAGCACAGATGCCCAGTGCTGTTGTGCCTGTGGGTAGGGTGCACGGGGCCAGTGAAGACCAGCAAGAGCTTTCAGGGCTGGCCCCTTCCTTGTGGGAGAAGGAGCCGGACGTTTGCCTTTTCGGAAAGAGGCTCTGCCGAGAACGAGCGCCGTGAGATATGCCGTCTGTGGTTAAGCACAGATGCCCAGTGCTGTTGTGCCTGTGGGTAGGGTGCACGGGGACAGTGAAGACCAGCAAGAGCTTTCAGGGCTGGCCCCTTCCTTGTGGGAGAAGGAGCCGGACGTTTGCCTTTTCGGAAAGAGGCTCTGCCGAGAACGAACGCAGTGAGATGCTGAGTCTCTGGGAAAGCACAGATGCCCAGTGCTGTTGTGCCTATGCATAGGGTGCACGGGGACAGTGAAGACCAGCAAGAGCTTTCAGGGCTGGCCCCTTCCTTGTGGGAGAAGGAGCCGGACGTTTGCCTTTTCGGAAAGAGGCTCTGCCGAGAACGAGCGCCGTGAGATATGCCGTCTGTGGTTAAGCACAGATGCCCAGTGCTGTTGTGCCTGTGGGTAGGGTGCACGGGGACAGTGAAGACCAGCAAGAGCTTTCAGGGCTGGCCCCTTCCTTGTGGGAGAAGGAGCTGGACGTTTGCCTTTTCGGAAGGAGGCTCTGCCGAGAACGAGCGCCGTGAGATATGCCGTCTGTGGTTAAGCACAGATGCCCAGTGCTGTTGTGCCTGTGGGTAGGGTGCACGGGGCCAGTGAAGACCAGCAAGAGTTTTCAGGGCTGGCCCCTTCCTTGTGGGAGAAGGAGCCGGACGTTTGGTTTTTTGGAAAGAGGCACTGCCGAGAACGAGCACCGTGAGATATGCCGTCTGCGGTTAAGCACAGATGCCCAGTGCTGTTGTGCCTGTGGGTAGGGTGCACAGGTACAGTGAAGACCAGCAAGAGCTTTCAGGGCTGGCCCCTTCCTTGTGGGAGAAGGAGCCGGACGTTTGCCTTTTCGGAAAGAGGCTCTGCCGAGAACGAGCGCCGTGAGATATGCTGTCTAGGTTAAGCACAGATGCCCAGTGCTGTTGTGCCTGTGGATAGGGTGCACGGGGCCAGTGAAGACCAGCAAGAGCTTTCAGGGCTGGCCCCTTCCTTGTGGGAGAAGGAGCCGGACGTTTGCCTTTTCGGAAAGAGGCTCTGCCGAGAACGAGCGCCGTGAGATATGCCGTCTGTGGTTAGCACAGATGCCCAGTGCTGTTGTGCCTGTGGGTAGGGTGCACGGGGCCAGTGAAGACCAGCAAGAGCTTTCAGGGCTGGCCCCTTCCTTGTGGGAGAAGGAGCCGGACGTTTGCCTTTTCGGAAAGAGGCTCTGCCGAGAACGAGCGCCGTGAGATATGCCGTCTGTGGTTAAGCACAGATGCCCAGTGCTGTTGTGCCTGTGGATAGGGTGCACGGGGCCAGTGAAGACCAGCAAGAGCTTTCAGGGCTGGCCCCTTCCTTGTGGGAGAAGGAGCCGGACGTTTGCCTTTTCGGAAAGAGGCTCTGCCGAGAACGAGCGCCGTGAGATATGCTGTCTGTGGTTAAGCACAGATGCCCATTGCTGTTGTGCCTGTGGGTAGGGTGCACGGGGCCAGTGAAGACCAGCAAGAGCTTTCAGGGCTGGCCCCTTCCTTGTGGGAGAAGGAGCCGGACGTTTGCCTTTTCGGAAAGAGGATCTGCCGAGAACGAGCGCCGTGAGATATGCCGTCTGTGGTTAAGCACAGATGCCCAGTGCTGTTGTGCCTGTGGATAGGGTGCACGGGGCCAGTGAAGACCAGCAAGAGCTTTCAGGGCTGGCCCCTTCCTTGTGGGAGAAGGAGCCGGACGTTTGCCTTTTCGGAAAGAGGCTCTGCCGAGAGCGAACGCCGTGAGATATGCCGTCTGTGGTTAAGCACAGATGCCCAGTGCTGTTGTGCCTGTGGGTAGGGTGCACGGGGCCAGTGAAGACCAGCAAGAGCTTTCAGGGCTGGCCCCTTCCTTGTGGGAGAAGGAGCCGGACGTTTGCCTTTTCGGAAAGAGGCTCTGCCGAGAACGAGCGCCGTGAGATGCTGAGCGTCCTAAAAAGGCACAGATGCCCAGTGCTGTTGTGCCTGTGGGTAGGGTGCACGGGGACAGTGAAGACCAGCAAGAGCTTTCAGGGCTGGCCCCTTCCTTGTGGGAGAAGGAGCCGGACGTTTGCCTTTTCGGAAAGAGGCTCTGCCGAGAGCGAACGCCGTGAGATATGCCGTCTGTGGTTAAGCACAGATGCCCAGTGCTGTTGTGCCTGTGGGTAGGGTGCACGGGGACAGTGAAGACCAGCAAGAGCTTTCAGGGCTGGCCCCTTCCTTGTGGGAGAAGGAGCCGGACGTTTGCCTTTTCGGAAAGAGGCTCTGCCGAGAACGAGCGCCGTGAGATATGCCGTCTAAGGTTAAGCACAGATGCCCAGTGCTGTTGTGCCTGTGGGTAGGGTGCACGGGGCCAGTGAAGACCAGCAAGAGCTTTCAGGGCTGGCCCCTTCCTTGTGGGAGAAGGAGCCGGACGTTTGCCTTTTCGGAAAGAGGCTCTGCCGAGAACGAGCGCCGTGAGATGCTGAGTCTCTGGGAAAGCACAGATGCCCAGTGCTGTTGTGCCTGTGGGTAGGGTGCACGGGGACAGTGAAGACCAGCAAGAGCTTTCAGGGCTGGCCCCTTCCTTGTGGGAGAAGGAGCCGGACGTTTGCCTTTTCGGAAAGAGGCTCTGCCGAGAACGAGCGCCGTGAGATATGCCGTCTGAGGTTAAGCACAGATGCCCATTGCTGTTGTGCCTGTGGGTAGGGTGCACGGGGACAGTGAAGACCAGCAAGAGTTTTCAGGGCTGGCCCCTTCCTTGTGGGAGAAGGAGCCGGACGTTTGCCTTTTCGGAAAGAGGCTCTGCCGAGAACGAGCGCCGTGAGATATGCCGTCAGTGGTTAAGCACAGATGCCCAGTGCTGTTGTGCCTGTGGGTAGGGTGCACGGGGCCAGTGAAGACCAGCAAGAGCTTTCAGGGCTGGCCCCTTCCTTGTGGGAGAAGGAGCCGGACGTTTGCCTTTTCGGAAAGAGGCTCTGCCGAGAACGAGCGCCGTGAGATGCTGAGTCTCTGGGAAAGCACAGATGCCCAGTGCTGTTGTGCCTGTGGGTAGGGTGCACGGGGCCAGTGAAGACCAGCAAGAGCTTTCAGGGCTGGCCCCTTCCTTGTGGGAGAAGGAGCCGGACGTTTGCCTTTTCGGAAAGAGGCTCTGCCGAGAGCGAACGCAGTGAGATGCTGAGTTTCTGGGAAAGCACAGATGCCCAGTGCTGTTGTGCCTATGCATAGGGTGCACGGGGACAGTGAAGACCAGCAAGAGCTTTCAGGGCTGGCCCCTTCCTTGTGGGAGAAGGAGCCGGACGTTTGCCTTTTCGGAAAGAGGCTCTGCCGAGAACGAGCGCCGTGAGATATGCCGTCTGTGGTTAAGCACAGATGCCCAGTGCTGTTGTGCCTGTGGGTAGGGTGCACGGGGCCAGTGAAGACCAGCAAGAGCTTTCAGGGCTGGCCCCTTCCTTGTGGGAGAAGGAGCCGGACGTTTGCCTTTTCGGAAAGAGGCTCTGCCGAGAACGAGCGCCGTGAGATGCTGAGTCTCTGGGAAAGCACAGATGCCCAGTGCTGTTGTGCCTGTGGGTAGGGTGCACGGGGACAGTGAAGACCAGCAAGAGCTTTCAGGGCTGGCCCCTTCCTTGTGGGAGAAGGAGCCGGACGTTTGCCTTTTCGGAAAGAGGCTCTGCCGAGAACGAACGCAGTGAGATGCTGAGTCTCTGGGAAAGCACAGATGCCCACTGCTGTTGTGCCTATGCATAGGGTGCACGGGGACAGTGAAGACCAGCAAGAGCTTTCAGGGCTGGCCCCTTCCTTGTGGGAGAAGGAGCCGGACGTTTGCCTTTTCGGAAAGAGGCTCTGCCGAGAACGAGCGCCGTGAGATGCTGAGTCTCTGGGAAAGCACAGATGCCCAGTGCTGTTGTGCCTGTGGGTAGGGTGCACGGGGACAGTGAAGACCAGCAAGAGCTTTCAGGGCTGGCCCCTTCCTTGTGGGAGAAGGAGCCAGACGTTTGCCTTTTTGGAAGGAGGCTCTGCCGAGAACGAGCGCCGTGAGATATGCCGTCTGTGGTTAAGCACAGATGCCCAGTGCTGTTGTGCCTGTGGGTAGGGTGCACGGGGCCAGTGAAGACCAGCAAGAGCTTTCAGGGCTGGCCCCTTCCTTGTGGGAGAAGGAGCCGGACGTTTGCCTTTTCGGAAAGAGGCTTTGCCGAGAGCGAACGCAGTGAGATGCTGAGTTTCTGGGAAAGCACAGATGCCCAGTGCTGTTGTGCCTGTGGGTAGGGTGCACGGGGCCAGTGAAGACCAGCAAGAGCTTTCAGGGCTGGCCCCTTCCTTGTGGGAGAAGGAGCCGGACGTTTGCCTTTTCGGAAAGAGGCTCTGCCGAGAACGAGCGCCGTGAGATATGCCGTCTGTGGTTAAGCACAGATGCCCAGTGCTGTTGTGCCTGTGGGTAGGGTGCACGGGGCCAGTGAAGACCAGCAAGAGCTTTCAGGGCTGGCCCCTTCCTTGTGGGAGAAGGAGCCGGACGTTTGCCTTTTCGGAAAGAGGCTCTGCCGAGAACGAGCGCCGTGAGATGCTGAGTCTCTGGGAAAGCACAGATGCCCAGTGCTGTTGTGCCTGTGGGTAGGGTGCACGGGGACAGTGAAGACCAGCAAGAGCTTTCAGGGCTGGCCCCTTCCTTGTGGGAGAAGGAGCCGGACGTTTGCCTTTTCGGAAAGAGGCTCTGCCGAGAACGAGCGCCGTGAGATGCTGAGTCTCTGGTTAAGCACAGATGCCCAGTGCTGTTGTGCCTGTGGGTAGGGTGCACGGGGACAGTGAAGACCAGCAAGAGCTTTCAGGGCTGGCCCCTTCCTTGTGGGAGAAGGAGCCGGACGTTTGCCTTTTCGGAAAGAGGCTCTGCCGAGAACGAGCGCCGTGAGATGCTGAGTCTCTGGGAAAGCACAGATGCCCAGTGCTGTTGTGCCTGTGGGTAGGGTGCACGGGGACAGTGAAGACCAGCAAGAGCTTTCAGGGCTGGCCCCTTCCTTGTGGGAGAAGGAGCCGGACGTTTGCCTTTTCGGAAAGAGGCTCTGCCGAGAACGAGCGCCGTGAGATATGCCGTCTGTGGTTAAGCACAGATGCCCAGTGCTGTTGTGCCTGTGGGTAGGGTGCACGGGGACAGTGAAGACCAGCAAGAGCTTTCAGGGCTGGCCCCTTCCTTGTGGGAGAAGGAGCCGGACGTTTGCCTTTTCGGAAAGAGGCTCTGCCGAGAACGAGCGCCGTGAGATGCTGAGTCTCTGGGAAAGCACAGATGCCCAGTGCTGTTGTGCCTGTGGGTAGGGTGCACGGGGACAGTGAAGACCAGCAAGAGCTTTCAGGGCTGGCCCCTTCCTTGTGGGAGAAGGAGCCAGACGTTTGCCTTTTTGGAAAGAGGCTCTGCCGAGAACGAGCGCCGTGAGATATGCCGTCTGTGGTTAAGCACAGATGCCCAGTGCTGTTGTGCCTGTGGGTAGGGTGCACGGGGCCAGTGAAGACCAGCAAGAGCTTTCAGGGCTGGCCCCTTCCTTGTGGGAGAAGGAGCCGGACGTTTGCCTTTTCGGAAAGAGGCTCTGCCGAGAACGAGCGCCGTGAGATATGCCGTCTGTGGTTAAGCACAGATGCCCAGTGCTGTTGTGCCTGTGGGTAGGGTGCACGGGGCCAGTGAAGACCAGCAAGAGCTTTCAGGGCTGGCCCCTTCCTTGTGGGAGAAGGAGCCGGACGTTTGCCTTTTCGGAAAGAGGCTCTGCCGAGAACGAGCGCCGTGAGATGCTGAGTCTCTGGGAAAGCACAGATGCCCAGTGCTGTTGTGCCTGTGGGTAGGGTGCACGGGGACAGTGAAGACCAGCAAGAGCTTTCAGGGCTGGCCCCTTCCTTGTGGGAGAAGGAGCCGGACGTTTGCCTTTTCGGAAAGAGGCTCTGCCGAGAACGAGCGCCGTGAGATATGCCGTCTGTGGTTAAGCACAGATGCCCAGTGCTGTTGTGCCTGTGGGTAGGGTGCACGGGGACAGTGAAGACCAGCAAGAGCTTTCAGGGCTGGCCCCTTCCTTGTGGGAGAAGGAGCCGGACGTTTGCCTTTTCGGAAAGAGGCTCTGCCGAGAACAAGCGCCGTGAGATGCTGAGTCTCTGGGAAAGCACAGATGCCCAGTGCTGTTGTGCCTGTGGGTAGGGTGCACGGGGACAGTGAAGACCAGCAAGAGCTTTCAGGGCTGGCCCCTTCCTTGTGGGAGAAGGAGCCAGACGTTTGCCTTTTTGGAAAGAGGCTCTGCCGAGAACGAGCGCCGTGAGATATGCCGTCTGTGGTTAAGCACAGATGCCCAGTGCTGTTGTGCCTGTGGGTAGGGTGCACGGGGACAGTGAAGACCAGCAAGAGTTTTCAGGGCTGGCCCCTTCCTTGTGGGAGAAGGAGCCGGACGTTTGCCTTTTTGGAAAGAGGCTCTGCCGAGAACGAGCGCCGTGAGATATGCCGTATGTGGTTAAGCACAGATGCCCAGTGCTGTTGTGCCTGTGGGTAGGGTGCACGGGGCCAGTGAAGACCAGCAAGAGCTTTCAGGGCTGGCCCCTTCCTTGTGGGAGAAGGAGCCGGACGTTTGCCTTTTCGGAAAGAGGCTCTGCCGAGAACGAGCGCCGTGAGATATGCCGTCTGTGGTTAAGCACAGATGCCCAGTGCTGTTGTGCCTGTGGGTAGGGTGCACGGGGCCAGTGAAGACCAGCAAGAGCTTTCAGGGCTGGCCCCTTCCTTGTGGGAGAAGGAGCCGGACGTTTGCCTTTTCGGAAAGAGGCTCTGCCGAGAGCGAACGCAGTGAGATGCTGAGTTTCTGGGAAAGCACAGATGCCCAGTGCTGTTGTGCCTGTGGGTAGGGTGCACGGGGCCAGTGAAGACCAGCAAGAGCTTTCAGGGCTGGCCCCTTCCTTGTGGGAGAAGGAGCCGGACGTTTGCCTTTTCGGAAAGAGGCTCTGCCGAGAACGAGCGCCGTGAGATATGCCGTCTGTGGTTAAGCACAGATGCCCAGTGCTGTTGTGCCTGTGGGTAGGGTGCACGGGGCCAGTGAAGACCAGCAAGAGCTTTCAGGGCTGGCCCCTTCCTTGTGGGAGAAGGAGCCAGACGTTTGCCTTTTCGGAAAGAGGCTCTGCCGAGAACGAGCGCCGTGAGATGCTGAGCCTCTGGGAAAGGCACAGATGCCCACTGCTGTTGTGCCTGTGGATAGGGTGCACGGGGCCAGTGAAGACCAGCAAGAGCTTTCAGGGCTGGCCCCTTCCTTGTGGGAGAAGGAGCCGGACGTTTGCCTTTTCGGAAAGAGGCTCTGCCGAGAACGAGCGCCGTGAGATATGCCGTCTGTGGTTAAGCACAGATGCCCAGTGCTGTTGTGCCTGTGGGTAGGGTGCACGGGGCCAGTGAAGACCAGCAAGAGCTTTCAGGGCTGGCCCCTTCCTTGTGGGAGAAGGAGCCGGACGTTTGCCTTTTCGGAAAGAGGCTCTGCCGAGAACGAGCGCCGTGAGATGCTGAGTCTCTGGTTAAGCACAGATGCCCAGTGCTGTTGTGCCTGTGGGTAGGGTGCACGGGGACAAAGAAGACCAGCAAGAGCTTTCAGGGCTGGCCCCTTCCTTGTGGGAGAAGGAGACGGACGTTTGCCTTTTCGGAAAGAGGCTCTG